>NW_006796103.1:546106-610495 GCF_000442215.2 Lipotes vexillifer
GGCCCAGCATCCCAAAAAAAAAAAAAAAAAAAAAAAACAGCTGCCAGTGGTGGGGGTGGGGTTGAAGGGCCCCAAGGAAAGGTACCTACTTCAGGTATGACAATGTCTCCTATGGGGTGCAGCTGGCCATGGACCTTTTACCTGGGAATCACTTGCTGATCATCACTGCCTGCACATGCTGACTGCTGGGGCCTGCTCCTCCTAGACTGGCTGGCTCATCAGGACCTCAGGACCCTCACCTTTACTCCCCAAAGCACTGTGGAGACCAGGCCAGAACAAGAACAGATTTACTGATGGCTCAGAAATGATGACAGGGAAACAGACATAGAAGCTAAATGGACTCAGAGCATACCCAGGCTGCAGGAATGACATGGGCTATGTCCTGTGGCCCATTCTCCTCCTTCTCATCCTACTCATAGTGAATCACTAGCTACGGGCATGCACAGATGATATTTCCCAACCTCCTGTGCAGCTAGACATGGCCATGAGTCCATCTAAATTCTAGCCAAAGGGATAGCAGAAGTGTCACATGGGACCCCCTGGAAGTGATGTAAGGTGAGAAGGGTGAGTTCTTCTTTGCCCCTTGTCCTACTTTCAGCTTCCTGGAATGGCAGAAGTGATGGCTGATGCTCAAGCAGCTATCTTTAACCATGAGATGGAAGCTGTGTGTTGAGAATAGCTGTGCAGGAAAGGTAGAAGAGTTGGAGTCCCTGATGCTTACCTCTGTGCTTTTTATATGAGAGAATAAACTTCCATCTGTGTTAAGCTACTGTAATTTGGATTTTTCTGTTAATTGTAGCCAAACTTGATCCCAATTTATGGAGGAGATTTTGTCTTTTGTGCTTTAGCCAAGGTTCTGCTATCAGAACTTTCTCACACTACTCTGAACACTTGCTGAGCTGTGAGGGTACCACCAAAATGAAGCCCTGGATTTGTGGTTCTGATGACCTCTCATTCATGGGGGAGAGAGGTTGATGGTTGGCCACTTTGGATGCTCTCAACACTCCAGCTGCCCCCTCTGCCTTCTCATCCCCAGAACTCAGTCTCCTCTCCTGATCCTGGGGACAGAGAGCTCACATTTATTGAGCACCAACTGTGTGTAAGTCAAGTTACTAAGACATTCATGTCAATGATCTCACATGGTTCTTCCCATTATTCCCTGAGATGGCAGTGGGATTCTAAGGATGAGGAAGTTGAGGGTCAGAGATTCACTACACGCCTCTGTCCCACAAGAGGATATCTATCAGCTCCTAAACCTGAGGGTGACCTGTCTGTAACACCCCTGTTGGCTGTGCCCAGCTTCTCAGCAAGCCCCCTGTAACATCTGATCTTCATGGAGTCTAGCTCCACCCCTCCTCCCTACCTCCAGGTCCCTCACCCACCTGGAGAGAGCCCCTTGCCTACCTAGAGAAGCCTCCTCTCTGCCTCCACCCTTACCTCTCACTATACTTGTCCTGCTCACTACATTCCAAGCACTCTGGCTGCTCCTGAAACAGGCCAAGCTCATTCTGGCACCTTTGCCATTGTACCTTCTGGCCACCCAAAGGTATTATTCATGCTCTATCATACATCCTGCTGGTTTTCACAATGGTTTTGTTTGTTCATTGTCTGTTTCCTGAATAGGTAGGCATGCTCCAAGAAGCCAGGGACTTGGTCTTGTGTGTTGCTGTGTTCACAGAGCATAGAACAGTGTCTGACACACAGCAGGTGCTCAGTAAATATCTATTGAATGAATGAATTAAAATCAATTTAATTAATGTAACCAGCAGAGCTGGGAGAAACTTCAGGGAGCAATGGGAGAGAAGACAGGGAGATTTTAATGGAGAAACCTGAGGCCAAGACTACTGCAGAGAAAAGACCCACAAGCATCCTGGGCAGGTAAGGTGTATCAGGGATCAATCTCAGGAGCAGAGCCAGTAGATGAGATATATACATATATATGACTTATTATAAGGCATTGGCTTATATGATGATGGGGGCTAGCTAAGCAAGTCCAAAATTCATAGGGTAGGCCATCAGGAAGGAATACCATGAGTAGGCTGAAATCTCCAGACATGGGCTGAAGCTGTGGTGCACAGGAGGTATGTGTTCTCTCTTTGGGGGAAGACTCAGCCCTGCCTTTAATGCCCCCAACTGATTAAGTCAGGCCCACCCAGATTATCCAGGGTACTCTCCATTACTTAAAGTCAACTGATTAGGAGCCTTAATTATATCGGAAAAATACCTTTACAGCAACATCTGGGTTAGTGTTTGATTGAATAACTGGGGACCATAGCCTAGCCAAGTTGACACATTAAAGAAGCTATTAAGGTCCATCCCTTGTCAATGTGGAACTAGATCTCTTTAAACTAGATTAATCTCCAAATAAAGAAATAACAAAGTCACACTTCCACTTAACATGGTAGAATTATCCTGCATACAACCAAAAATACCTTAACCCTTTCCCCCAAAAGAAGACACAAGATCCTTGGATGATGTTCCCTCTTGTCCTTTATACCCTGAAACTTAAGTACTACTTTATATCCTGAAACTTAAGTACTATCAGTAGATGTAGAGTTAACACTGTTAATATATATTATGTTAGATGATAAAGGCATAAGAGAGAAAAAAATTAAAATATTTGGTTATTTTATATATACAAATATACTCATATCAGTATGAGGAAGAAATATTCCACTATTTCTCATTTCTGTATTCCTCATTTCTGTAACTAGTAGTATGGTAAAGCTGGTATTTATCACTACCTTCTTCCACTGCCTATTCCATCTTCTCTTCAACAATCATCTCAACTGGTTATGATTCTTTACCTGGTGGAATGACCCAAACATTTATTCCTGAAGGGTCTGGGCTATTGGCTTTTTTAGCTTTGCATTGACCTTAGTCACAGGCCATGGGAGATGCCCTCAGGAATCTCCTCTCTTCCAAACATACTCTTCCTTACCTCAGTTGCATAATAGTAGACACATTTTCTCTTGGTAATAAGGATCAACCAAGGGGTACAGTAAACCCCTTCTTTAGCTTGTTTACTCAGAGGCATGAGGAACCCAAAGTGGCCAGGTGGATGCCTTAACTTCTAGTTCAGTGGAATCATTGTTGTGTCTCCTAGTGGAAGCACTTCTCCTTCTAAAATCAAGACCTCTAGGTCAGCAGAGTATAAAGTTACAGGAACAGGAAGCGAAAATTTTGCTAGTGGGTCACTAGTGGTAATAGTGAGTGCTGCCACTCTCATTTCCACCCCTTGATTCCTGGACCCGTGAATCCTGGCTATGGGAGAAATAGCACCATATATTGGACACTGATTCAGAGCATATACAGCCAGCTACAGAACCTTGCAAGGTATTGCAAGGTATTGCCACCTAGCTGGCACTGTAACTGAGTATTCAAAAGACCATTCCACCAACTTGTCAAACCAGTTACTTCAGGACGGCGGGAGACATTGTGAATCTAGTGAATTCCATGAGCATCAGCCTGCTGTAGCACTTCTTTTGCTGTGAAGTGAGTTTCTTGATCAGAATCAATGCTGTGTGGAATACCACGATGGTGGATAAAGCACTCTATAAGTCCATGCATGGTACTTCTGGCAGAAGCATTCCATGCAGGGAAGGCAAATTCATACCCTGAGTGTTTATTCCAGTAAGAACAAAATCCTGCTCCTTCCATGATGTAAGTGGTCCGATGTAATCAACCTGTCACCAGGTAACTGGCTAATCACCCTGGGGAATAGTGCCATTTTGGGGACTCAGGTCAGCCAAGGTGCATCACCTCCATCACTGCCAGTATGGTCCCTTTGTTCATGACCCCATTAAGTTATGACAGGGTGGCTGGGGAAAGAGGCTGACTGGTGTCCACAGAAAATGTAATTCTGTCCACTTGATTATTAAAATCCTTTTCTGATGAGGCCACCCTTTGATGAGCATTCACATGCGACACAAATATCTTCACATTTTTTGCCCATTCAGAGAGGTCTACCTACATACTTTTTCCCCCGGACTTCTTTGTCACCAATTTTCCAATCATGTTCCTTCCAAGTCTCTGATCATCCATTCAAACCATTGGCCAAAGCACATGAATCAGTATATAATTGCACATTTGGTTATTTCTCCTTCCAAGCAAAACTTTGAGTTCTGCCTGCTGGGAGGACTTCCCTTTGCCATTATCCTTCAGTGATGTCCCAGAAAGGGGCTATAGGGCTGCAACTGTCCACTTTCAGATGGTGCCCAAATACCGAGTAAAAACATCTGTAAATCAAGCCCAACTGTTCTCTTCCTCTATCAGCTGATCATAGGGAACTCCCCATGAGACCATAAGTCAAGGCTGGGAGAGGGAAGGCAATGTAGCAGGAGTGGGGACCATGGGCATTTGGGTCACTTTTTCATGTAACTTACTTGTGCCTTCAGGGCTGCTGTGTCTGATCATGTACATACCATCTCCATTTGATGATGGAGTGCTGCTGTGCACACCCAACTTTATGGTATAGTGGGTCAGGTAACACCCAGTTCATGATGGGCAGGGCAAGTCACTTGTTGACCCATGAATAGTAGTGTTTAGTCTCTACTAAGGACTAATAGCATGTCAAGGGCTGTTTCTCAAAAGAAGAGTAGTTCTGTGGATGATAGTAGGGTCATGCTCCAAAATCTTAAAGGCCTGCACTAGGATTCACCTATAGCACCCTGCCGAAAGCTCCAAACAGCATCTCTGTCTGCCATTAACACATCAAGCACCATTTGATCTGCTGGATTATATGACCCAAGTGGCAGAGCAGCTTGCATGGCAGCCTGGACCTGTTGCAGAGCCTTCTCTTGTTTTGGGCCTCACTCAAAAAGCAGCTTTTGTGGTCACACAGTAAAAGGACCAGAGTAACACAGCTAAATGTCCCCAAAATCCAAAATGACACACTAGGCACTGTGCCTCTTTTTTGTTTGTAAGGGGGCCAGATGCAACAACTCGTCCTCCACTTTAGAAGGAATATCTTGACATGCTTCACATCACTTGAGCCCTAGAAATTTCACTGATGTAGAAGGCCCCTAAATTTTAGTTTGACTTATTTCTCATCATCTGACTTGCAGATATCTTACCAATAAGTCTAGAGTGATCGCTCCTTCTTGCTCACTAGGTCCAATCAACATGATGTCATAAATGTAATGGACTGGTGGAATGCCTTGTGTAAAGGAAATATACCTCTGAGGTAAGAAGGTAAAGATATATTTCTAGCCTTGCCATCTGAAATCAATCTGCTTCTGGTGGATCTTATGGACAGGTATGGAGAAAAAAGCATTTGCCAGATCAATAGTTACATATCATGCTCCAGAGGATGTGTTAATTGCTCAAGCAATGAAACCACATCTGGTACAGCACTTGCAATTGGAGTCACAATCTGGTTAAGCTTATAAGCCACTAGCATTCTCCAAGACCCATCTGTCTTCTGCACATGACAGGAGAGTTAAGTGGGGACGTGGTGGGAATCACCATCCCTGCATCTTTCAAGTCCTTGATGGTAGCAATAATCTCTGCAATATCTCAAAGAATTGCTTTTGGTTAACTCTTTTGTAGGTAGAGGCAATTTTAGTAGCTTCCACTTGGCCTTCTCCACCATAATAACCCTGATTGCACAGGTCAGGGAAATAATATGGGGATTCTGCCAGATACTAAGTATGTTTATTCCAATTATGCATTCTGGAACTGGAACAATAATGACAAGATGGGTTCAGGGAACCATGGGCCCCACCATGAGACGGACCTTAGCTAAAATTCCATTGATCACCTGATCTCCATAAACCCCTACCACAGGGATATTTGGGGTCTCCTAGAATTAGTGTCGGTCCAGAACTAGTGTCAGAAATCCCTCAAAAGTCTGATAATTCTCTTTTCCCTATTGCACAGTCATCCTGGTGAACGGTCATAGGTCCCTTTTGAGAAGGCTGGTAAAAAGATTAACAGTGTAAGGTTTCACAGTGTAATGGAGTCCTTCCTGAAGGGGATCTGTCTTCCCTTTCATTCAAGGGGCTCTGGGTCTGTAAACTGGCTCAAGTCTGGCATTTGATTGAGGGCTGTGACTCTATGCTTTTATGATTCAGGCTAGACTTTTATTCATTGACCTAGAACTTTTCTGCTCATACAGATCAAGTATTTAGTAGACTACCCATCTATTTCACTTCCAGAAACACCATGATCTTTGGTCAACACATAGGTCTCTGCAAGTCAGACTATTCTGATTGCTTCTTTGACACTACTGTCCGTGCCCACTTTGCCTTTGGTGATTAAGGGCTGCCACTTGGCCTCTGTCACCCCAGGATCCAATTATCCCCATTGCCTTTAGGTTTCTCGATTTAGTTACAGCAGTTTCCACTGTAATTTCTGACTTTCAAGGAAAAACAATCACAGAGCTCTTCAAGGATGCTGGGACTCCCCCCACAAATTGACTTCTCACAGTTGTGATAAAGGTGTGTCCTCCCTTTTGGTGAGCAAAGGGTGATGAGAAGATCTTAAATGACAAACCCCTTCTAACACTACAGTTTCCCTAAGCCTTTGGATTCCTTCCTCTGCAGTAAAACAAGGCAGCTCTGGCATCTCAAACTCATCTACTGTGGATCACCATTTGGTCGACGTTTTAGCCAAGAAACCAAACAAACTGTTAAAGCCCTTTCTCTCCCCTCAAGCTGCAATACTAAATCCAGAATCTCTGTTTAGTGGGTCCATATCAATAAAGTCCTCTTGATCCAACTTTATGTTTCTTCTGCTATTATCTCGTACTCTTAATATTCATTCCCACACATCCCTTGGATTTCTGTCTGTATAAGTTGGGAAAATCATGTCACTCTTTTGGGGGTTGCCCTTCCTCATGGGTCATAGTTTTTACCTCATCTTTTGAGGTCTGTTAGGACTTGCATCTAGTCATATGTCTAGAAGCAAAGAGGGGTGGTGGGGGTAGGGGTGGGACCTGAGTAAAATCAGCAATGTCTTGCAAGGCTACATGATGGGAGAGGGGGACATTACAGGTTCTTCAGATAAACTTCTCAGGCAGGGGTGGGAGAACTGGTTCTCCGGGTCAAGATGACTTAGCAGAATTTAGGGGTTCAATGTCCCCACTTTCATTGGTATCTTTCCATGTATCCAACTTTCAAGATACCATTTCTTCCCAATCAATGCCCTCACCTTAATAACAAACACCATGCAGGATTGGGGCTTCAGTTTGCTTTATAAATCAGCCATTCACAAGATGACATTCTATGTTTGGCTTACAGAAATCCCAGCCCTGTGGCTATATGAGATAAACATTCCTGGGAACATGTAGAAGACTTCAGGTCATCAATGCAGAGTTTAAGCTGGGAATTTGAAGCTTGAGCTCATCTTCTTTTTTCCCACTCTCTTTAACACATTTAGGAGCAACTGCCCAAATCCATTATACTCCTTATTTTGACTACAATGTTCTAAGGTAGCAAATATGTGGCTACCCAGACTCTTGCCATCTGTGTTTGATTACAAATGTCCAACAGCAATCATCTGAGTAACTTTTTTGCCACATCTTGACACAGACTGCCACTGTCTTCTTTACCACTAAAAGCAGGGTCACTAGTGCTTTTAAATCTAGGAAGATTAGAGAACCAGCTCCAGAAACTCAGAGCCAATACAGGGAACTTATCCATAAGAGTCTGTTTCTCTGGAGACACTTACATTGTGGACATCTGTATCAGCCAGGATTCAAACAGAGAAAAAGACCCAGTATTACAAATATGGAGTGATTATAAAGTTCTACATTTTGATTTAATGTTGGAATGAGCCATAATGGAAATGCCATAAGCAAGCAAAAAGTGAAGAGACAAACATATGTAAGGCAAATAATTAGGTAGTACACATTACACTTACAGAGTGCTGTGTGTCAATTATATCTTAATAAAACTGAAAGGAAAAAAATAGTTCATTCCCTTTTATTGTTGAGTATTATTCCATGGTATACCTTATGTACTACAGTTTGTTTAGCCATTTACTTGTGGAAGGCCTCATAAAATGAGTTAGGTAGTGTTCTCTCCTCTTCTACTTTCCAGAAGAAATTATGTAAAATTGGTGTTACCTAAATGTTTGGTAAATTCTCCAGTGAGACCTTCTGAGCCTGGAAATTTCTAGCCTGGGAGCTTTTTAACTCAAATTAAATATCTTTAATATATACAAGACTGTTGATATTATCTATTTAATCTTGGTTGAGTTTTCATAGTTTGCGGTATTTGAGAAATTTGTCCATTTCTTCCAGATTGCTGAACTCATGAGCATAAAGTTGTTCATAGTATTCCTTTATTAGCCTTTTAGTGGCTGCAAGATCTGTAGTGATGTCCCCTACTTCATTCTTGATATTGATGATTTAAATCTTCTCTTTTTATTTTTGTCACTCTTGCTACATGCTTATCAGTTTAATTAATTTTTTAAATCAGCTTTCTGTTTTATTCTCTAATTTTTAAAATAGTTCCAATTTCATTAATTTCTGCTCGTATTTTTATTATTTCCTTCCTACATTTTATTTACTTCTGGTTTATTTTTCCCTTCTTTTTTAATATCTTGAGGTAGAAACTTAAGATTATATGTTTGAGACCTTTCTTCCCTTCTAATGTAAGCATTTAAGTGCTGTAAAGTTTCTTCTCAGCACTGTTGAGTTGAATCACACATATTTAGACTTTTTTCCTTTGTGACTTTCTCTTTGACCCATAGATTATTTAGAAGTATGTTTTTAATTTCCAAGTATTTAGAGGTTTTCCTCTTGTTTTTCTCTATTGATTTCTAGTTTGGTGCCATTATGGTGAGAGAACACACCCTGTATGATTTCTATTTTTAAAAATTTGTTGAGGGTTGTTTTATGGCCCAGGATATGGTCTATCTTGGTGAATGTTCCATGGGCACTTGAAAAGAATGTATGTTCTGCTGTTGCTGGGTGGAGTGTTCTACAAATGTCAATTCAATTCTGTTGGTAGATTGCTTTGTTCAATTCTTCTAAGCATTGCTAGCTTTCTATTTCATGGTTCTATCAATTGCTGAGATGGGGGTATTGAGGTCTCTAAATATAATTGTGGATTTGTCTATTTCTCCTTTTAGCTTTACCAGTTTTTGTTTCATGCATATTGAGGGTTTGTTTTTGTAGGGTTAGGACTGTTAATCTTCCTGGTAGACTGATCTTTTCTCATTATGTAAGGTGCCTCTTTGTCTCTTATAATTTTCTTTGCTTTGAAGTCTACTTTATCTGATATTTATGTAGCTACTTCTACTTTTAAAAAATTAATATTTGCTTGATATATCTTTTCCAATCTTTTACTTGTACCTGTACAATTGAATTTGAAGTGAAGTTCTTATAAGCATCACAAAGTTGTGTGGTGCTTTTATATCCATTCTGCCAAGCTCTTTTTCAGCCACATGCCTACCCTTGAGCTTATCCTGGCCCAGGAGAATGCCATGGTCTGAATGGCCAGGACTGGGTCCCAGGTTTGGCTCCACCTATACCACCTGAACCAGGAAAGAGAGTGCGCTGTGGACTTCCAAAGAGAAAAAGCAGATGGCAGGACAGAGGGTGGGTGGCAAAAACAGCCACCCACTGCCCTGTCCCTCTCACTGACCAGGCACATCCATGTCTAGCCACAGCGGCAGGCAGTCCTGTCATCCTGCCCCACCTCCTTCTGCTGCTTGCAGGTTGGGGAGGGTTCTAGAGGCTCCTTTAAGGGACTGTCCACAGCCTCTTCTTCCCTGGAACTGGTGGCTCCAACTGAGTCTGACAGCACTCCAGCTCTATACTCAGAGCCAAGAGCCAGGGAGAGGCAGAGGAGATCAATCCACCTGAAGTCACCTGAGATCACACTCCTGTGTCAAATTATCAGATAATCACAGAAAGAGCAACCAGAATTCTGAGAAAGGCAAGTTGGGGACCTCTGTGCCCTCTAGAAAGGCTCATGGGTCATAGGCAGGGGGAGGAGGGCTGCATCCTATTAATGGTGTGAGATGGAGCACTCAACCCCAGTTGGGGGATGGACCTCCTCTTAATGTAGTACCAGGCACTGTCCAGGAGCCTTCAAGTCTCCAACCTGCAGAATTGTATCCCAGGTGTGACCCCGCAGCCAGGGAAGTCAAGGAATGTGCCCAGGAATGCACCTCTGCTAAGGGTGGGGTCGGGACTCGGGTGAAGTCCATCTGGTCCCAAAGCCCAGGCTCAGCATAGGAACTGGGCTGATGTTCTCCCAGAGAAATAAAAACAGAGAAGTGTATTCAGAAATTCTTACAGGGGAGCGGGTCACTTGCCAGGTTGAGCACATGGGCCAGGTCTTGGTCCCCCCTGCACTTATCTCCTTACCTTCCAGGTGCAGGAGCATTCCCTCCCTTCTTCACTCTGAAGGCTGTGTGAGGTCACAGGAGATCCTGCCCAGGCACCCTTGGGTGGACTCTCAGCCCCACAGTGGGTTTACTGCAGGCAGGACAGAATCTATAATTCCTGTCATGGGCTGGGCTGGACTACTCTTACCTCCCACCCTCATCTCCCCCTACTATGTCCAGATCCATCCCACAAGGAAGTGTGGGTGCAACATCTTATGAGGATTTGAGTCTTCCCCAGAGTCTCCCGAGGGGCCTTCAGCAAGAAAGTCATGATCTTGGGGTGTCAGGTGGGTGACAGGGCTGCTGGGGCCTCTGTCCTTGGCACTGCCTTCCAAAGACCCTGTGCCAAGAGTGGGAAGGAGGAGGAGAGAGGGTGAGGGCAAGTCATAAGAGAATCAGGGCATGCCTCATACTCATGAAGACTCCCTCCAAGATGTATCAAAAGGGAAAAACAAAAGCACAAAAGTTTGCACAGCTAGACAAAAATGAGATAATATACAGACAAAACACTTGTTTGTGCATAAAGACATTCTAAATGGGTACACAGGAAATGGGCAGGATAGGGTGGTTGACCTGGAGTGGGAGGGGCAGGATTTTCCTGTGTATCCTTCTGTCCCTACTGAATTTTGAACCATGGAAAAGAGATATTGGTTTTTAAAATAGAAAACCAAATTTATTTGGTACTTTAAAAGTTTCTGTGTTTTGTTTCATTCAATTTTTAAATTACTTTAAATAGAAGGATAGTTGATAGACAATATTTTATGCTACAGGTGTACAATATAGTGATTTACAATTTTTAAAATTTATCTTCCATTATAGTTATTATAAAATATTTGCTATATTCCCCATGTTGTACAATATATTCTTTTTAAAATTTATTTTTTATTGAAGTATAGTTGAATTACAATGTTGTGTTAATTACTGGTGTACAGCAAAGTGACTCAGTTATACATATATATACATTCTTTTTCATATTCTTTTCCATTATGATTTATCACAGGATATTGAACATAGTTCCCTGTGCTATACAGTAGGACCTTGTTGTTTATCCATTCTATATATACCAGTTTGCTTCTACTAATCCCAAACTAGCAATCCAATCCTCTCCTACACCCCTCCCCATTGGCAGCCACCAATCTATTCTCTATGTCTCTGATTCTGTTTCTGTTGCATAGATAGGTTCATTTGTGTCATATTTTAGATTCCACATATAGTGATATCATATGGTATTTATTTTTCTCTTTCTGACTTACTTCACATAGTATGATAATCTCTAGGTCCATTCATATTGCTACAAATGGCATTTCATTTTTTTATGGCTGAGTAGTATTCCATTGTATATATGTTCCACATCTTCTTTATCCATTCATCTGTTGATGGACATTTAAGTTGCTTCCATAACTTGGCATTTGTAAATAATGCTGTTATGAACATTGGGGTGCATGTGTCTTTTCAAATGAGTGTTTTTATTTATTTTTTCAGATACAATATCCATGAGTGGAATTGCTGGGTCAAATGGTAGTTCAATTTTTAGTTTTCTGAGAAACTGCCATACTGTTTTCCACAGTAGCTGCACCCACTTATATTCCCACCAACACTGTAGGAAAGTTCCCTTTTCTCCACATCCTCACCAACATTTGTTATTTGTGTTCTTTTTGATAGCCATTCTGACAGCTGTGGTTTTGATTTGCATTTCCCTGATAATCATGCAGTGCTGAGTACCTGTTCATGTGCCTGTAGGCCATCTGTATTTCTTCTTTGGAAAAATGTCTATTCAGTTCTCTGCCCATTTTTTAATCTGATTTTTTTTATGTTGAGTTGTATGAGCTCTTTGTATATTTGGATATTAATCCCTTTTCAGTCATATCATTAGCAAATACTTTCTCCCATTCAGTAGGTTGGCCTTTCATTTTGTTGATGGTTACCCTTGTTATGCCAAAACTTTTAAGCTTAATTAGGTCCCATTTGTTTATTTTTCCTTTTATTTCCTTTGTTTCTAGGAGATGGATCCAAAAAACTATTGATACTGTTTATGGCAAAGAGTGTTCTGCCTATGTTTTACTCTAGGAGTTTTATGGTACCTGGTCTTACATTTAGGTCTTTAATCCATTTTGAGTTTATTTTTGTATATGGTGTTAGAGAATGTCTTAATTTCATTCTTTTACATGTAGCTGTCCAGTTTTCTCGCCCCATGTTTTAAAATATTTATTTATTTTGGCTGTTGGTGGCAGCATGCAGGATATTTTTCTTTTATAAAATTAATTTATTAATTTATTTATTTTTGGCCACATTGGGTCTTTGTTGCTGTGCACTGTCTTTCTTTAGTTTGCGCAAGCGGGGTTACTCATTGTTGCAGTGCACGGGCTTCTTGTTGTGGTGGCTTCTTTTGTTGCAGAGCATGGGCTCTAGGTGCATGGGCTTCAGTGGTTGTGGCACATGGGCTGTAGAGCACAGGCTCAGTAGTGGTGGTGCACATGTCTAGTTGTTCTGCGGCATGTGGGATCTTCCTGGACCAGGGCTCAAACCCATGTCCCCTGCATTGGCAGGCAGATTCCTAAAGACTGCACCACCAGAGAAGCCCCTTCTCACACCATTTATTGAAGAGAGTGTCTTTTCCCCATTGTATATCCTTGCCTCCTTTGTCATAGGTTGATTAAACATAAGTGCATGGGTTTATTTCTGGGCTCTCTATTCTGTTCCATTGATCTATGTCTCCATTTTTGTGCCAGTGCCATACTGTTTTGAGTATAGTCTGAAGTCAGGGAGAATCATACTTCCAGCTTTGTTTTTCTTTCTCAAGACTGTTTTGGCTATTTGGGGTCTTTTGTGTTTCCATACAAAATTTAAAATTGTTCTAGTTCTGTGAAAATGCCATTGGTGTTTTGATAGGGATTGCACTGAATCTGTAGATTGCCCTGGATAGTATGGTCATCTTACTAACAATTTTTCCAATCCAAGAACATAGTGTATCCTTCCATCTGTTTGTGTCATCTTTCAATTCTTTCATTGGTGTCTGACAGTTTTCCAAGTACAGGTATTTTACCTCCTTAAGTAAGTTTATTCCTAGGTATTTTATTCTGTTTGATGCAATGGTAAATGGGATTGTTTCCATAATTTCTCTTTCTGATAGTTATTTGTTAGTGTATAGAAATGCAACAGATTTATGTATATTAATTTTGTATCCTGAAACTTTACTCAATTCATTGATGAGCTCCAGTAGTTGCAGCATGTGTGGTGTCTTTAGATTTTACTATGTATAGAATCATGTCATCTACAAAAAATGCCAATTTTACTTCTTCCTTTTCAATTTGGATGCATTTCTTTTTCTTCTCTGATTGCTTTGGCTAAGACTTCCAAAACTATATTGAATAAAAGTGGTAAGAGTGGGCATCCTTGTCTTGTTCCTGGTTTTAGGGGAAATGCTTTCAGCTTTTCACCATTGGGTATGATGATGTTAGCTGTGGGTTTGTCATATATTGGCTTTATTATGTTGAGGTAGATTCCCTCTATGCCTACTTTCTGAAGAGTTTTTTTTTTAATTAATTAATTAATTATTATTATTATTTTTTTTTTGCAGTACACAGGCCTCTCACTGTTGTGGCCTCTCCCGTTGTGGAGCACAGGCTCCAGATGCGCAGGCTCAGCAACCATGGCTCATGGGCCCAGCCGCTCTGCGGCATGTGGGATCTTTCCTGACCGGGGCACGAACCCGTGTCCCCTGCATCAGCAGGCAGACTCTCAACCACTGCACCACCAGGGAAGCCCTGAAGAGTTTTTATCATAAATGGATGTTCAATTTTATCAAACTTTGTTCTGCATCTATTAAGATGATCATATGGTTTTTATTCTTCAATTTGTTTTATTCTTCAATTAATGTTAATATCACATTGATTGATTTGCAGATATTGAAAAATCCCTGCATAACTGACATAAAGCCCGCTTGATCATGGTGTATGATTCTTCGAACGTACTGTTGGATTCAGTGTACTAATTGTTGAGGATTTTTGCATCTATGTTCAACAGTGATATTGGCCTGTAATTTTCTTTTTTGTGTGATATATTTGTCTGGTTTTGGTATCGGGATGATGCTGGCCTATAGAATGAGTTCAGAAATGTTCCTTTCTCTGTAATTTTTTGGAATAATTTCAGAAGGATAGGTGTTAACTTTTCTCTAAATGTTTGTTAGAATTCACCTATGAAGCCATGTGGTCCTGGAATTTCGTTTGTAAGGAGTTTTTAATTAGTGATTCAATATCATTAATGGTAATTGCCTGATTCATATTTTCTATTTCTTCCTGGTTCAGTCTTGGGAGATTGTACATATCTAAGAATTTGTCCATTCCTTCTAGACTGTCCATTTTATTGACATATAGTAGTCTCTTATGATCCTTTGTATTTCTGTGGTATCATTTGTAACTTTTCATTTTTGATTTTATTAATTTGAGCACTCTCCCCTTTTTTCTTGATAAGTCTGGCTAGAGGTTTATCAATTTTTTTTATCTTTTCAAAGAATGGGCTTTTAGTTTCATTGATCTTTTCTACTGTTTTTTAAGTCTCTATTTCATTTATTTCTGCTCTCATCTTTTGATTTCTTTCTTTCTATCAACTTTGGGTTATGTTCGTTCTTCTTTCTCTAGTTCCTTTAGGTGTAAGGTTAGGTTGTTAATTTGAGATTTTTCTTGTTTCCTGAGGTAAGCTTGTATCACTATAAGCTTCCCACTTACAACTGCTTTTGCTGCAGTTCTAAGGATCACCGTATTTTCATTTTCATTTATATCTAGGTATTTTTTATTTCCTCTTTGATTTCTTCAGCAATCCATTTGTTGTTTAGTAGCATATTGTTTAAGCCTCCATGTGTTTGTGTTTTTTGCAGTTTTTTTTCTTGTAGTTGATTTCTAGTCTCATAGTATTGTGGTTGGAAAAGATGCTTGATATGATTTCAATTTTCTTAAATTTACTAAGGCTTATTTTGTGACCTGACATTTAATCTATCATGGAGAATGTTCCACATGCACTTGAAAATAATGTGTATTGTTCTCCTTTCAAATGGAATGCTCTCTCTCTCTCTCTCTCCATATATATATATATATATATATATATATATATATATATATATCACTATACATATATATCAGTTAAGTCCATCTGGTCTAATGTGTCATTCAAGGCCTTTGTTTTCTTATTGATTTTCTGTCTGGATGATCTGTCCATTGATGTAAGTGAGGTGTTAAAGTCCCCTACTGGTATTGTGTTACTGTCAATTTTTCCTTGTATATCTGTTAATATTTGCCTTATATATTTAGGTGCTCCTATGTTAGGTGCATATATATTTACAACTGTTATATTGTCTTCTTGGATTGATCCCTTGATCATTATGTAGTGTCCTTCTTTGTCTCTTGTAACAGTCTTTATTTTGTCTGATATAAGTATTGCTATTTTTTATTTCCATTTGTGTGGAATACCTTTTTTCCATCCTCTCACTTTCAGTCTCTGTGTGTCTCTGATCTGAAGTGAGTTTTCTGCAGGTAACATATATATGGGTCTTGGTTTTGTATCCATTCAACCACTGTGACTTTTGGTTGGAGTATTTAGTCCAGTTACATTTAGGGTAATTATCAATATGTGTGTTCTTATTGCCATTTTGTTAATTGTTTTGGGTTTGTTTTTGTAGGTCTTTTTTTCACCCTTTCTTTTTCTTTTGTTTTCTTGTGATTTGATGACAATTTTTAGTGTTATGTTTGGATTTCTTTTTTTGTGTGTATATTAATTATAGATTTTTGGTTTGTGGTTACCATGGAGTTTTTATATAGTGATCTGTATATATATATATATATATATATATATACATATAAAATTATATATATATGTAATTTTTTTAAGTTGCCTAAGTTGCCGATCTCTTAATTTCAAAACAGGTTTTAAAACCCTGAATTTGTACTCTCATCCCTCATGATTACTTTTTTTGTGGGGGGGATTTGGTTTTTTTTTTTTGCTGTACACGGGCCTCTCACTGTTGTGGCCTCTCCCGTTGTGGAGCACAGGCTCAAGATGCACAGGCTCAACAGTCATGGCTCACGGGCCCAGCTGCTCCGCGGCATGTAGGATCTACCCAGACTGGGGCACGAACCCGTGTCCCCTGCATCAGCAGGCGAACTCTCAACCACTGTGCCACCAGGGAAGCCCATGATTACTGTTTTTGATATCATATTTTACATCTAATTTATTTGTATATCCCTTGACTGCTTATTGTGGTTATAGATGATTTTATTATTTTTGTCTTTTAACCACCCTAATAGCTTAATGTGTGGGTGATTTCCTACCTTTACTGCATGTTTACCTTTACAGGTGAACTTATTTATTTTGTAATTTTCTTGTTTCTAGTTGTGGCCTTTTCTTTTTTACCTAGAGAAGTTTCTTTAACATTTGTTGTAAAGCTGGTTTGGTGGTGCTGAACTCTATTAGCTTTTACCTGTCTGTAAAGCTTTTGATCTCTCTATCAAATCTGAAAAAGAGCCTTGCTGGGTAAAGTATTCTTGGTTATAGGTTTTTCCTTTCCACCACTTTAAATATATTGTGACACTTCCTTCTGGACTGCAAAGTTTCTGCTGAAAAGTCAGCTTTTAACTTTATGGGAGCTCTCTTGTACGTAACTTATTGCTTTTCCCTTGCTGCTTTTAAATATTTTCTTTTTATATTCAATTTTTGTCATTTTAATTACAATTTGTCTTGGTGTATTCCTCTTTGGGTTCATCCTGTATGGGACTCCCTGTGCTTCCCGGCCTTGGGTGACTGTTTCCTTTCACTGCTTAGGGAAGTTTTCAACTACTATGCTTTCAAATATGTTCTCAGCCCCTTTCTCTCTCTCTCTTCTCCTTCTGAGACCCTTATAATGCAACTATTAGTGGGCTTGATGTTGTCCCAGAATTCTCTTAAACTGTCTTCATTTCATTTCATTCTTTTTTCTTTTTTCTGTCAGCAGCAGTGATTTCTACTACTCTGTCTTCCAGTTCACTCATCTGTTTCTGTGTATCATTTAGTCCACTGATAATTACTTGTAGTGTATTTTTCATTTTAGTTATTCTATTCTTCATCTCTGTTTGGTTGTTCTTTACATTTTCTAACTCTTTGTTAAAAACTTCTAACTTCACACTCTGTGCATCCATTCTTCTCCTGAGTTCTTTCTTCATCTTTAGGATCATTACTCTGAATGCTTTCTTGGGTAGATTGCCTATCTTCACTCAGTTCTTCTTCTGTGGTTTTACCTTGTTCCTTTGTCTGAAACATGATCCTCTGCCACCTCATTTTGTCAGTTGCTATTTGTATTTTTATGTATGTAGTAGGTTAGTTATGTTTCTTGACCTGGAGAAGTGGTCTTCTCTGTAGAAGAAGTCCAAAGCATCCCCTCTCATCACCCAAGCCATATGCTCTAGGGATTCCCCTAAGAGGAATGTGTGGGTCCTTCTGATGTGGTGGGTTGACTATATGGGTGGTCTCGTAGGTTTGGTTTGTCCCTAGCCCAGCTGATTGCCAAGCTCTGCCTTGTGTGGATGCTGCTAGCTGCTGGTTAGTGAGGACTGATCCTGAGGCAACTAAGGCAGAACACCAGGGTCCCAGGGCTACCATTAGCTCACTGGTAGGCAGAGCTGGTGTCAGATTGCTGTGTGTGTGTGGGGGGTGTTCCTGACACAGTTGGGTCCTGAAGCTTGTGTTGGCCTGCTAGTAAGCAGGGGTGGGGCCCAGCTGCCCCAGGGTAGGGTCTGGCCTCCTGTGGGTGGGCTAGGTCTGCAAGCTGTGGGATTGTTGTTTTCTTAGTTCTGGTGTCTGCCCACTGGTGAGTGAGGCTGGTCTAGGGGCTAGCATTGCCTGCTCCCTGGTGGGTGGAGCTAGATCTTGGCCCTCTGGTGGCAAGGTCATGTGTAGAGGCATGTGGCCGTGGGTTTGGGAATATTTTAGGCAACCTGTCTGCTGATGAGTGAGGCTGTGTTCCCACTCAGTTGTTTGACCTGAAGTGTCTTAGCACTTCTGCCTATAGGCTGTTGGGTAGGGCCAGTTCTTGGCACTAATGAGCTAGGGAGGGAGGATCTCACAATGGCACCCACCAGCACCAGCTTCCATATGGTAGAATGAGCTCCCAAATATGTCTGGTGCCAGTGTCTATGTCCCCAGGGTGAGCAGCAGCCACTCCCTGCCTAACTGGGAGACTCTCCAAGGCCAGTGGTAGGGCTGGCTCAGGCTCCTATCAAATTAATGATTTTTTCCCTGGATCCCAGAATGCATGAGAATTTGTGTGTGTCCTTTAAAAGTGAAGTCTCTATTTCCCATAGTCCTTTGGGGCTCCTGAAATTAAGCCCCACTGGCCTTCAAAGCCAAATGCTCTGGGGACTTGTCTTCTTGGTACAGGACCCATGGGCTGGAGAGCCCAACATGGGACACAGAACACTGACTCCTGTGGAGAACCTCTGCACTATAATTGTTCTTCAGTTTTTAGGTCACCCACCCAGGGTATGTGACTTGATTATATCACAAGTCCACCCCTCCTACCTTTCTTACTGTGGTTTCTTCATGTCTTTAGTTGTAGAAGATCTTTTCTTGTAGGTTTCAGTCTATTTCATAGATGGTCGTTCTACAGATAGTTGTGATTTTGGTATGCTCATGAGAGGAGGTGAGCTCAGGGTCTTTCTACTCCATCATTTTGGCTGATCTACCCCTGTTTTGTTTTGTTTTGTTTTAAGCCAGCTTTGATGAACACCCTGATGGTCTATTTCTCCCTTAGAGAGTTAAACTTATTTGGACTAGATTCAGATCAAATTAGATGACTTAGCCATACTGCAAATGTAGTTCCAAGAATGTCTATCCTGCATCACCTACCTCTCAGTGTCTTAAACATTAGCAGTAGGTAACTACTGTGAAACTTCTAGGCTGAGACCTTTATATAGCATGACAGTTTATTGTATTGTTGTGACTAACCCGAGCGTTCTGTTAGTCCTAATTGGTTTCCTAAAAGTAAGATAGCTGTTTTTTACACAAAGAGTGCTGTTGTGTAGAAGCCTATCATTTTCGTGGCACTGGGGACCAGAAGTTAAGCTTTCAGTAATTGTGTCCAAAAGATAGAAGAGCTCCACAGCCAGGTTGTCAGGTTCAAACCCTGACTCCACCATCTACCAGTAGAATGGCTTTAGCTTCACTGGATTTCGGTTGTCTTCCATGTAAATCAGGATATTCATATTATCAGTGGTTCAGTCTTAACAGGCTACCAATGAGTACACACAAAAACACACAAACTTAAAGCCTATTCCACACAAGCAACAAAAAAGTAAATAGATAAATTGGACTGCATCAAAATTAAAAACTTGTGCATCAAAGGACACTATCAAGAAAGTGGAATGATAAACCACAGAATGAGAGGAAATATTTGTAAATCATATATCTAATATTTGTAAATCTAATATCTAATATCTATTATAAATAAAGAACTCCTAAAACTCAATAATGAAAAGATAACCCAATTAAAAAACAGGCCAAAGATCTGAGTAGACATTTTTTCAAAGAAGATAAACAAATGGCCAACAAACTCATGAAAATATGCTCAACATCTGTAGTCATTATGGAAATACAAGTCAAACAATAAAGAGATAGCACTTCACATCTGCTAGGATGCCTAGTTTTTTTATAGCCCAGAAACTAACAAGTGTTAACAAGGATAGAGAGATATTGAAATTTTGTACATTATTAGTGGAATGTAAAATTGTGTAGCCACTATGGAAAATAGCTTGGTGTTTCCTCAATAAATTAAACATAGTATTACCATATGACCCAGCAAGTCCACTCTTGGGTTTATACCCAAAAGAATAGAAAATGGCTATTTGAACAAAAACTTGTACACAAATGTTCATAGCAACACTAGTTACAAAAGCCCCAAAGTGGAAACATCCAAATGTCCATCAACCAATGAATGGATAAGCAAATGTGGCATATCCATACAAAGGAATATTATTTGACCATAAAAAGGTATATAATATTGACACATGTTATAACATGGATGAACCCTGAAAACGCTCTACTAAATGAAAGAAACCAGTCACAAAAGACCACACATGGTATTATTCCATTTATATGAAATGTCTAGAATAGGTAAATCCAGAGAGACAGAAAGCAAATTAGTAGTTGCCAGGGCAGGAGGAGGACTGAATGGGGATTGATTGCTTCGTGGATATGGGATATCCTTTAAGGGTGATGGGAATGTTTTAGAATTTGGTAGTTGTGATGGTTGTACAACACTGTGAATGTACTAAATGTCACTAATGGTAAATTTTATGTTATGTGATTTTAACACAATTAAAAACATAAAATATTAAAAATTTAAAAGCCTGTTTTCCCTAGCCAAAACCCCAGAAGAGTGTGGCCTAACAATAAGAATCCTTTTAGGCAACACCCACCCTACACTAGCCAAAGACAAAGAGGAGGTCTGCACCAATCCCATTTCTGTGGTTTCAGTTGGGCTGATAGAAAGTTGATCCTCCATCCCCTTCCTATAGAAGCAGGCAGCAGGAGAGTTTTCATGGGATCAAGTAAGCTGCTCATCTTCCATCACTTGCCCAGCAAAAGCAAGCAGTACTTTCATGCTCCCACAAGTATAGTCTAGAAAGCTGAGGCTTCACCCCTCACAGCATCAGTAAGACTGAACAAGGCAGTACAAGTCAGGATAAATAAACACTTTACTTTCCCCTGACTCTTGGTGTTGGTGAGGCCCAGTAGGGAACTAAACTTGTGTTCCCACCCTGCAGCAAAAAAGCAGTGTGAGCCAGCCTTCTAATTCTCCTTCCCTCAGATCAACTCCAGCAGGAGTTGTCCCTGCTCACAAAGAGTGCTTTGATTGGTACCACACTTCAGCTAAATAATTATCAGCAAGGTTCAGTGGGGAACTACACATACACACCTACCTGACTCTTGTACTACACATGAACAGGAGGACTACCTGATTACAAAAAAGAAGAAGATAATGATGAAATAGAATCAGAGTCTCATAATATAATATGTAAAATGTCCAAAATGCAATACAAAAAATCACTTGTCATTCCAAGATCCAGGAAAATCACAACATAAATGAAAAAGACAAGCAACATATATCAACAGTGACATAACTCAGATATTGAAATTATATAACAAGGATTTAAAGGCACCCATTATAAAAATGCTTCAACAAGCAATTATAAATTCTCTTGAAACAAATTTTAAAAATAGAAAATATCATTCAAGAAGTAAAAGTTATGAAAAAGAACAAAATGGTAATGATAGAATAGAAAAATACAACTAGAATGAAAAACACATGGTAGGGCTCAGTAGTAGAGTGGAGATCATAGATGACAGAATCAGTAAACTTGAGGCCAGATTAAGAGGATTTACACAATCTGAGCAACAGAGAGAAAATGGACAGAAAAAAATTTAAAACAGTTTCAAGGACCTGTGAGAAAATAAGAAAAGAGCTAACATTCATTTTCATTATAGTCCTAAAAGGAAAGAAGCAAAAGACAGACAAAAAATATTTGAAGAACTAATGGTTGAAAACCTACTAAACTTAAAGATACCAGCCTGTATATTCAAGGTGAGCAAATATTAAATAAGGTAAGCCTAAGCAAATCCACGCTACGACACAACATATTTAAAATTCTGAAAACTGTAAATATAGGAAAAAATCTTGAAAATGACCAGAGAGAAAAGACACCTTACTTATAAGGAAACATAAATTTGAATTAAAGCAGATTTCTCATCAGGAACTATGGAGGCACATTTTTCAAGTACTGAAAGAACTGTCAACCATGAATGCCAAATCCAATGAAACTGTCCTTCAAGCAATGAAGGATAAAAGAAATATAAGAAAATTTACTGTTATAAGACATTCTCTTAAGTGATGGCTAAAGAAAGCTCTGTAAACAGAAAGGAAATGGTGAAAGAAAAATGTCTGGAATGTCAGAAAGGAAAGAACAACATTAACATGGGTAAAAATAGGAGTAAATGTAAAAGACTGTCTTACTTCTCGTGAGTTTTAAAATCATATTTGATGATTGAGTCAAAATTATAATATAATCTGATGTGGTGCTCAATGTATGAAGAAGAAATACTAAAGATATATTTTTTAAATGGGGAAGGTAAAAAACATAAAGGAAATTAAGTTTTCTACACTTCACAATATATTCAAAAACACTATACATATATCAAAAGAGAATACTAAAAAATGTTGAAATAATCCACAGAAAGATATTAAAAGAGAAACAGAGGACTGAAAAACAAAAGAAACAAACAAACAGAAAACAAAATAAACAGTCAGACTTTAGTCATAATATTACCAGTAATTATCTTAAACATAAATAGTCTAAATACACTAGTTAAAAGACAGAAATTGATGGAGTGGATAAAATTGTGATTCCAACAGTATGCTGACCACAAGAAACTCAATTCAAATACAACAACTTAGGCAGATTGTAAAGTAAATGATAGAACTAGATGGACCATGAAAATGTGATTTTTTTAAAAAAGTAGGAGTGGTTATTTGAATATTAGCAGAGAAAAGAAAAATACTAAAGAGAAAGAGGGACATTACATAACAATTAAAGGATTGATCTACCATGAAGCCATAATGACCCTAAATGTGCATGCACAAAACAACAGAACCTCAAAATATACATGAAGCAAGAACCAATAGACCTTAAAAGAGAAATGGAAAAAATCTGAAATTATAGTTGTGAACTTCAACAACTTTTACTCAGCAATTGATATATTGCTAGACAGAAAATCAGCAAGAATACAGAAAAACTTAACAATAAAGCCAACCACCATAATCTAATTGAGATTTATAGACCACTCCACTCAACAACAGCAGAACACACATTCTTTTCAAGCACCTATAAAACATTAACAAAGATAGACAATATCCTGGACCATAAAACAATCATCAGCAAATTTTTAACACACCATTGTAAAGCAATTATACTCTAATAAAGATGTAAAAAAATTAATATCATACATGGGCTTCCCTGGTGGCACAGTGGTTGAAAATCTTCCTGCCAATGCAGGGGACACGGGTTCGAGCCCTGGTCTGGGAAGATCCCACATGCCGCAGAGCAACTACACCCGTGAGCCACAACTACTGAGCCTACGCGTCTGGAGCCTGTGCTCCACAACAAGAGAGACCGTGATAGTGAGAGGCCCACGTGCTGAGATAAGAGTGGCCCCCACTTGCCGCAACTAGAGAAAGCCCTCGCACAGAAATGAAGACCCAACACAGCCAAAAATAAATTTATTAATTAATTTTTAAAAAATTAATATCATACAGAGTGTGTTCTCTAACCAGAATGGAATCAAACTAGAAATCAATAAGAGAAAGACAACAGAAATATCTCTAAACACTTAAAAATGAAACAATACACTTCTAAATAATCCATGGGGAAAAAAGAAATTCTCAGAGGAAATTCAAAAATACATATAACTAAATAAAATAAAAACATATCATATTCAAATTTGTGGGATGCAGCTAAAATAGAGCTTACAGCAAAATTTATAGTACTGGAAGTATAGTGTCCATCAATGGATAAATGGGTAAAGAGGTGGAATATGTATATATACAATGGAATATTATTCAGCCATGAGAGAGAAGGAAATCCTGCCATTTGTGACAACATGGGTGGAACTTGAGGGTGTGATACTAAGTGAGGTAAATCAGACAAAGAAAAATAAATACTGTATGATATCACATACATGTACAACCTAAAAAAGCCAAACTCATAAAAACAGAGAGTAAAATAATAGTTACCAGGGGATGGGGGTGGGGCACAAAACAGCTGTTGTTTAAGGGTACAAATATGCAATGAGTTAGTAAATAAGCCCTGGAGATCTAATGCACAATGAGGTGAATATAGACAACAATGTTGTATTATATCATAAAACCTGCTAAGAGGTTAGACTTTAATTATTCAAATCACTAAAAAGAAATGATAATTATGTGATGTGACAGAGGTGCTAACTATCCCTACATTGACAACCTTGCTACAAGGTATAAATGTATCAAATTAATATGTTGTACACCTTAAATATATACAATGTTATATGTCAAATATATTTCAGTTAAAAAAATGCCATTTACCATCGCACCAAAAAGAATAAAATACCTAGGAATAAACCTACCTAAGTTCATTTGTATCATTTTTGTTTTTTAGATTCCACATATAAGCGATATCATATGATATTTCTCTTTCTCTGACTTACGTCACTCAGCATGATGAACTTATTTACAAATCAGAAATGGACTTACAGACTTAGAGAATGAACTTACGGTTACCAAGGGGGAAGGGTGGTAGGGAGGGATAGTTAGGGAGTTGGGGATTGACATGTACACACTGTTATGTTCAAAATGGATAACCAAAAAGACCTACTGTATAGCACAGGGAATTCTGCTGAATATTATGTAACAACATAAATAGGAAAATAATTTGAAAAAGAATAGATACATGTATATGTATAACTGAATCACTTTGCTGTACACATGAAACTAGCACAACATTGTTAATCAACTATACTTCAGTATAAAATTAAAAGTTTTTAAAAAAATAAAATGCATTTTAGTATATTAAAAAAAAAACAAACCTATGGAGGCAAAAGACCTGTACTCTGAGAATCACAAGATGCTGATGAAAGAAATTGAAGATGACACAAACATATGGAAAGATATACCATGTTCTTAGATTGGAAGAATTAATATTGTCAAAATTACTAAACTATTCAAGGAAATGTACAGATTCATTGAAATCCTTATCAAATTACCAGCGGCATTTTTCACAGAACTAGAACAAAAAAAATTTTAATTTATAAGGAGACACAAAAGATCCCGAATACCCAAAGCAATCTTGAGAAAGAAAAATTGAGCTGGAGGAATCAGCCTCCCTGACTTCAGACTATACTACAAAGCTACAGTCATCAAAACAGTATAGTACAGGTACAGAAACAGAAATATAGATCAATGAAACAGGATAGAAAGCCCAGAAATAAACCCATGCACCTAAGGTCAATTAATCTACGACAAAGGAGGCAAGACTATACAATGGAGAAAAGACAGTCTCTTCAATAAATGGTTCTGGGAAAACTGGACAGCAACATTTAAAAGAATGAAATTAGAACATTCTTTAACACCATACACAAAAATAAACTCAAAATGGATTAAAAACCTAAACGTACGACCTGATACTATAAAACTCTTAGAGGGAAACATAGGCAGAACACTCTGACATAAATCACAGCAATATCTTTTTTGATCTGTCTCCTAGAGTAATGGAAATAAAAACAAAAATAAACAAATGGGACCTAATTAAACTGATGTGACCAACAAGGGATTAATCTCTGAAATAAACAAACAGCTCATTCAGCTCAATATCAAAAAAACAAACAACCCAATCAAAATATAGGCAGAAGACCTAAAGAGACATTTCTCCAAAGAAGACTTACGGATGGCCAATAGTCACATGAAAAGATGCTCAGCATCACTAATTATTAGAGAAATGTAAATCAAACTACAATGAGGTACCACCTCACACTGGTTAGAATGGCCATCATTAAAAAGTTTACAAATAACAAATGCTAGAGGGGGTGTGGAGAGAAGGGAACCCTCTTACAGTGTTGGCGGGAATGTAAATTGGTACAGCCACTGTGGAGAACAGTATGGAAGTTCCTTAAGAACTTAAAAATAGAGTTACCATATGATCCAGCATTCCCACTCCTGGGCATATATCTGGAGAAAACCATGGTTTGAAAGGATACCTGCACCCCAATTTTCACTGCAGCGTTGTTTACAATAGCCAAGACATGGAAGCAACCTAAATGTCCATTGACAGATGAATGTATAAAGAAGATGTGGTACATATATACAATAGAATATTACTCAGCCATTAAAAAGAATGAATAATGCCCTTTGCAGCAACATGGATGGACCTGGATATTATCACACTAAGTGAAGTAAGTCAGACCAAGAAAGACAAATATCATATGATATTGCTTATATGTGGAATCTAAAAAAATTATACAAATGAACTTATTTACAAAACAGAAACAGACTCACAGACTTAGAAAACAAACTTATGGTCACCAAGGTTACTTAGAAAACAAACTTATGGTTACCTTAGAAAACAAACTTATGGGGGGGAGGGATAAACTGGGAATTTTGGATTAACATATACACACTACTATATTTAAAATAGATAACCAACAAGGACCTACTGTATAGTACAGGGAATTCTGCTCAATATTCTGTAACAACCTAAACAGGAAAAGACTATGAAAAAGAATATACGTGTGTGTGTGTGTGTGTGTGTGTGTATACACACACACACACACACACACATATATATATATATATATATATATTACGTAATAAAGACTTTTATAAGAAAAAAAGTTTTAATTAAAACCCAGTTAAAAAACAACAACAACCAAAAATGCCTGTTAGGAAGCTGGTCCCAGGAAAACATTAGAATCTGCTTAAACAATCAGACTGAGGTTCCATCACTTGGGTCCACTAAGGAGACAATCATGGGAACTTGCCCCCAAATCTCTAACACCCCAGAAAATAGACCCCACAAACACACAGTGTGATGGCCTCAGTGTCAAAGCTGCACATGGTGTGAGCCCTGGGGAGGGAGGTGGTCTAGGTTGCTCTGGGCCTGAACCCTGATGGGAATGGGAGCTAAACACCTGAGTCTCACAGACCTCTATGAGAATATTACAGAGCTCTGGTACCACATGCCAGAACAATGCACATTTGTGAGCATGCATATGCACACACATATACTGTCATGATAGCATCAGGTCCAACCATGAACCGCCCTCACACTGAGGACCAGGAGATGCTGAACAGCAAGGCTGCAGGAAGGCTCAGCAGTGTGAGGTACCAGGGCCCAGGACACACAGGCAGTGCTGACAGTCCACTATAGAGTAGACTGGGCAGCGGCAGTGATGCTTCTTAGGGATTTGGACCCCAGATCAGGAAGCCCAGGTCTGAGCTGTCCTGCACTGTGACCCTTCTATTGGCCCCAAATGAAAATAGTAACAGAATGTTACAAAATCTATGGGACACAGCAAAAGCAGTTCTAATAGAGAAGTTTATGGCAATCCAGGAAACAAGAAAAATCTCAAACAACCTAACCTTACTCCTGAAGGAACTACAAAAAGAAGAACAAACAAAACCCAAAGTTAATAGAAGGAAAGAAGTCATAAATATCAGAGCAGAAATAAATGAAATAGAGGGTAAAAAACATAGAAAAGATCAATGAAACTAAAAGCGTATTCTTTGAAAAGATAAACAAAATTGATAAACCTCTAGTCAGACTCATCAAGAAAAAAAGGGAGAGGGTCCAAATCAATAAAATCAGAAATGAAAAAGAAGTTACAAATGACACTGCAGAAATACAAAGGATCATAAGAGACTACTATGAACAACTATATGCCAATAAAATGGACAATCTAGAAGAAATGGACAAATTCTTAGAAATGTACAATCTCTCAAGACTGAACTAGGAAGAAATAGAAAATATGAATAGACCAATTACCAGTAATGATATTGAATCAGTAATTTTAAAACTCCCAACAAATAAAATTCCAGGACCAGATGGCTTCACAGGTGAATTCTAACAAATATTTAGAGAAGAGTTAACACCTATCCTTCTGAAACTCCCAAAAACCTGCAGAGGAAAGAACAATCCCTAATTCATTCCATGAGGCCATCATGACCCTGATACCAAAACCAGACAGATATCACAAAATAGAAAATTTCAGGCCATGTCACTGATGAATATACATGCAAGAATCCTCAACAAAATACTAGCAAACTGACTCCAACAGTGCATTAAAAGGATCATACATCATGATCAATTGGGATTTATGCCAGGGATGCAAGGATTTTTTCAATATGTGCAAATCAATCAATATGATACACCACATTAACAAATTGAAGACCATATGATCATTTCAACAGATGCAGAAAAAGCTTTTGATAAAATTCAACATCATTTTATGATAAAAACTCAACACAGTGGGTATGGAGGGAACATACATAAACATAATAAAGGCCATATATGACAAACCCACAACTAACATCATACTCAATGGTGAAAAGCTGAAAGCTTTTTCTCTAAAATCAAGAATAAGACAAGGATACTTACTATAGCCACTTTTACTCAACATAGTAGTATAAGTCCTAGCCATAACGAGACAAGAAAATGTTAAAAGCCATCCAAATTGGAAAGGAACAAGTAAAACTGTCACTATGTGCAGATTACATGATTTTATATATAGAAACCTTAAGGACTCCATCACTAAACTGTTATAACTAATTAATTCAGTAATGTTGGGGGATAAAAAACCAGTACACATGAATTGGTTGCACTTCTATACACTAATAATGACCTGTCAGAAAGAGAAATTAAGAAAAAAGAAAAGAAAACTATCTCATTTACAATTGCATCAAAAAGAATTCAATACCTCAGAATAAATTTAACCAAGGAAATGAAAGACTTATACTCTGAAAACTATAAGACATTGATGAAAGAAACTGAAGACAAAACAAATGAAGGGAAAGATATACCATGCTCACGGATTGGAAGAATTATTGGAAATGTCCATACTACCCAAAGCCACCTACAGATTCAGTGCAATCCCTGTCAAAATAACAATGACATTTTTCTCAGAACTGGAACAAATAATCCTAAAATGTGTATGGAATCACATAAGACCCCAAATAGCCAAAGCAATCTTAAGGAAAAAGAACAAAACTGAAGGGATCATGTGTCCTGATTTCAAACTATACTACAAAGCTATAGTAATCAAAACTGTATGATACTGGCACAAAAACAGACAATGGAATAGAATAGAGAGCGCTGAAACAAATCCATGCTTATATGGTCAATTAATTTATGGCAAAGGAGCCAAGAATATAAAGCAGGGAAAAGAGAATCACTTCAATAAATGGTGCTGGGGAAACTGGACAGCTGCATGCAAAAGAAAGTGGGCCACTTTCTTGCACCATATACAAAACTAAACTCAAAATGGATTAAAGACCTCAACGTAAGGTCTGAAACTATAAAACTCCTAGAAGAAAACATACGCAGTACACTCTTTGACATTGGTCTTAGCAATATTTTTTGGATCTGTCTCCTCAGGCAAGGGCAACAAAAGCAAAAATAAACAAATGGGACTACATCAATCCAAAAGCCTCTGTACAGCAAAGGAAACAATCAACAAAATGAAAAGGCAACTTAATGGGAGAAAATCTTTGCAAATCATACCTATGATAAGGGGCTAATACCCAAAATATACCCAAAAGTCACAGAACTCAGTATTAAAAGAAGACAATCCAATTAAAAAATATTCAGAGGACCTGAATAGTTAGTTTTCAAAGAAAGACATACAGATGGCCAACAGAAACATGAAATAATGCTGAGAATCACTAATCATCAGGGAAATACACAAATGAAAACCACAATGAGATATCACCTCCCACCTGTCAGAATGGTATTATCAAAAAGACAATGAATAATAACAGCTGGTGAGGATGTAGAGAAAAAGGAACTCTAATGAACTGTTTGTGGGAATGTAAATTGGTGCAGCCATTTTGGAAAACAGTATGGAGGTCCTGCCAAAAAATCAAAAATAGAACTATCATGTGATCCAGCAATTCCACTTCTGGGTATTTATCCAAAAAAAGCAAAAACAATAATTAGAAAAGATATATGCACCCCTATGTTCATCACAGCATTATCTACAGTAGCCAAGACATGGGAAAAAACTAAGCATTCATTGATAGATGAATGGATCCAAAAAATTATATATATATATTACTCAGCCATAAAAAAGAATCAAATCTCACCATTTGCAAACATGGATGGACATAGAGGGTATTATGAAATATGTCAGAGAAAGACTTATACTATATGATTCACTTATATGTAAATTTTTTTTAAAAAATGAACAAAACAGAAATACTCCCATAGACAGAGAACAAATTGGTGGTCACTAGAGTGGAGGTGGGTGGGGTTTTAGTAGAATACGTGAAGGGGATTAAGAGGTACAAACTTTGAGTTATAAAATAAATAAGTCACAGGGTTATAAAGCACAGCATATGGAATATAGTCAATAATATTGTAATAAATTTGTATGGTGACAGATGGTTACTAATCTTATTGTGGTGATCATTTAATAATATTTATAAATGTCTAATCACTATGTTGTACTCTTGAAACTAATATAATAGTGTATGCCATCTATTCTTCAATAAAAACAACAACGACGAACATAATATTGGTAATTCTAGTCAGAGCAGTTAGGCAAGAAAAAGAAATAAATGGTATCCAAATAAGAAAGGAAGAAGTAAAAAAATTATTTCTGTTCAAATATGAAATGATATTATATGTAGAAAATACTAAAGACTCTACACACAAATAAAGCTGTCAGAGCTAACAAGTGAATTCAACAAAGTTGTAAGATATCAAAACAATAGGCCAAAATCAGTTGTATTTCTATACACTAACAATGAAAAGGAAATTAAGAAAATAATCCTATTTATAATAGCATCGAAAAAGAATAAAATACTTAGGAATAAATTTAACAAAGTATACAAAAGACTTGTACACTGAAAACTACAAACCTTTGCTGAAAGAAATTAAAGAAGACATAGATGTAAAGACATCCCATATTCATGAACTGAAAGATTTAATATTGTCAAGATCATACTGTTGCCAAGAGGGATCTACAGATTCAATGCAATCTCTATTAAAAAATCTACAGCATTTTTGGTAGAAATAGAAAAACCCTCTCTAAAATTCATATGGAATCTCAAATAACACAAATAGCCAAAGGAATATTGAAAAAGAAGAGCAAAGTTGGAGGATTCACACTTCCTAATTTCAAAACTTACTAAAGAAAACCCTACAGTGATGAAAATAGTGTGATCTGGCATAATGACAGACATATAGACCAATGGAATAGAATGGATACCCTAGATATAAACCCTCATATATTTGATTAAATGATTTTCAGCAAGGTTGCCAAGACCATTCAGTGGGAAAAAGTTTTTTCAACAAGTGGTACTGGGAAAACTGCATATCCACATGAAAAAAAAATGAATTTGTACCTTTGTTTTACCCCCTATAAAAAAATTATCTCAGAATGTGTTGAGACCTAAACATGAGTTGAAACTATAAAACTCACAGTGGGAAAAATAGAGAATAATCTTCATGACATTGGATTTGTCAATGATTCCTTAGTTATGACACCAAAAACATAGGCAACAAAAGAAAGACAGATAAATTGGATTCATCAAAATTAAAAACTTTTGTGCATCACAGAACACAGTCAGGAGAGTGAAAAGACAGCCCACGGAATGGGAGAAAATATTTTCAAATCAGATATCTGATTAGGTATTCATATCCAAAATATATAAAGAACTCCTACCACTCAACAACAAAAATTAAACAATCTAATTCATAAATGAGCAAAGGGTTGAATAGGCATATTTTAAATGATATAAAAATGGCCAATAAGCACATGAAGAGATACTCAACATCATTAGTCATTAGGTAAATGCAAGTCAAAACCACAATTAGATGCCATCTCATGCCTACTAGGATGGCAATTGTTTTTTTTAAAAAAAAAAAAAAGGAAAATAACAGGTGCTGGTGAGGACTTGCAGAAATTGCAAATATCACACATTACTGATAGGAACGTAAAATGATCCAGCCAGTATGGAAAACAGTAAGGCAGTTCCTCAAAAAGTTAAACATAGAATTACCATATGATGCAGCATTTCCACTTCTAAGCATATACCCAAAAGAACTGAAAGCAAAAACTCAGACACTTGTACACCCATGCATAGAAACACTGTTCAAAATAGCCAAAAGGTGGAAACAACCCAAGTGTTCACCAACAGATGAATGGATAAACAAATGTGATATATACACCCAATGAAATATTATTCAGCCATTAAAAGGAATGAAATGCTGATAATGCTACAACATGAATGAACCTTGAAGACATTATGCTAAGTGAAATAAGCCAGACACAAAAGGGCACATATTGTATGATTCTACTTTTATGAGATACCTAGAGTAGGCAAATTCAGACAGAGTAGAAAGATGGTTACCAGGGACTGGCAGAGTGAGGAATGGGAAGTTATTGCTTAGAGGTTACAGAGTTTTTGTTTGGAATGATAAAAAACTTCTCGAGATAGACATTTGCGATAGTTATACAACATTGTGAATGTAATTAGTTTCATCACTTTAAAATGATGTATATTTAAAAATGGTTAAAATGGTAAATTTTATGTTATGTATATTCTGCCACAATAAAATATAATCAGGAAAGGAAAGGAAGGGAGGGAGGGAGGAAGGAAGGAAGGAAGGAAGGAAGGAAGGGAGGGAGGGAGGGAGAAGGCAGGCCAAGCTGGTTGTTATTCCGGGCCTGACAGCTACAGTTGATTGTCGAAGGAAGGAAGGAAGGAAGGAAGGAAGGGAGGGAGGGAGGGAGAAGGCAGGCCAAGCTGGTTGTTATTCCGGGCCTGACAGCTACAGTTGATTGTCTTTCCTGATCCAGCCTCCATACAAACTGTCCTCTTAGGCTGGATATGTATACTTCCAAAGTAAACAGAAGGATAATTTAATCCCCAAAGAAGAGAGTTGAAGGAGGGCAGCAATTTCTCCTATTTTCACAATCTTAATTTTTCAGGTGAAGGAGAAATGCTCATTCTATTTCCAGATGGAAATCCTAACATTTCACAAAGTGGACTGTGCTTTCCAAGTGGAGTAGCTCTAGAAATATCCCAGTGTTATGAGTGACTGGATATAACTAACCACACATGAGCCTCACACAGTCAGAACTAATCCTTCCACATTGTAAATGGAGTGTGCTTGCCCCATGTTACCAACAAAGAATCCCAGGCTCAGAGGGGCACTGGGATTTGCCCAGGTCTCACAGTTAGACTACATGGAAGAGTCTATAATAAAATCTAGGTCTGCCTGAATCTTTTTTCCTGATTTCTAGCAATAGGAGACTTTATCAGGCCAGAGGCCAGAGAACTGCTGGATTTGGAAGCAGAAGGTATAGCTCCAGTATTTACCCCCAACTTAACTGTATGTCTTTGGTCCAGTTGTTCCATCTTTCTTTGCTTCATTTTCTTCATCAGTAAAAGGAGGATCAGAATCTTTGCCTCAGGGGGCTTGTAGCTGAGCTCTGTTGAGTTGCTGTGAGGTACAGCCTATACTACTTCTTTGGGGGAGATTTACTGGTGGCTGACCTTTTTCCTTTCATGTGCTTGAGGTGGACACCTTGAGAGAGGTCCATTCTCTTGGTCTGATATATTTTTCTTCCAGAAATGTTAAGATGGAAGTATAATGAAGTGGGCTCCCAAAGTAGAGTCAACACCCATGAGAGAAAGCAAGGGACTTTTGGATCTGGACACTTGGTGGCATGTACAGAGGTGATTTCTCTTCTGGAAAGGAGTAAGACTAAGTATCTTTTGAAGACCTTATGAAGCCTGATGACCTTTGAGGAAAGTAGGTGGAGAAGGAGAGCTTTCAGTTCCCCTGGGGAGCTATATAAGGAAATGCTGTGAGCAAATGTAAGCATTGGCTTCAGGCCAGCCGCAGCCTCCCTGCACTAGCTGTGTGACTTTGATCAGTTCACCTGGGAGCTTCTTATTCCAGGTGCCTACCATCTTCTTTTGAGCCCTTAGAGTAGAATCTTCCTGCTCTGACAAACAGAAGTGAAGTAGATGGCCATGAGTGTGGTCAGATTTCCTTGTGAGGGCAACTCCCTCCCACTGATTGTGTCACTCCTTGAGTGTAGGGTTTGTTAGTAGCAAACACATTATGAACACCTACCATCCCAAGCTGCCAAGCACTGGATGCAAAGGTCCCTACAGCGCAGCATTCCTTCACACATCAAGGTGACCAAGTCTCAGAGCCTCTCCTTGGATCAGGAGTTCACAGTAATAGGGAGACTCTGCAAACTCCCATGCCACAATGGTAACATGAGTGGGTGAAGGGGAACCTGAGGCAAAGTGGAATAGTCTTGCCCCCATACAAAGCTGCCACTCAGCCCATACACTCATGGCCATGTGGGAACTTGGGCCTCATGTGGCCAGAGCTCCCAACTTTTTCTAGAAAATCCAGAGATCCTGATAATTATGTAAAATATCTGTAGCAGTCAAGATTGTCTTGGTTCTGCTACAGTAACAAACCTCAAATCCCAGTGTCTGGAAACAACAGAGAGTTTTATCTTGCTCATTCATCGTCTGTGTCCCATAAAATCTGCAGGAGCCCCTGATCACCATCATTTACCGTGATTTTTGTCCTGTGTGACTCATTGAGAGGATTTAGGGGACTGGCCCAATTCAGTGCTGGCTAGAGGAGCATCCCCCATCCCAGATGTCTCTATGCCAAGAAGAGAGAGCTGGAGGACCTCCCGCTTGCAGTCAAATGCTCAGACTCAGAAGAGACACATCACCTCTGATTACCTCATTGGTCGGAGCCACACATGGGGCCCCATGTGGCCCCATGTGGCACAAGGTACAAGCTAGCCACAACCTTTAGAGGAAGTCCCAGGCAACCACACAGCTAGCCACCCCATCTCCTGGTTAGTCAATGTTGGCGTCAACCTGCAGGCCACACAGAATCCATCTCAGGTAGGATGTGGCCAATGTGCCCAGGGTTGTGTCCTGGGACCATTAGATAGTAAGAAGTGCTGGAGACCAGATGTGACAGACAGCCAAACACAGAGCCAGCCCACTCAGGCATGGGGGGACTGGCAAATGCTATTACCGCACTGCTTTCTCCATTCCTCCATCTCCCCGGAGGTGGTACCTCTCCAGAAGCCTCTGCCCCTCAGGCCTGCAAGTACATGTTCTCAGCGGCCTCACTCCTGCCCTTTGACCTCTTTGTCTGGGATCATCCCATTGCACCTGCCCCCCTACCTGGCCTGCAGCCCCCAGGAAAGGCCAGCCCTGTCCCAGTTCCAGGCCCGCAGGACAGGTGTTCAGTAGAGTAGTTTGGAAGAAACAGCAAATGAGTACATGGGATCCCCATTTTTCAGATAAAAACTATTTCAGCCAATATTGTTGCCCATTTGCACATGTTGGGTACTGAAGCAAGTACTAACCTAATAACCCAGCACAGGGTACTGGGCGCTTCCTGTGTAGCAGAACCTGCTCTCATTCACTCCTCACAGATGCCCCTGAGGTTGACATCATCATCCCAGTCTACAGATGGGGAGACTGAGGTATGGAGAAGCTAGGAGCTTACCTTTAGCCACCGCTTCCACCATCTCCCCACAGCCACCTGAGGGTCCTGGAGTGAGGAGGGGGCTTGGCTGGCCTGCCTGCTGTGGGCTGTGTTCACCTGTGTTCACCTCCCACCTGCAGGCTCAGAATCCAACCCAGGGTTCCATCTCCTTTGCCCCCTCTAGAAAGCTCTTGGTGCTCTGGGTGTCAGCATGGGGCTACCCAGCTCCTGACAGCCAGGGCAGTCCAGAGACAGTGTCCAACCAGCTCAGCCCCTAGTGCCCCCATGTTGACCCTGGACACCTACTGTGGTATCCTTCTCAAAGCCTTGTGCTGGGGAGAGGCAGCATCCCATTTTATAGATGAGAAAAACCAAGTCCACAGGGCCGGCAAGTGTGGACGCACATTCCAGCCAGACCACCCCCCACCCCCCAGGGGTTGCCTTTGGATAGAGCCACTGCATCAGGAGGAACTGATTTGGCAAGGAGGTGGACACATATCTGTTAAATTATTTTTAATTGTGGTAAAATATACATAACATAAAGTTTAGCATTTTAACCATTTTTAAGTGACAATTGAGCAGCATTAGGTACATTCATTGTGCTGTGCAAACGTCACCACCATCCATCTCCAAAACATTTTCATCTTGCAAAACTGAAACTCTATCCTCATTAAACATTAATTCCCCATTCCCTCCTCCCCCAGCCCCTGGTGCCCACCTTTTAACTTTCTGTCTCTATGAGTCCGACTACTGTAGGGACCTCATATAAGTGGAATCATACAGTATTTGTCCTTTTGTAACTGCCTTATTTCACTTAGCATAATGTTCTCAAGTTTCATCCATGTTTTAACTTGTGTCAGAATTTCCTTTTTAAGTCTGAATAGTATTCCATTGTATGGATATACCACATTTTGTTTATCCATTGATACATCAGTGGGTTGCTTCCCCTTTTGGCTTGTGAATAATTCTTCTATGAACATGGGTGTGCCAATATCTCTTCAAGACCCTGCTTTCAATTCTTGGGGAATATACCAAGAAGTGGCATTATTAGATCATATGACAATTCTATATACATTGTTTGAGAAAGAGATATATATTTTTTAAATGACACTTTTAGTAATTTATATTGATTGTAGAAAAGTGGAAAAAATATAGTTGAGAAAAAAAGAAAATCAAAAGTGACTATTCTTTTCAATTTTGCAGAAGAAATCCACTATTAAGATATACGTATGATTCCCTCCAGAGGTGTCAACATGCTTTCAATTAATTCCTCAATTCACCTCCTGTCGGTGTCCTTCGCAGCTACTTGCCCTGGGCTCAGCTAGACTGGGTCGTGGGCCTTCCTCATGGGTGGACATTGGGAATAGTGCCCCGGCCTGGGGATGCCACACCAGGCCTTCCCTCAACAGAGACCAGCCGTCCTCGAGGTCACACACCCACAGAGCCTCAGGTCCCCAGCACCTCCCCGGCTGCCCACCCCAGGCCAGGCGCCAGGCCCCGCGTGCCTCGCAGGTGCTGGAGGCCCAGCCTGCCCAGCCTCCCAGCGGCTCCAGAGTCATCTAGAGAGTATATTCGAGCTGTCGTGTGGAGTTGAGTTTCTTTTGGCAAACGCTGGAGACTGACAAAAATATTCACGTCAAAACATTTCTGGTGCAAAATTTATGAAAGCATTTGAATTTGGCCTGGGCATTTTTTTCCTTTTTCCTTCTCCCCCTCCCCGCCTTGTCCTGAGTTGGGGGTGGGGAGAAGAGATAGAGTCCAGATGTTGGTGGGAATTAACTTCTCTTCTTTCCCTCCCCCCAGTCTCTCTGGCCAGAGGAACGGCCGAATCAATGGCCGCTGTGTGTCCACACAGCACAAAAGGCTGTGCGGCCGAGCCCTGGGCTCTCCCTGCCTTGCGAGCACCGAGGAAGTACCCCGGCCTGGAGTTTGCCCCCTAACCCCAGGGTCTGGGGTAATTGTCTGCAGAGGCAGCCTGGGGCCGGGCTGGCCATAATGATTTAGGCAGGATCTATTTCACTTCAAGCCTTTTCTACTCCGAAGAGGCCTAATCGAAAGTAATCTGAAAATTAGGGAAAATAAAAACCATGCCCACCGTTACATAAATACCCATTTCCTCGCATCGGCTGCTTGAAATCACCTCATTCCAGAGCAATGTGATGTTTCCCTGATGCGCAAAGCCAAGCCCCCGGGGGCCTTTTGATCCACACCGCCTGTGCCCTGCTCCCTGACAGGGATCCCAGAACATAGGGTGGGAGCTGGAGGGAGAGGAGAGTGGCTGGCCATGGGGTTGGCCCAGGTCCCCAGGGGGACCAGCCCTGCAGACCTCAAATGTGGCCTGGGGGTATAGAGGGTTTGGGCTTGAGGTGGCCCCATGGACCATTCATTTATTCCTCCATCCCATTTCCTCCCCAAGACTCAAGACTTGCAAGGCCCTCAAGACAGCTCCATACCTCAGCACTCATACCCTCTCCCCCTCCTCCTGAGTCATTCCTTTCAGCCCTCAGATACTCCCAGCTCAGCTGTACCCGAGGACCTTTGCAAAAGCTGTTCCCACAGTCTGGAGGGCCCTTCCTTGCCCAGGTTTGCACTCGCCTCAGGCCTTTTCTGCTGTCATCTCAGATGGAAAGTCGCTTTCTCAGAGTGGCCTTCCCTTGCTGTCCTTGTCACAGGACCCCTCCTCGCTGCACCCTCACCTCACCCCACCCAAGCCAGGCATGTCGTTGCTGGTTTTCTGTTTTTTGAGTCTTGTGCTCAGGCTCCAGGAAACTGGGGCCACATCCAGCTTCGTCGCCATGACTAGAACTCAGTAAACATTTGCTGACAGAATGGAGAAGTTTTTCACACAGGAATGAAGTTCGGTGGTTACAGAAGTGGGGTGGGGTGAGGTCTGGAGCCCAGGAGTAAACCCGGGTTAGATTCTGCCTTCACCACCCGCGTCCTCACGGGTCTGGCTGGAGGCAGCAGTGTCCTGAGCCCACAAAGCTCCCAGGCCGGCATCCAGCACACTAAATGGTGGTGTTCAACGTGACTACAAATCCACTGACATTCCATCAAGGAGTGAGGTCTCCCCTCAGATGTTCTGGGCCTGTGACAAAGAAGCTTCTAGATGGTTCCAGAGGTCCCCAGCCATTCAAGTCTTCCAAGATAGGCCCCACTTGGAATGTATGGACTCCCTCTCTAGCCCAAGCCAAGTGCTAGGCATGGTGGTGTCACAGGGAACTGGATTCTCTATGTCCTTGAGAGATGGACCCACCCTGTGTCCTTGCACGGACACTGCCCTGTCCACCCACACTCGTCAGACTTCACTGTGTCAGCCACTCTGGTTTGTCCTTTTGTAACTGAGCTGGGACCCTTTGCAGAGCCTCTCCCTCTGCCAGGCAGGTGGAATGTGCCAGGATAAAGTGCCTCTTTGCTGACAGGAGTGGCAGGCAGATGTGCCCCAACTCACTCAGGTGGGGAAACTGAGGTTGGAGTTGTACATGGACACCCACAAGCGTGGCTGGCCAGGTGACACATGCTTTGCTAGGCTCCTTTTTCCCCGTCTCCCTTCCTTCCTCCTCTCCTGGCATTTCCTGGGGCTCCGCCCACTCACTGCTGCACTCAGACCCTTGTCTTGAGTCTGCTTGAGGAGGAGACAGCCCCTCCGGGCTTCTGTCTCCTCACTGGGATAAGGGACAATTGTTGATGGTGACAGATGATGGGATCTCTGTCAGCCAAGGTGAAGGACACACACTGCCACAGCCACAAGGCCAGGGGATCAGCCATTCTTCCTCAGCACAGCCATCTAGCTAGTTTAAACTCAAACCAGAATGGGATGACTGGGGTTCCCCATAATGGAGTCAAGTCTGCTCCCTAAAGCCCTGTCTGTCCTTGGCTGCAGAGATCCCAGAACACTAGAATTTGGGGGCTCTTGGGGTGGAGCTCGCTCAAGGACACCAGGTAGGTCAGTCTCTGAGTCCGTGACAGTGGGAGTGAGCCCCTGCCTCTCAGGCTAGGAGTCACCTGGACCAATGCCTACGGCCAGCTGTGCCCATGGTTTTTCAAAAAGGCCTCCAGCCCCAGTTACCTGAGAGGTGGGGCACTGGCTCAGGAATGAGGAGGGCATTTCCGGAACCAGTATTTGTACCAATAACTCACATCTATCACATGCCCAGAGGAGGTAAGAATTTCATACACATTACTATACTTAATGCTCACCACAGCCCTACAAGTTAGAGATGAACAGCCCCATCTTCTTACAGATGAGGAAACTGAGACACAATGAGGTTGAGTGACTGAGTCCATTGTGACCCATCAAGCCACAGAGCGGCCTGACCTGCAAGTACTGGCAACTCCTTTTCTGCCCCACAAAGACCCATCTCTGCACTGCCCCCCGCCTCAACATCTGCCCAGTTCAGACCCCAGTGGCGCTGTGGAAGCACATCCTCCCGGTGAGAGCTCAGCCAGGATGGAGGGAAATGCCCAGGAGGAGGGAGGGCCCCTTCGCTGGCACATGAGCAGGGGCAGGCACAGAATCTGCCAGTCTTGGGTGGAGGCTGGACCAGGGGGCCCCCATGGGCCTCTGCCTATGTGCCACAGGGCGATGAACAAGTTCAGAGGCTCCTCCCCTGACCACATGCAGCCTCCACCCACACTGCTGTCATACCCAGGCCTTTGTGTTGTCCCCCACCTGGAGCACATTATCACCCATCACACCATCCCCCACGTGGCCAGCCCCTCTCCAGGGCCTCCTCTGGGCTCTGAAGCCCCACTCCTGCCTCCTCTCCTGGCAGCCTGCGGGGTCACATGCATTTCTGTGTCAGCCTTCCCACCAGCCTGGGCCCCTCAAAGACTCACACTGGGTCAGAGCAATGCCCAGCAGAGGGCCCAGTGTCCAGCAGCTGCTGGGGGGTGACGAGTGAATGAGTGAGTGAAGTGAAGGAGCGCATGATGTGGGCTGCACACACCCCTTCTCTGGGTCCCAGTGTCCAACTCTTCACAGAGTATATGGAGGTATAAACACATGGCTCCCCAGAGGCTATCTCATACAGGCATGCTTGCCTCCTCCATCCCTTTACATATGCCCAGTGGACCCCCATACCTGCCCAGGATGGACACCAGCTCATCCACACTTCTCCAGGTCCCGAGAGGGGGGAGTCACCCTACTGTCACTGTCGTTTCTACTCTGGAACCTGATGCTGCATCCAGCTCTGACCATAGGGTGTATGGCAGGGGCAGCCATCAGGGCTACCCAGAGAGTAGCCTGGGTTTCAGGAGACAAAGTGGGGTCCCTGTACCAGTTGAGATAAGGCTTTGTCCAGCAGCTCCTGGTGACCCCTTCTGCTCATCCTGGCCAGGGGTCTCTCAACGGCAGAGACAAGCCCCTGCAGGTCCCACAGGACACTGACCCCTTTCCCTAGACCTTGCTGGTCAGAGTTGCAGGAATTTCAAATCTGCCTTTGGAATGTCCCATGTACTGTATCAGGGGACTTTGGTTGAAACTTCCATTTAACAGTCCTGCACCCTGGCCAAGGCTTCCCAGGCAGGCACAGGGCCCAACCCAGAGCCCGGATATGATCCAGTTCAGTGCGGACGAAGGCCACACACATCACCCTGAGAAGATTCAGGAAAGCTGTGAAGCAAGAGAAAGTCATGCAGCTGGGAGTTCTGGAAAGGCTGCTCTGAGTTATAGCAGGAGGTGAGTATTGAATAGAATTGCAAATGGCTGGTCCCAGGTAAAAGCCTCCCCAGGAGCCAGGCAAGGTGAGCCAAGGTGGCACACATCATGGAAGCACAAGGCTGGCGTGTCTTCCAAGCTGAGGCTGGAAGGGGCAGGCCCAGGTGGGTGGGCCTGCAGGATGGGCCTGGAGGAATGAGCCTGGAGGCTGGACACCATTGGGAAGCCGGGCAGGAGCTGCTCAGACCTGAGCCAAGTCAGGGAAGGCTCCCCAGGACTAGACTTTGTGGATCGGAGCTGAGGAGTGAACAGAGCTAACCACGAGAGATGGGAGACCCAGAGGCCTCCGGAAGCTGGAAGCCCCCTTTCCCCACAGAGAGTACCCTTCCAGAAGCCCTGCCTCTCAGTCTGGGGTGGGGGCCCAAATGGCTCATTTTCAACCCTTGAAGATTTGGGGAGTGGGTGCTTTGGGGGTGGGCAGGGGCTCCCAAGGGTAATGTGTGTTTACCCGCAGTAGTCGGGGAAGGCAGGCCATGTGAAGGCTCCCGGAGTGGAGCTGGTGCTCTGTTGCAATTACCCGTAAGCCTGGTGTTTACATGGGGGTTTTACAGAGAATTCAAAGCATATCTTCCTGTTGCTTTGGCAGCGAAGGCGTATCAAGTGAGTGTTCAAAAGGGCCGAACCGCCTTTACAAAAATAAAAACCAAATGGCTGAGTAATTTCCACCAGAGAAGGACTTACTCTCGCAATTGCATGGTCTATTTAGCATGCTTTCATAAAACCTTTTAACGAATCAGCCCTGAACTCGAGCGCCAGCCCCAACCCACCTGTCAAGCTTGCATTTCCAAACACAGGTATGGCCTCTTGGGAGACTGGACGCAGGTTTCAGTCCCCCGCACAGGGTAGAAGTCCCCAGTGTCCTTTAGGACAAGCCTGGGGCAGGAGGCAGGCCCCGCATGCCCAGCAGCAAGGATGCAAGGACTCTGTGCCAGCCAGGGACGGAGGGCCCAACCCAGAGGAAATCCCCGGGAAGGGGGGACAAAGCAGCAAGTCAGTGCTGTGACACCATGGGGACACTGGGGGATCCACAGGAGGCCTGACTCAGCCTGGGGAATCAGGGAAATCTTCCAGACGGAGGAGCTGCCTGAACCAGACACTGGAAAGATAAAGTAGGAGAGGACAGACCAGGAGTGAAGGAAGTGTCTGTAAGAGGATGGCACCCTGAGAGGAGGCCAGCCTGGTCCAAGGAGAGTCAGTGATTTGTACGTAGTTACCTAAAGGAGACAAGAAGAAAAATGTTTTTCACATAGAAGATTCCATTCCAGAAGTAAATGGCAAGCCATTCAGCCAAGCTGGGCTGTTGGGGGTTGTTATAGGAGCAGGATCTCAGCCTCAAATGAGGGGAAACATAGAAGGCATTATTAAGTCAACCCTACTGAGATATTGGGTCTTAGGGTAACTATGTGTCTAAACTTAACAAGAAACTACCAAGATGTTTCACACACTGGGGCCCATTTGATACTGCTACCCGCAGTATATACAAGTTCCAACATGCCCCACATTTTCTTCAACACTTCATATTGTCAGTCGTAGTAGTGTCAGCATTTTAGTGGATACTTAGTGAGTGATATCTCATTACAGTTGTAATTTGCATTTCCCTGATGAGTAATATTGAGACCATTCCATGTGCTTACTGGCTATCTGAATATCTTCTTCTGAAAAAGGTCTTTCAACTCTTCTGCCCTTTTTTGCTGTGTCTTATTCCTGAGTTGTAAGCATTATGTGTTTTGGACACACAAAATCTATTTAGACTTTTTTCCCTTCTGAATTTTGGCTTGCCTTTCTTTTTTCCTTTTTATTTTGAAATAATTATAGATTTAAAGCAAGTTGCAAAAGATTTTCGAAGAGTCCTATACACCCTTCACTCTGCCTCCCTCAAGCCTAACATATTGCATAACAGTAGTGCATAATTAAAACTAGGAGATTCACATTGATACGGTCCATGGAGCTTATTTAGATTCCTCCAGTTATAGGTACACTCATGCATGTGTGTGTGTGCAGCGCTATGCAATTTTATCACATGTAGCTTAATATAACTGTCCCCAGGATCAAGGCACTCCACAAGTCTCCCTCATGCTGCCCCCTTTTAGCCACTCCCATCCTATCCCTACCCCATGACAATCAGTAATCTGTTCTCTATCTCTATAATTATGTTATTTAATAAATGTTATATAAAAGGAATCCACAATATGTGTCCTTTTAAATTGGCTTTTCTTCACTCAGCCTAGGTCCCTGGAGATTCTTCCATATTTCTGTGTGTGTCAATATTCATTCCTTTTTCTTGCCAAGCAGTGTGTTCCACGGTATGGATGTACCACAGTGTTTCCACATTCACTCGTTGAAGGTCGCTAGATCCTTTCTAGGTTTTAGCTATTACAAATAAACATTCCTGTCCAAATTTCTGTGTGAAAATACATTTTCATTTTCTGGGATAAATGCCCAAGAGTACAATTGCTGGGTATTCTAAGTAATTTCATTAATAAGTTTAAAAGGAACTACCCAAGTATTTTACAAAGTGGCTACACCATCGTACATTCAAACCAGGAATGTATGAGGGATCCAGTTTCTCTGCATCCCCACGGCATTTGGCGTTGTCACACTTTTTTATTTTAGTTGTTCTGATAGGCATGTAATAATATCACATTCCCCTAATGATTACTGCTTTCGAGCATCTTTTCACAAGCTTATTTGCCATCTGTGGATTATCTTTGGCAAAATGCCTGCTTATGCATTTTGCCCATTTCCTAATGGAATTGTCTCTTACAGTTAGACTTTGAGAGGTCTTTATATATTGTAGACACTAGTATTTTGTCATATATGTGGCTTGCATTTTTCTCCCAGTCTGTAGTTTGTCTTTTCATCCTCTCAATAAGGGTCTTTCACAGAGGAGCGAAAGTTTTTACTTTTGATTCATTTTCCTTTTATGGATCACTCTTTTGATATCAAGTCTAAGAACTTTTTGCCTAGTCTAGGTCCCAAAGATTTTGTCCTAATTTTTTTCTAAAATTCATTTAGTTTTACATTTAAATCTATGATCCATTTTGAGTTCATATTTGTATAAGGTGTGACATTTAGACTGAGGTTCATTGCTTCGAATTACGGCCCACTCTAATCACCTCATTTTGACTTGATTACTTCTGTAAAGACTCTATCTCCACTGAGACTCAGTTACATGAGATCATTAAACAAGCCACTTGGCAGAAAAGGTGACTCTTTCAATGGGGTCTTTCTTAGACTTATTTGATTTTGATTGGTTTGTGTCTTGCAGACCATAGCTATGAAGTACTCCCCAGTACAGCTCCTCTTTTTTTTTTTCACAGTTCTTTTTGTAAAATTTTATTGAAATATAGTTGATTTATGTGTTAATTTCTGCTGTACAGCAAAGTGACTCAGTTATACATATTATATGTATACTTTTTCATGTTCTTTTTATTATGGTTTATCACAGGATATAGAATATATTTCCCTGTGCTATACTGTAGGTCCTTGTTGCTTATCCATCCTATGTATACTAATTTGTACCTGCTAATCACAAACTCCTAATCTTTCCCTTCCCGACCCCACCTCCCCCTTGGCAACAACCAGTCTGTGCTCTATGTCTGTGAGTCTGTTTCTTTTTCATAGATATGTTCATTTGTGTCGTACTTTAGATTCCACATATAAGTGATATCATAAGTACAGCTCCTCTTGACTTGCTAGATGGGAAACTGCCTGATTCATGAGTTGTTCAATAAAGCCAATTAGATCTTTCAAATTTAAAAAAGACTCTATCTCCAAATAAGGTCACATTCTGAAGTATGGGGATTAGGATGTCAATATATGAATCTTGGGGAACACAATTCAACACATAACACTACTTTAAAGCCTTGCTTTTTAATATAAATTTTAGAAAGAATTTGTCTATGTCTACTCAAAAGCTTTTTGGAGTTTTGACAAGAATTACATTAAATCTATAGATTGACTAGGGGAGAACTGACTTGTTTACCATGTTAAGTCTTCCAATTCATGAAGATGGTATGGTTTTCCATTTATTTAGGTATTCTTTGACTTCTTTCATCAACATTTTGTAATTGTCAGCTTTTCTGATCCTGTACATGTTTTGTTACACTTGCACCTAAGTGTTTTATTTTCTGTGGAGTGAGTATAAATGGTATTATGTTTTTAATGTCAATTTTCAAATGTTCATTGTTAGTATATAGAAATATAATAGACTTTTGTATTTTGATCCTTTATCTTTCAACCTTGCTGACTTAACTTATTACCTCTAAGAGTCTGCTCATATATTTTGCAGATTCCTTTGGATTTTCTACATATACTATCATTTCATCTGCAAATAGGGACAGTTTAATTTCTTCCTTTACAATCTGTGTGCTTTTTTCTTTTCCTTGTCACAGTGGCTAGAACTTCTAGTACTATGTGAAATAACAGTGGTGGGAGCAAACATCTCTCCCTTGTTCCCAAACTCAGAAAGAAAGCATTTAGTCCTTCATCATTAAGTATGATGTTAGCTATAGGTTTTTTGGTAGATGTTCTTTAGCAAGTTGAGGGAGTTTACCTCTCTATTCCTAGTTTGTTGAGGCTTTTTAAAATAATAAATAGGGGCTTCCCTGGTGGCACAGTGGTTGAGAATCCGCCTGCCAATGTAGGGGACATGGGTTCGAGCCCTGGTATGGGAAGATCCCACGTGCCCCCGAGCAACTAAGCCCATGCGCCACAACTACTGATCCTGTGCTCTGGAGCCCATGAGCCACAACTACTGAGCCCGTGTGCTGCAACTACTGGAGCCCACGCACCTAGAGCCTATGCTCCACAGCAAGAGAAGCCACCGCAATGAGAAGCTCATGCACCAGAACAAAGAGTAGCCCCTGCTCTCCACAACTAGAGAAAGCCCGCGCACAGCAACAAAGACCCAACACAGCCAAAATAAATAAATTAAAATAATAATAATAATAATAATAATAATAAATGGCTATTGGATTTGTCAAATTCTTTTTCTGCATCCATGCATATAGTCATATTTTTTGTCTTTGACCAGTTGATGCTGATTATATTGATTGATTTAAAAATATTAAACCAGACTTGATTCCTGAAATAAATCCCACTATGAGTGTACAATTTTTTGCTTTATATTCCTGGATTTGATTTGCTCATATTTTATTGAAAATTTTTGCTTCTAGGTTCGTGAAAGATATTAGTCTTTCATTCTGTCTCTCTCTCTCTGCCTCTCCCCTTTCTCTGGTTTTGGTAACAGGGTAACATTGGTTTCATAAAATAAGTCTGGCAAGTGTTCCCTCTTTTTGTACTTTCTGAGATAGATTTTGCAGAAATGGTGCTAATTCTTCTTTAAATGTTTTCTAGAAGTTCCTGGTGAAAAATCATTTTGGCTGGCAGATTTCTTTTCCAGCAGTTTTAAAATTACCAATCCAATTTATTTTATGGTTATATTACTATTCAATTTGTCTCATTCATCTTGATTGAGTTTTGGTTGTTTTTAGTGTTTGAGGAATTGGTTAACTGATTTCTTCTAAATTGTCAAATTTATTCTCATAGAGTTTATTGCAGTATTCCCTTACTACATTTTAAATGGCTGCAGAACCTCTTGTAATACCCTCTGTTTCATTCTTGATATTGGTGATTTGGGTCTTCTCTCCATTTATCTTAGTCTTGCTAAAAGATTATCAATTTTGATGATATTTTTTATTAATTTCCTGTATTGTTGTCCTCTTTTCAGTGTCATACATTTCTGCTCTTATCTTTATTAGTTCCTTCCTTTAGATTGGTTTGGATATATTTTGCTCTTCTTTTTCTAATTTCTTGAGGTATGACCATATATTATTGTTTTGAGAACTTCTCTAAATCCTAATATAAGCATTTAGTGCTATAAAGTTTCCTCTCAGCATGGCTTTTGCTGTATCCCACAATTTTTGATATGCTATGTTTTTATTTTTACCCAGTTCTATTTATTATTGTATTTTCTTTGAAACTCCCTTTTTGTCCAATGGATTATTTAGAAATATGTTGATGATTACTTCCCAAGTGTTTGGAGATGTACCTTTTGTCTTTACCTTATTGATTTCTCAGTATGATTTCAATTCTTTTAAATGTGTTAAAGTTTGTTTTATGGCCTATCTTGGTAAACATCCCATGGCTGTTTGAAAAGAATATGTATTCTGCTGCTGCTTTGTGATGTGTTCTGTGTTTTCTCAGTTGCTGAGAGTGAGGTGTTGAATTCCCAAGCATAATTATGGCTTTGTCTATTTCTCTTTTCAGCTCTATCAATTTTTGCTACATGTACTTGAAAGAGCTATTAGTGCATGATATTTAGGATTGCTATAACTTCTTGGTGGATTGTTGCTTCTATCATTATGTAATGTTCCTCTTTGTCCCTAGGAATTTTCTTTGCTCTAAATCCTACTTTACATGATATTAACATAGCCACTTATCCTTTTTAAAATTAATGCTTTGAATGCATTTATCTTTTTCCATTCTTTCACTTTCAACCTATCTATGCCATTATGTTTGAAGTGAATTTCTTGATAACAGCCTATAATTGGAATATTTTTTATCATTTTACCAATCTCTGTCTTTAAACTTATGTATTTATATCATTTATATTTAAAACAATTATTGACATGTTAGGGCTTAAATCTGCCATTTTATTGTTATTTTCTGTTTGTTCCTTTTGTATCTATTCCTCTGTTTATTTTTTCTTGCCCTCCTGTGGGTTATTTGAAGTTCTGAGATTCCTTTTTTAGATTTATTTAAAATAATTTTGAATAATTTTAAATCTATTGATAAGTATAGTTTCGTTAGTGGTTGCTCTAGGTATTACCACATACAGACACTACTTTATCACAGCCTAGTGGTGTAAATGTTTTACCATCTTGAGTGATGTGTAGAAACCTTTCTTCCACCTAGACTGTCTTTACCCTGCCAACTTTTAAAATATAATTTTCCTAACTATTTCTTTTACATATTTTGAGCACCACAACACAAGGGTGATACTACTTTTGTTTCAACAACAAATATGATTAAAGAAATTCTTGAGGTAAAGAGATTACTTCTATTTTACTTCTCTTTCTACCTATTGTGTTTGCTCACATTTTTATCTATTCCTTCTTCTATTTTTACCTATTCTGTTGTCTTTCCTTTCTGAAGTTCCCAGTCTTCTTCTGTTATCATTTCCTTTATGTTGGAGATATTTCTTTAGCTATTTTTTAAGAGTAGGTGTGCTAGCAACAAATTCTCTTATTGTTTGATCATCTGAGAGTGTATCTTTATTTCCCCTTCAGTAATGAAGGATAGTTTCACTGAAGATAGGATGTTAGGTTGACAGTTCTTTTCTTTCTCATTTGAAAATCATTGTGTTACTTCCTTCTGAACTTCACAGTTTCAAATGAGGAATCTACTGTCACTTGAATTGGTGCTTCTTTGTAGGTGATGTGCCATTTCTTTCTGAATTTTAAAAATACTTTTTCTTTGTCTTTACCTTTCACAAGTTTAACTCTGATGTGTCATGGTTGGTGTGGATTTCTTTGGATTTACCTTATTTGGAAACACTCAGCTTCTTGAATCTGGAGGTTTATGTCTTTCATGTGGCTTGGTTTTTAGTTTTTAATGGAAACTTACAAAAAGCAAAATATTTTTATTTTGATGAAGTTGAATTTGCCAATTTTAAATTTACTTTTTGTTCTTTTTTGTCCATTCTAAGAAATCTTTGCCTATACAAGTTAATGAAGATTTTCTCCTATGTTTTCTTGAAGATGTATAGCTTTAGCTTTTTAAGATCTCTGATCCCTTTGACATTAATTTTTGTGTATGAATGAGGTAAGAGCCAAAGCTCTATTTTTTTCCTGGTAGATATCTGGTTTTTCAAGTACCATTTGTTGAAAAGAATTTTCTTTTTGTAGTGAACTGCGGGCTTCCCTGGTGGCGCAGTGGTTGAGAATCTGCCTGCTAATGCAGGGAACACGGGTTCGAGCCCTGGTCTGGGAAGATCCCACATGCCACGGAGCAACTGGGCCCGTGAGCCACAACTACTGAGCCTGCGCTTCTGGAGCCTGTGCTCCGCAACAAGAGAGGCCGCGAGAGTGAAAGGCCCGCGCACCGCGATGAAGAGTGGCCCCCGCTTGCCACAACTAGAGAAAGCCCTCGCACAGAAACGAAGACCCAACACAGCCATAAATAAATAAATAAAGCAAACTGTAGTGAACTGCCTTGGTACCTTTGCTGGAAATCGATAGACTATATACATATAGACATTCTTGGATAATTTCTGAACATGCCATCCAGTTTTATTTTTCTATATCTACTACATTGTTTCATTTGCTTAGCTTAATAACAAGTCTTTATAACTTTATGTCAAGTCTTGGAACCAACCAGTGTAAGTCCAGTGTTGTTCTTTTTAAATTGTTTGGTTTAGATGTATTAGGTCCTTTGCATTTCTATGTCAATTTCTACAAAAAAGCTTGCTAAGATTGGAATTGCAATAGATGTATAGAATGATTTTGGGGAAACTAACATCTCAAAAGTATTGATTCTTCCGAACAATGAATACAATTTTTCTCTTCATTTTTTAAGTCTTTAATTTCTTCTGGCAGTTTTTGTAATTTTTAGTGTATGGGTCTTGGAAATATTTTTGTTAAATTTCTCCCTAAGCATTTTATGTTTTTATGCTATCGTGAAAAGTATCATTTTATAGTTTCATTTTTCCAGTTGTTCATTGCTAGCATATAGAAATACAATTGATTTTTAAATTCTGATCCTGTATTCTGTGGCCTTGATGAACTGGCCATTGCCAGTCTCTCCAGTCTTAATACTTTTTCCTCTTTCTCTCTTTCTTTGTTCATTATACACAAAACTGATTTATGCTCCAGGTCTTTGCTCGAATGAGTTCCAGTAGCTCTTTTGCATATTCCTTAGGAATTCCTATGTACACAATAATAGCATCTGTAAATGTCATCTAATATATAGGCCTTTTATTTCTTTCTTGACTTATTGCTTTGGCTAAGTATACTATTGAATAGAAGTGTTAGAATGGATTTCCTTACCTCAATTCTGTTTTTTGGGGGAAGTATCTAGACTTTTATCAAGTTGAAGATATTCCCTTCTATTTATTATATATTTTCATGAAAGATTTGTCTTGAATGGGTGTCTAATTTTATCAAGTGGTTTGTTTTATGTTTGTTTGTTTTTGTTTTTTGAAATGATCATATGGTTTTATTCTTTATTCTCTTAATTTGGTGAATTACATTGACTTCTTTGAGAATGTTAAACCAACCTCACCTTCCTGAGTTAAACCCCATTTAAATATATGATCCTTTTTTTATATGCTGGATTTGATTGCTAATATTTTATGGAGAATCTTATGTTTGTATTCATAAGGGATGTAAGTTTATAGGTTTCTTTGTATTTTTTGGTAATATCTCTAGTTTTGACATCAGTGTAATTCTGGCCTCATAAAATGAGATAAGAAGTGTTGCTTCATCCAGTATTTTTTGAAAAAGTTTATATATTATATCATTATGAAATGTTAGCTAGAATTCACCAGTAAGGCAATCTGGGCCTAGAATTTTGTGGGGGGGGGCAGGGAGGCTTTTTAATTATTAATTCAAAGATGTTTATACACAGAAGGCAAACAAGATATTCTCTTTCTTCTTGCACCAGTTTTGGTTATTTTTGTCTTTCAAGGAATTTGTCCATATTTTGTCAGTTGTCAAACATTTACATAAAGTTGATCATAATATTCTTTGTTGTTTTTTTAATGTCTGCAAGATCAGCAGTAATGACCACTCTTTCACTCTTATATTGGAAATGTGTATCTTCTCCATTTTTTCTTATCTGTCCAGCTAGAGATTTATCAGTGTTATTCAAAGAACCAAATTGGGAGTTCATTGATTTTCTCTATTATTCTTCTATTTTCTATTTCATGGATTGTTTCACACAGCCACTTAAATTTAAACTTAAAGCAGTTAAAAGTAAATAAAATTAAGAATTCAAAACTCAGTCACACTAGCCACATTTCAAGTGCTCAACTACACTATATGAACATTTTCATCATTGCAAATAGTTTATTGGTAAGACCTGTTCTGGAGGGAGGGAGGTCTGTTTCTCAATTGGTCCCATCTTCCCTAGCTAGGCATTTTCCCTAAGCTTCTTAGGGGTCATGGGAGAGCCAGGTGGGTCTTGAAAGCATCCTGTCCTCTTGATGACCCTGGCCTTGGTCCCAGCTCAGGCCTTGTGGCCACCTCCTTTCTTCCTGGTCCCTTTGACTCCTCTCAGTCCCAACTGTCTGTTCTCCACTTTTGCTTCCAGAGGGAGCTTCCAACACAGTGATCTGCCCCTGCACCACCCTTGACAAATTGCAGTGCTCCCATTACCTGGGCTCCCACAAGACTTCCCAGCAGAGCATGATCTGTTTCCCCCATAGGCCTGAGCCATGGTTGCTAGGAGCAGACCCCACTTTTAAATGAGCCACCAAGAACAACCATGTCACTTGCATCACTTGGCCTCAGCCATCCACTGGACTAGAAGGAAAAAATGCCACCAGTCCCAGAGCTGCATGGTCCCTTCTCTTGGACTTGGTTTATGGCCTAAGCCCCAGAGCCAAGCCCCAGGGAACCTCCTCTCCAGGCCCTCCAGAGCCAGCCTAGGAAGGCAGGTTCCAGATCTTTGAGTCCAGCCAAGTTTAGAGTGAGACAGAGCATCCAGGATGATGTGAGCACCCCATCAGAGGTATTAGTGGTGTGGGGTTGAAGGTCAGACAGCACTTGTCTGAATGGGCTCCTAGGCTGTGGCTGGGGATCTTGCACTCTGCCACCTGGGCTCCCAGGAGCCTGTGCCTGCCTGCACAGGTCAGCCCAGCCCACCACAATGTGAGTGGCCACAACCCCTCCCTGATGGCTTAGCCATGCCCCTGACTTCCTGCCCATCAGCCCTCAGACCATGAATCACCAGCAGCCTCACAAGAGGAAGCAGTGATAACCCCAGGCTTCAGAAGGGCCACCCTGGATGCTTGTCTGTGCTAATCCACCCCTGCAGGGCAGGAATTAACAGCCTCTGCTCCACACATGCCATTAGTCCCTCTGCCTGGAGGGTTCTTCCTGACAAACTCCCTCTCTCCACTAAGACATCCCTCTTCTCAAAGTCCCCCTTTGTCCCCATCCCACTTTCCTGTTCCCTCCTTCCTCTGGCGTCCCTGGTCCTTCAATCCACTTTGCTTTCCCACTATCCACCAGCCACTGGTGCCCTTGTCTGCCCTGAATCAGGGGCTCCCCATGGCTCCAAGGCCCATGTCGAGGACATAGACTATCCTCTGGGGTGAAATGGGGCAGGAGGGTGTCCATTTGACCACACAGAGGATGCCCTGCTGGGGCTGTGGGCACTGAGGCATGAAAGAATGGAAGGCCTGGATTGTGGGGATCCTGTAGGCAGTTAGTGGGGAGCCACAGAAGGTGGCTGAGCTGAAGAATGACCACAGGAGGTGTTGTCTGGGACTGAATTTGGGGACCGTGAAGGAGGGAATCAGGGAAACAGAGTCAGGACAGGGCTGGTATAAGGCATCCTGGGGAAGGCTAAGTTGGGGCAGGCAGGTACATGAGACCTGAAGAAGCCAGAATCAACCCATCTGAGAGTGTTGGTGGAATGACAGATAAGAAGGGCCCCTGAGGCCAAAGTCACTGAGGAGTGAGGGTTTGGAGCAGCTGAGTGGGCACAGCTGAGGGGTCCCCTCCAGAGGACTGCAGGGTGAGGGCAGGAGAGCTGAACCCAAAGAATGCCCACATCTGGGGAGAGGAGGAGGGAGGTTTTGAACAGATGGAGAAGGTACCCCTCCTCCCTGAGTGGAGACCATAGCTGGAGCATGAGCCCCCTTTCCCCCACCTTCAGAGCTGCTTCACAAGTTGCAGCACAGCAATTCAAGAAGCACATGGAGCGTTTGATAGATTGGAAATATATCCTAAAGCCACTGTCACAAAAGCTATGTGGTCTGAGTCTAGAACGAAAAAACAGAAACAAAAAATGAAAGAATTCCCCAGAAAGTATCCTTATTTACATCTGCCACAAGCCCCCAGATGCCTCCTTCTCATGGAACCACCCTCTAACCCCTAACCCTGGCACTGCTCCTGGTAACTCCCTGGGAAGAGCAGAGTACAGACACCAATAAACTTTGCCAGAGCTTAATCCACAGCCACCAAGAGAAACCCACCAACAAATGTCTGTGTGATATGGGCCACAAATACCTGGATGTTGATGGAGGATAAACTCGGGATCCCTGCTCTTGGCCATTAACTACAGTTTATCCCAGGGGGTCACAGTTAGATCGTTTAAAAAGACAAGAATAAGAAAGTAGGACTGGGTTTTTCCCCCAGATTTAAGCATTTGAGCAAAGATACTGATCCCAGAACACATTGTAGGGACCCATCTGTGAGCCTGGCTTTGGTTTACCCCTATGACCCCATAGAAGGTAAGATCATTGTCCCCATGTCACAGCTCACAGAGGCGGCATCTCCACCAGCTGCAGGTGCAGAGCAGGGAGACCCCTGATGGCCCATCGCAGGCAAAGTCATGCAGTTTTCCTAAACTCTTAAATAAATTAACCCAAAAAGGAGGGAAGGAAGGAAATATAAATGTGGCAGACCAAAGCTTACTCAGAATTGTGGCCCATTTATATGAGATTTCTCGTTGATAAGCAGAAGAGGTATTGGTGTACACATATGCACAAGGTATCACTGACTCTAGGCAACATTCTAGAATAGCATTCTACAAAAAATCCTCCCTCTTCAAGGTAAAAAGGCACATATTGTAACACATGTGGCTTTACACACTTACTAAATCAGCCAAAATGTGTAGAAAAGATAAACAGCAGTGTCAGCCGAGCTGAGCCCACATCCGGGGTGTGGAGACCCTGGTGGCCTGTCAGGGCTGTGCTCTCTCAACAGCCGACCCATTCGGGCTGGGCAGCCCGAGACAGCATACTCATGAGTGTGCAGATGCTCTGGCCCAACTCAAGCCAGGCACATGGGTCCTGTTCTCCTGACCATCAGGGAGGCCAGGGCGATGGCTCCATTTTACAGGGAGGAAGTTGAGGACTGCAGAGCCAGGACCATCTCTCTGCTCCTTCCTACAAGCTCCAGCACATCCGCTGTTTGGTAAATGCAGTTGGGTGGGGTGGGGGGACGGGAGGGATTGCGATCTTGAAATAACACGGGCTGGAGCGTGGGTTCAGGCCGGCAGGCCGGCAGGCGGACAATTAATTACGAGGATCCCGCTTTGAGCCGGGCGAGGGCCCAGCTAGGCCGGGTGTTTACATGCACGCTCGTCTGTTTGGGGCCTGCAAATCCGTGTCAGATGTTAATGGAACAGCATCATTTTTCTGCCGAGGTGGCATCCCCTGGGATGTTTGGATGAGGCGGCCGATGGGACTCGGCCTGGGAAAGGCGGGCTGGCGGCTGAGGAGGGAGGTCATTTGTCAGGCTGCCGGACAGCCCGCAGTGCTCCCCTCACACCAGCACCCCTCCTCAACCCTGCAGCCCCACCTGGTGTCCCTCCATCCTCCGGGCTCTGGGGACACAAAACCGTGAGTCGTGAAAAGTAAGGATCCACTCCAAAATATGGGAAGGAGACTGCAAACTGGATGTGAATAAACATTTAATTGATCATCGACACAACCACCTGGGTACACACCCAGCCCAGGGTGCAGCCTCTGCTCCACACCTCACACGTCTGCAAGTCGGGGTGCACATGGCATGTCTGTTGACAGACCTCTCAGGCCAGGCCTGGCCACCTAATCCCGGGCTGTGTCCTGTGTCCTGCTGCGACTTGCCTCCTGTGTGGGCAGTCCTCTGAAGGCCATAGCAGAGAAGATGTAGGGCAGACCAGGTGGGGACATGCTGTCCCCTCAGCTCCAGATCCCTACTCTGTCCCCCTCCTCATCATCAGGGAGGCTGATGGAAGAAGAGACCCAGAGAGGGGAAGTCCTGCCTGAGATCACATAGCAAACAGGCTGTCAGGGCAGGCAGGTAGAGTGGGGTGTGCCCCAGCAGAGGGCCAGGTGGGAATGGCGGGCCTGTGGGGAGAAGTCAGCCCTGAAGCACCTCTGTGTGGGGTCACGCTATCAGCCACTCTGCAGATGAGGAAGGTGAGGCCAGCCCCAAGGTTCCACAGCCAGGCTGGGCTGGGCCTGCCATGGTCTCCTTGGGCCAAGAGTATAGCCACTCAGGGCTTCCCTGGTGGCGCAGTGGTTGAGAGTCCACCTGCCAATGCAGGGGACACGGGGTTGTGCCCCGGTCCAGGAAGATCCCACATATGCGGCTGGGCCTGTGAGCCATGTCTTCTGAGCCTGCGTGTCCGGAGCCTGTGCTCCGCAATGGGAGAGGCCACAACAGTGAGAGGCCCGTGTACCGCAGGGAAAAAAAAAAAAGAGTATAGCCACTCATGTCAGGGGGCGCAGCCTGGACCAAGGCCTGAGGCAGACAAAGCCTTGCTGGAACCCTGGCCCTGCCAACTTCTCCACCCACACTGCCCCCACTGTTCCTCACGAAGCTGGATCCTGTCCCAGGGCCTTTGTTCTACTGTTCCCTCGGTCGCAACACTCTTCCTCCATGGTCTCTGGGCTCTGCTCAAATGTCACCTCCTCAGAGAGGCCTCCCAGTCCCAGTACCCAAGCCTGAGGTGTAGGGGCAGTGGTAAGTGATTAGCCTTGGGAAAGCTCATGGCACCCTGCCCAGCACACTGTAGGCACTCAGGAAATGGGACCACACTGGCAGCACAATCACTACATGAAACCTATGGAATTCAGCACCAGACTCTAATGTCTTTGATATGAATCTTATGTACCATTATCATTATTGTTATGGAGAATTGCTTTCACAGGGCTGGGAACACAGCCTGAAGTTTTACATCAGCAGCATCTTTTTCTTCTTTTTTTTTAAAATTTATTTATTTATTATTTATATTTGGTTGCATTGGGTCTCTGTTGCTGTGCGCGGGCGCTCTCTAGCTGCAGCAAGCAGGGGTCACTCTTCATTGTGGTGCGCTGGCCTCTCATTGTGGTGGCTTCTCGCGGAGCATGGGGTCTAGGCGCGCGGGCTTCAGTAGATGTGGCACATGGGCTCAGTAGTTGTGGCTCACGGGCTCTAGAATGCAGGCTCACTAGCTGCGGCGCATGGGCTTTGCTGCTTCTCAGCATGTGGGATCTCCCCAGACCAGGGCTTGAACCCGTGTCCCCTGCATTGGTAGGCGGGCTCTTAACCAATGCGCCACCAGGGAAGCCCAGCATCTTTTTCTTTAACCCTTGGACAGTGAGCCCTCTTCACTCTTCCTCCCACACACCATCCAGCGCTCAGTACCGTGGACAAGGAGGGCAGAGACCCCGGCAGCCATGTGTCCAACACAAGACCTGCCTCAGCGTCCTCATCTGCAAAGAGGGTTCCTGGTTCAGGGCTGTGCACAGAGGCAGGGTGGGCTGGGTCCAGAGGGGAAAGTGTGGTTGGGGGAAAGGCAGGGGTTGAAGGTCTCTGTGCAGCCTGGGAAAGAGGGAGAGCCCCATGATGCAAGGGAGAGTCGGGCAAGGGGATGGCCCAGCCTGCTGCCCTGCCCAACCTTCCACCCCATCCCCTGTGCTCAGCCCCTCGCTCCAGCCATCCTCAAAGACGGCACCTCTCTTTGCCCCCATCTCAGGGCCTTTGAACGGTAGCTGCTTTCTCTCTGCTCTGGCACAGCTCTTCCTCCTGGGCCTTGGGGAGCTGCCCTCCTGGCCGCTGTCTGAAGGATGGTGTCTCTCATAAGCTCAAGGGCTCTGTAACTAACCTTCCAGCTCCACTAACTGTGAGACTGTGCCTCGGATTCCTCCTTGATAGGATAGAGACAGTTGTAGGACCTTCCTCAGAGGGCAGTTGTGAGGCGTGAATGTGCTAATACAGGCGAGATACTTAAACAGGTCCCGGCACACTCAGCCCTTAAACAGTTCAGGACAAGCTGATCTGATTATTATCATCTCCTTCCCAACGCTCACAGTATGCTGTTAACTTTATTTCTCTTTGCCCACTGCTGTCCCTTCGGCCGTTAGCCCCAGCGTCCTGCCCACAGGACAACACGTGCTAAATGAACTGCTGTTTGATTGAAGGACTGTTCGTTCATGGCCCTCCCCTGCCTCCTGGTGGTCGCTCTCAGTATTGCCCCAAGACACCAAGTGGGACTCTCCTGCAGGTTTGGGGACTGGCTCTGGGTCCGTCCAAGGCTCTGAGCACCCAGGCAGGACCATGCAAAGCAGACTGGGCTGCCGGCGGGGCTAAGCTCCCCACCTGCACAGAGACGATGGGAACATGTGCCTGATGGGCACAAGGGGTAGAGGGTGAGACCTGGGGGAGGGGGAGCCTTTGAGGGGAGAGGGAGCCCTAGGAGGAGGGGGATCCTAGGGGAATGTGAGCCAGCAGGAGAATAAATCCCTTGCCCTCAGCCTACCCTGCAGAGGCTGCTCTCCCGGAGAGTCCACTGCACCTGCTTGCTAACCTGCAAGGGCTCCACAGGGCCTGCCACATTCCCCACTGTGTGGACACCCTCCACCTGCTCTGAGCCAGCTCCAGCCCTGTCTCCCACCATCTGACCACCCTGAGGTCTGGTCACTTGCCCTGGGGCCTTTGCTTGTGTTGCTGAAGACATTTTCATCTCATGGGCTGCTCCAGGGAAGCTTCCAGACCCCCTTCATTCACCTGGAGTGTAACACAACACCATGGGTGTGTCTCATCACAGCCTGTCCTACTGTACAAGTGAGCAGGTGGCAGGCAAAGCCCAGGCTTCCCAAGAGGAGCAGGGGAACAGGTGCCCCCTCTGAGCTTGGAGTCCTCCTTGGCAAAATCGGCCCCGATGAAGCCTCTGGAAGGTTCTCAACACCGAGCCTGGAACACAATAGGTGCTCGGGAAATGACTGTAAAATTCAGCTAAAAATTTGGAAACCGACTTAAGGGGCAATTTGTTTATTTATGCCATGTTCAGTACACAGGACACAGCCACATGTGAGTCTCAGTCGGACAGAACTAGGCAGCCTGCAGTAAAAAAGACAGCTCCCAACATCTCAAAGGCCTAACATGCAACCCTTCATATTTCCTCTTGCGAAGTTTGTTGCCGGTCAGGTGGCTCTCCAGGACCCTGCTGCTGGCATCCTGCAACCCCCAGGAGCTGCCTCAACACGATGGTGGTGTTCCACTTACACCTGTCACCAGGAGGCTGAGAAATTATGGTGAGCAAGGGACAAGCCTGGAGCACTCAAGTCTCATCCATGGAGGGCTTCAGTGTGGGTCTCAGTTTATCTACCTGTCAAATGAGGGGCTGGGTCCGTGGGGCTGCGCAGGGAGCTTGCTCAGCCCCTCCCCTCCCAGTTCACTGTCACAGGGCTGTTGGCCCTGCATGGAGATGGGGAGAAGACCCTGGAAGGGCCACAGCCAGCACCAAGCACAGAGCGACACAGGCCCCTTGCTGCCCCTGCTGCAGGCACACCCAGAAATGCATGCCTCTGGTCCACCTACAGACATTCCCGAACACAAGGGCAGCTGGGGCCACAGTGATGGCCCAGGGCACGACCAGGCCATGCTGCACCAGGATGGTGTGGGTGCAGCCCAGGATAGGGCCTAGGGCCAGGGAAGAGACTCTGGGTACCTTCTGGGAGGTCCTTCCCAAGCCTAGGGCCCCAGGTCCCAGATGGCCCTCTGAAGACCCAGTCCCTACAGCCATGCTGGGGTGGGAAGACCCAAGGAGCACCCAGATAGCTCAGCCTCAAGGACTCCAGCTCAGAGGCTGGGCAGCCAGAGCCAGGCCTCAGGAGGGTGGGCTGTACAGAATAGCCCAGGGCTTGGCACGGTCCCCCAGCGGCTGTGGGGTGAGGGGTTGCGGACCCCTGGGGAAGCCACAGGGCAGGATCTGGCTGGATCTGGGCAGGGACAGGACAGCTGCCAGGAAGGGTGAATGCCCAACCATGGGGTTTGCAAAGGCCCCTCTTGCGGGGTCCAGCGGAGCAAATTCAGCCTGTGGAGCTGCCTTGGCTGAACACTGCATATCAGGGCCCAGCAATGTCTGAAATGCCTGGCAGCTGGGGCAGCCCCAGCGTGTGCCTAGGGTCTCCTCTGTGGCAGTCCCCTTTGGCCAGTTGGTCATTCTTTCTCCCTAATCCTCGATCCTCACTGTGCCCTACACTGTTCATCTGTGTATGTGTGTGTGTGTGGGGGGGGCAGGGGTCTGCTTTTGTTCATTTGTTGTGAATAACATCAGCTTTTTGGGGGGGGGCTGCATTGGGTCTTCGTTGCTGCGTGTGGGCTTTCTCTAGTTGTGGCGAGCGGGGTCTATTCTTCGTTGCGGTTCGTGGGTTTCTCATTGGGTCGTTTCTCTTGTCGCGGAGCACGGGCTCTAGGCGTTCGGGCTTCAGTAGTGCAGCGCATGGGCTCTAGGGCATGCAGGCTTCAGTAGCTGTGGCACGCAGGCTCAGTAGCTGTGGCTCGCAGGCTCTAGAGCGCAGACTCAGTAGTTGTGGCGCACGGGCTTAGTTGCTCCACGGCATGTGGGATCTTCCTGGACCAGGGATCAAAACCATGTCCCCTGCATTGGCAGGTGGATTCTTAACCACTGCGCCATCACGGAAGTCCCTAACATCAGCTTTAGACTGAAATCCTACACGTGTTCTCGGGTGCCTCTCACCAGACTCAACTAAATTGCACACCTGTGAACACTAAGAAGGTACTAGAGGCTCCTGAGGATGCTAGGGGCTGGGGCTGGTACTGTCAGAGTCTCAAGGGCTGCCCACTCTGACCAAGGGTCTCTTCTGCCTGCTCCTGCAGGCTGGCTCAGGGTGCTGCAGCTTTGGGGTGCAGGGCAGTACATATGCCCTGTGGGCAATCCAAAGGCTTTCCAAAGGGAAAGTTGGCAGCCAGGGCTGGGCCTGGGTAGGGGGCCTGGCCTGACTGCCCACCCTCACACTCAGCCCACTCACTGGCCCGCTCCTCTCCCCAACGTTGAGGATCCCCACCGTCCTCACCACCAGAGTGGATGACAGTGAACAAGGCAGAAATGACACAGACATGGTTCTGTACAAAACCTGAAATATTTTTACTCTTTTAAAACTTTGATCTAAGTTACCTTAGACCTCATGGACTCGATACAAGAGTAATATGAATTGGGAAATAAAACACTTTAATAGCCACAATAAACTTTGTTAGAAATGTACATGTTGCCAAAATAATAATAATAAAATTAAAAAAATAAAAGAGAGAGAGAGAGAGAGAGGAAGAGAGAGAACAGCTTGATGGCCAGGTTAGATTATATAAATGTTCAACAAGGACAGGAAAGGAAACCTTCAAAACGCCGGGTCGGAATAGTCAGGGCCCCATGAGGCTCACCCCTCCCAGCCTCTGGGTCCCGGGGCTGCATCCCCCAAACAGGATGAGCAAGGGTGGCAAGGCCCACACAAAGCTGCCTCTCCTCATGGACAGAACACCCAGGGATGGGCATATAAACAAAGCTCATAAGAAATGTACAAATATAAAAAGCTACAAACATTAATAAATTACAGCATCACAAAACACAGAAACACTTCACAAGGTGCTAGTAAAATAACTGTACCCCCACCCCCTTCATCAACAAGAAGGAAAGAAAGAGCTGGTATCCAAGTTGAAGATTCCTCTTCAAATGTGTCTGAAATAGATCTTTTGTGTACTGTTTGCTTCTGTAAAGACAGATATAAGGCTGCAAAGACAACACTTGTTTTTCAGGCAATACCTTAGTTCCTAAAAGAAAAAATAATAATAATAACCATAATAATACAAAGAAAGAAGGAAAAGGAAAAGCATCGGAAACCCAACTGTTCATCATACTCGGCAAAAAACTCGTATAAATGTTAATGAAGGACTCTATAGAAAGAAATTCCTAAAGATACTTTTACTCTTATAAAAAAGAAGTTATTTAAAAAGCTATTTACATGCTACATTCTATGAAAAATATGCTTCAGGAAATACATCTAAAATTAAAATACAGGATTGCCTGAGAAACAAATCCAGCCCCTCCGTGTCGATGGGCAGACACGTGGTCCAGGAGCCACCCATGCACTCGACACCAAACGTTAACAGGTGACAAGACAGAAGTGCCTGGCCCCCAAGTCCTCGGGCCACCGGGCCACCATCTGCCCCACCAGGCATATGGCGGGGTGCCTTGGCTGGGAAGTGCTTCTCGGAGTATAGATGGTCAGGCTGGACGGGGCCCACCCATGTGGCTTAGCCTGGGCCCCCTGGGCCGCACACTGTGTCTGGGCCTGAACCCTTCCCTGGGGACCCCATGATGGCTTCCCCCCCAACACTGACACACTGACCCTGCTGATGGCCCCAGCCAGCCCTGAGAAATGCCCCAGGCATTCAGGGTGCAACACCCACCATCCGGCCCACCACCCACCAGCCGGGGAGCACAGAGGCTCCTCTCCTGGCTGGGCCCAACAGTCTCTGGACTTGTCTGAGAATCACTTGGGAAGAGAAGGGGGGCACATACACACCCCGCTCTCTCCTCCTCTTCCTCTCTAGTGTTCTTTGCCTTTTTTAAAGCCTCTGGAGGCTACCAGCCTGTGGCCAGCTCAGACTCTGGGCCTGGTGAGCACTGGCTCACTCCTCCTTCCTTGAAGGACTCATGCTCCCAGCAGAGCTGCAAAGGCCCTGCAATCACACCCATGCTCGGGGATGCCTGGAGGCTGTCCTGAAACTGGAATGGTCCTCAAACTGGCAGGGCCACGTTTCGGGAACTGGTCACTCTAAGCAACTTGAGAAAGGACGTCTGTCCGTATTGGCGAGCTCCGCCCGCTGAAGCAACAGATGCTCATGTGAGGGGGATGGTTGCCGGGAAGAGGCCAGGCCCTCCCTGGGGTGAGGCAGCAAGGCCACCCTCTTGGGGGCTGATGTTTTAGCAGGGCTCCAAGGGTCCTGAGCGGAGCAGAAGGATCCTGGCTTTCCAAACTTTAAAGGAGCAGTTTTCCATTCCGATGAATTTTCAAAATTTTCCCAAGCCTCTGTTTGGCAGTGGCCATGCCCTTTTTTGTACGCTTTCCTGGGGGAGGCAGAGACACAAAAAAGACAGATGAGTGACAGGAGCAGCATGTGGGATGGGGGTCTGTAACCCTCCTGAGCCCCCACCCTGTCTGTAAAATGGGCCTGCAATTCCCAGGTCCAGGGAGTTCTGCATCCCTCCAAAACCACCAATTGTCAACAAAGCGCCCCACTCAGAGGCTATGTCGACAAGGGGTTGGGCCATGGTGAGTAGGGTAGGGACAGGCCAGGGATGGCATTAGGGCCACTTAGAGCCTCACTCCCCATGTCCATGGCTGGCTGGGCCTCACGCCCATGGTGCAGGGGGTCTGGGGGGTGACAGTGGGGATGCCACGAGACCCAGCCAGCCGTCCCACCCCTAATTCACACAGAGGAGCCTGGGTCACCTTAGGCTCCTCCCAGTGAATCCTCGGCAAACCACCAACCACACTCTGACTTCAAGCCAGCCCCCAAAGCCGAGGCCCTGGGAGTCTGAAGGGCCAGACCTAACTCCAAGGTAACCAGAACCCCCCTGGTGAGTAACCAGAGCTCTTGGTCTTGAAAGGGACCATTTGTTTCACATACTGACTGAGTGCCTGGCCATACACCCACATGACTGCAGGGACAAAGGAGACCTGTGGTCATCCACAGGGACAGTCTGCAAGTCTAGGTGACTCAGGGTCGGCAGGCAAGGTACCTTTGGCAGCGGTGTTGTTGGGGGATGACGAGGAGGGCCTCCTTGTGGTGAGGAAGACCCCAGGGGCCATGGGCTGAGAGGCACGGCCGGCTTGGGCCCCAGCAAAGGCGCCGGCTGCTGTGTACTCGTGGTCAACCAGGCTGCTGCTGTGGGACTCTGGTGGGGGCTCAGGTGAGCTGCCCTCCTGTGAGGCCTGACTGCTGGCCGTGCTGGTGGAGGCCGGGGTGGTGGAGGCAGGGGTGGTAGAGGCCGAGGTGGTAGAGGCCGAGGTGGTGGAGGCCGAGGTGGTGGAGGCCGAGGTGGTGGAGGCCGAGGTGGTGCTGGCAGAGGCAGAGGCGGAAGGGGAGATGGTGTTGGGAGCCAGCTTCCTTTTGGTGTTCTTTTTCTTTTTGCTTTTCTGCTCCTCCTTTGAACAAAACATGAAGGTGTGTCACCCCACAGGGCTGGCCAGGCTTTGGACACTGAGAAGCAGCCTGCAGCCTGGGAGCAGCCTGGTCTGCTGTGCACAAGGCTTCTCCCATGGAGCTGAGCGAGCCAGCACTGCAGGAGCAGAAAGGGCTGGACCACGCCCGAGCCCCACCTCCAGCCACCCCGAGCTCTGCAGAGCAGTATTGGGGCCTGTGGAGAGACCACCAGGACCCCCTCTGTGAGGTGGGCCGTCCTGGACACAGGGACGTGCGGGATGTGGCACCAGCACTCAGCTGTAGTGGACAGGCTCAATCTGAGTTTACCTATTGGTGACATGTAGTATGGGCCCCCGCTCCCGTCACCCTAACCCCCTCCATTCCCCACCACCCCACTCTGAGCTGCCATGAGACTCCTGCCACCAGTTCCCAGCTTCTCTGCTTCCCTCTAGCAGGGACTTGGGAGCCAGGAGGAACCGGGGTTGGCAATACTCAAACGTCCCCAAGGCTGTGACAGCCCCAGACTGGGTGGTCTCCGTACATGAGGGTGGGGGGAGCAGAGGCATCTGGGGAGCCTGAGCCCAGGAGGGGGCCCCCTCCTCACCTGCTGGGACAGTTTGGCTGCAGCAGCTGCCAGCCCGGTCTCAATGGAGGCCACTCTGGTCCCCTCGCGCACAGGCCTGTCCTGCCTTGGCACCGACGGGCCGACCCTCGCTGCGGGAGAGAAGGTCAGCCTGCCTCGAGCAGCCACCCACTGCCTGTGCGCCCTCCTGGGATCCCCCGGCCCTGCCCCAGTCTGTCCCCAAATCCCAGGGACAAGTCACAACTCGGGGAGTGTCAGCATGGGCCCCAACCTGGTGTGGGGCTGGTTTCC
>NW_006796103.1:610513-614890 GCF_000442215.2 Lipotes vexillifer
GGCTGGTTCCCCTACACCCGCAGGACAGCAGAGGTCAGGAGGGAAGACACGTGCTAGGTGAACCAGACCCCACCCCACTGGCTGCCATGATGGGGGGCCAGGTGCAATCGTGACCCTCCCAGGGCTGTTCACAGGAGAAACTAGGCAGAGGGCCACCTCAAGACAGGGACACCGCACTGCCCTACTGGCAGGAGCTGGGATGCCTTTGGGTGAGCTTGCAAAAGCACCTGGGCTGAGGTCCCGGGAGAAAGAAGTGGAACCCCAATCAGGCTCCCGCAGGCAAGTGACACCCCGTCTGAGCCCCCGCACAGAGCTAGTGGGTGTGGAACATGGCTGCTGGCCTTCAGTGTGGATGGAGCTCCCCTTCCAGCCCCCAGCACTACCTGTCGGGCTGTAGGGAGCATCATCTGAGCCTTTCCTCTTCTTGGAACGGGACTTGAAAACAGGACTGTCCTCATCCGACTCCAGGGAGGGGTAAACTAGAGCGGCAAAGGGGAGAAGGGCTGGGCTGCTGGTGTGGCCACAGGAGGGTGGCTGCTGCAGGCTACTGGCAGAGCTTATGACCGGCATCCCCCAGGCTGTCCCCAGGCTGCAGAGCACCAGCCCTCCTGGTGTGGCTGCCACACGCATAGGCACAGGTGGCCTCTGAAATTGTCAAGCCCAGGCCCCCTTGAGGTCCAGAGAGGGCCAGACAAGGGGCTCCATCCAGCCCCCATTGCCACCTGACCAGCTGTTCCTACCCCAGCCTGGCCACCGCACCCACTTGAATGCCCAATTCTCAAAACGTCTCCTCTGCTGCTATCAGAGAAGAAGAAAACATCTGACGTCCACGGAACTGTGCGTCTCTGAAAGACCCCAGGCTAACCTCAGCAAGTCTCTGGAGGAGGGAGACCCACACAGCAGCCCTGGGTGACTCACTGGGTACCTCGTCTCATTACAGGTTCAACCTCCAAGGCTTGTGACACCCGAACCCAGAAAATGGTGCCCAGAAAACGGAGTTCACTCCGCTGTTGATCTGTCAGACCATGGCAGGCCCCTCAGTGAGGCCTGAAAGTGTCCACCAGATAGGGCAGGTCCAGCCTCACCACGGGAGGGCTCTCCAGGGACAGGGTCTCCAGGACAAATACACTGCCCTCAGACCATCAGCACTGAACTGAAAACAGGCCCTGCACCATGGGGGCCAGCACGGCCCTGACCCTGAGGAGCACAGCGTACCCTGTGGGGGCTGGGACATCTATGGGCAATGGGCTGAGGCATGGAGGCAGGTCCTTGCTCCAAGTCCCCTCCCAGGCGGCCAACAGCAGCTCCTTCAGAGCCCGTTGGAACCCAAAGCACCAGGCCTGGAAGGAAGGGCTGTAGTGGGAGGCGAGGGGCTATGTCCCTGGGCAGAGGCCACAGCTATGGCCCATCCACCAACTCACTGCCCACCTCAGACTCAGGCCACAAAGCCACTCTGGGCCTCAGTTTCTCTGTCTACACAGACATAGGATGGACACAGTCTCAACGTGTCTGAAATGGTATAGCCACGTGGAGAATAGTCGGGCAGGTTCTCAGAAGGTGAAACAGGCAGCGACCCAGGTATACACCACAGGAGCACCATAGACACAGGCCATACAAAACTCCCTGCACACCAACATTCACAGCAGCACTGTTCACAACTGCCAAAAGGTGGAAGCCATCCAAGTGCCTATGGATGGATAAAGGGATAAACAAACGTGGTGTGTCCACGTGGTGGAATATTATTCAGCCATCAAAAGGAACAAAGAGCTGACATGTGCTACATCATGGATGAAGCCTGAAGAGTATGCTAATGAAAGAAGCCAGGCACCAAAGACCAAGCACTGTGCAATTCTAATCACGTGACACATCCTGATTTGGAATATCTACAAGGCAGCATAAATCAGTGGTTGCCAGGGGCCAGGGGAGAGGTACTGACTCTTAACAGGTACAGGGCAGGGTTTGCTTTCTGGATGATGAAACGTTCTCAAATTGGGTGTGATGATGGTGGCATGCACATCCCTCCAAATACACTAAGCACCACTGAGTTACATGCTTTTAAAGGGTGACTTTTAAGGTCTGTGAATCATATCCATAAGAGGGCCCGGCTCCCAACCCCCAGGTCTAGCACCCCTCCCCGCACAGCGGCACTCACCGTAGTCCGAGTCCTTGAAGCAGGCGTCCAGGTGGTCCTGCTCCTCCTCGTAATCATCCAGGTCCACACTGTTCTTGGCCGCCCTCTTCAGCAGTCGCTTGCCTGTGCTCTTACTGCCAGCCCCGTTCTTCCGGGTGCCATGGGCTGCCAGCGAGCTGCCCTTGGCCTGGCCGGCACCCCATGTGGTCTGCAGGCAGGAGTCGGAGGCCTGCAGGTTGGCCATGGACAGCATTCCCTGAATGGCTTCCTGTGTGCTGGGGGAGGCGGGGGGCTGGCTGGAGGCACAGAGAGACAGGCACTCAGCCCATGGCCCACACATCCTCCCACTCAGCAGCCAGCAGAGGGTGTGGGGTGGAGGATAGTGGTAGCTGATAACTGCCCCATGGAAAGAGCCAGCTATCCCCTTCCCCTACCCTCTGTTCCCACCCCCAACACCAAAGGAGGGCTGGAGGCCTTGGGACAGAGAGGGGCATAAAGAGAGAAGAGAGGGAGGGGATGAAGAGGGGCAGAGGGATAGAAGGTGGTAGACAAAGGTGCCATTACTCCTGATCTCTCCTACTATAAAGTCAACAAGCAGATTCCCCCAAGGACCCAGGCCACGCCCCTTCCTCCCTCTTCCACTCCAGCTGGTTTTGTGCACACCTCCACCCACTGTGGACTCCTGCGCTCAGCCCCAGCCCCAAGCGCTCCCTCCGCCATGTCTTCAAGGGCATCCTCCCATCTGGTACCTGAGATGGGGCAGCACAGCCCTCTCCCTCCCATGGCACTCGATCTCCCCAGGTGACCCACACCATCTTTTCATGACTGCACCTGCACCAGCATCCAGACCCTCACCCTTGCCCATCACCCCAGGCTTTTGTCCACCTGGGTCAGGATGGCCCACCCCGGCCTCTGGGGAGCCTGGCCATACCTCTCATTGCTCCCTGGGACCCTAGGAAGCAGGACCTGGGGTGGGGCACTGCTTAGCCCTCCTCCCTGGTCACAGACCCAGGAGGCCCAGGAGCCCCAGCAGCGGGCCCGCCCTCTGTGTCTGACATCCAGGCCCCCTCCTGCCTGCCCCATGTGCCCCCAGGGGATAGACCCACCTGCAGGGCTGCCAGACCCAGAAGCAGCACCCAAAAGTGCCAGTCCACATGGGCCCCTGGTGGTTCTGCATGGTCCCTGCTCCCTCCTCCAATTCCGAGAAGTATTTGAAGCATGTTTAGTAAGACATTAGAACAAGAAGGAGTCCCTGCTCAGAAATAAGGTTCCCAAGATTGAGGCTGGAGGGTGCAGGGAGATGGAGCTGGCCCCAGGAAGCACAAACACAGAGGGTGGTCCCCTGTGGTCCTGGGGGCCCACCGAGGCAAGCTTGGACAAAAGCCATCCTGTGAGGGGTACTGCTGGGCTCCAGGCCAAGGACTCTGCCCCAAGCCAGGAAGAGGCGATGGGCAGGCGCCTCTCTGGGCAGCCCTGCACGAATACCACTTCCCCAAGCCCTGCCCGAGACACACTGGACCGCAGTGTTTTGGGGTTTTGCAGGAAGCAAATGGATTACGGCTCCAAAGCCACAAACAATGGGAAGAATCAAGTATGGTCAGACCGCCATGGAGAGTCGGGAGCCTTCCACCGGACTCTCCACCTGCCCCAGCATACCCCTGACCCCCACTGTCCCACGCCATGACGGCAAAGGGCTACCCAGACCCAGCCAAGAGCACATGGCATTTGGTAGCGGTAATATCATTGTTGTACCATCATCACTGATGGTTTCTGAGCAGGGACAGGCCCTCGACCCAGCACTAGAGCCAGCAAGAGCTGATAGCTGGCCCCCCCATCCTCTGCCAGGCTCTCCAGTGCTCTACGAATGAGGCCCTTCCAGGCTCACCCTGAAGGTCTCAGGCACCCTCACCCAGCCTCATGGCCCAGACAAACACCTGGCTTCCTGCAGGGATGGGAGGGTGGGGGCCGGGACACACCATGAGGGTCCTCCGGGAGCCAACATGGAAGCCAGCCGCCTGCCTGTGCCATCTGGACCTCATGGTCCCAGCCCAGCTCAGCTGCAACCTGAGAGGGAGGGGCCTTGGAGCCCAGGGCTGCAGGCTGTCCACGTGGGCCAGTGAATCAAGGAGCGAAGTCTAACTAGTGCGCATGGAAAATAATACCTTAATCCTCCAATTATCATACCAAAATCCTCTCTTTCCCCCCCCCCCAGGCAGTAAACACTAAGCAACCCATCCACAAGAAAT
>NW_006796103.1:615082-624166 GCF_000442215.2 Lipotes vexillifer
TTTCCCTCACCCCCAGGCAGTAAACACTAAGCAAACCATCCACAAGAAATTAACATATTTTCCTCCATTTTCTTCAGCTGGCTTTTTCCAAACAGCAGATACTTAAAACAGAGCAAATGGACCATCAAACACTGACCTACACTCCAAATGGGAGACTTGGGAAAGGAACTGCCTGCGGCGGCCGAGAAGACCCAGCCCCAGCAGGCACACATGCACGTGTGCAGGCGTGTGTGAGCACATACGTGTGTGCCTACAGAGCAGTTCACAGCGCATCCTCAAACTGGCTGCCCTCCTCCCAGCAGGCTGTGTCCAGGTTCAGTCAGGAACCCAAGCTGCAGCACCTGTGTCCCAGCTCCATGCAGAGTTCTGGCACCAGCCCCATCTGCCCTCATCCCAGGGGTGCCTCTCCCTGGAACTCATGGGGGACCCAGGGTGTGTAGGGCACTTCTCCAGGGTCTGAGCATCAACCGGTCACTGAGGTGCCAGCTAGCCATAGCCATCCCAGAAGATAGGCACCTCCAAAGAGGTGAGGGGCCAGCCCGGGCACCAGCACCTTCCAGGAAAAGGGGATTCACAGCCAGGCTTCTCCTCCTGGCAAAGGGCCTCAGGTCAGGGTCCCTCCCACCACTGCAAAGGCCACAGGGCATCTCTGCAGTGAGGGCCTTAGGTTTGCTCATCTACAGAAACCACTTAATGCTGAACAGGAAATCTGCACCCCACAGCTCTGTAGAAGCCTCCAGCCATACACTCCACTCCCATGAGAGAAGGCGCCTATGGCTGTCTGTGAGCATAACACTGCACAAATAATGGTAATTTATGAAAGAAAATACAACCATTTGATTTAGCAAGAACGCTTTTCAATCAAGCCCTAATCCGCCTCCCGGAGTCCCACTGTCTAAGACAGGGCTGACATGCTGCCTCCACGGGCTCGTGTAGCCCCTGGACCTCGATTCTGGAAGCACAGACTGAGAGGCAGAGGGGGACGGGTGGAGCGCAGATCTGGGGGACCAAGCGAACCCCGAGCAGTCACATGAGCCCTGACTTCCTCAAGCCAAGTCCCTCCTGGCTGGATGTCACCACCCAGCATGGTTAACATTCCAGGACCCCCACGCTTGGGTTCCATTATCAGCAGATGGAGATTCTGGCCCTGCCTCTGCCACTTCCTGGTGGTGCAGCCTTGAGCAAGTCACCTAAGCTCTCTAAGCCTCAGTTTCCCCATCAGTGCAGCAGGACTCTCCTGCTGGCTCGAGGACTAGGAGGGGAGCCACCCCCCACCATGGTGGCTGAGGTCCCCAGAATGGGGAGGCTACAGGGGGCGCAGGTCCTGATCCCTTGGTTGTCTGTCTGTGGTACTTGTAGAAATTCCATGTGAAAAAAAAAAAAATGGCCAATGATGCATAAAAACAAAAGTTAACTGGGATCAAAAGAGAATTTAACTGGGACCACCATGAGAAGAACAAGCCCGGTGACCTTCCACCAATGCAAAACCCAAAGAGGATTAATCCATTTCTCTCAAATCAAAGGATTGCAATTGGGCAGGCCTAGGTAGAGAAGACCGCCTGAGCTGAGCAGACACATGTCCTGGCCTGCCCGACCGCCCAGAATCTCAGGGCCTCCAGGAAAGAACAGCATATACACCAGCAGCGAGTGGGCTCCTGAGGCCACACATCTGGATGCACACAGGTCTCAAGGACAGCGTGGCTTGGTTCCCACACACACCCCAGCTGGTGTGGGAATCTGGGACCCCTGGCCGATCCAGCCCCTCCTCAGGGAGTGGGCTCTTACGTCCCCGAGCTCTGAAGCCATCGTCTTCTTGCTGCAGATAAGGGCTCTGCAGGGAAGCCAGCTTGGCGTCCCAGAGAGGCCCATTAAATGCCCTTGACCCCGACACTGGGCACACACTGTAGAATTTTTCTTATGTTATTTTTATGGCACTCAGGAAGTGATGAGACAGAGACAGCTGGGCGTCCTGGCCTGGAACAACCCTGACACCCTCCAGGTGCCCAGCCTGGCCCTGCTTCCCCACAGGCACCTAGAGGTATGGTGGCCCCACAGACTCCTCCCTCCATGGCCCCAACGGGGAACTACTTCTCACCTGCCTCCCCACCCAGCATCTAAAAGCATCCGTCCTCAGAGCGCTGTGCCCTCGCTCGGGAGCTCTGCAACACACAAGACCTGCACAGCCAGCCCCCTCTCACCTCTCTGGCCACCTGGCACCACCTCTGCCAGGCAGGAGTCCTGCTCTGGCCGCCTGGCCTCTGGGACGTGGGCTGACGGAGCCCTGCTTGGCCCACCTCTGTGGAAGCACCCACTTCCCCAAGCTCCCCGTGGGCACCGGGCCTACCTGTTGGGGTTGTACTCGAGCGCGCCGACCTCCTCGCTGGCCTGCAGCAGGTCCAGGATGCCCGCAGCCGAACCCCCGCCACCCTTCTTCACTTTGGCGTTGCGGGCGGGCTTAGTGTCCGTGTCTATGTGCAGCGAGCCCTCGTCAGAGGAGTCATCACTCTGCTATGGGGACAGAGCAGCCGGTCGGAAAAGGATGTGGGGGTAGGGGTAGGGACGACTGTTTCCCTTCAGTGAGAAAAAGGCGTTTTTAAAGAGCCTGTCCTTGTAATGAGCACCATGGGGCTGGCTGACCAGACACACAGAGCAGCGCACAGGTGCCAGAGCTCTGCGCTGGGATCCTGGAGCCCTGCCTGCACCATTTCCCCAGGTGAACCTTGGTTCACAGGACCTTACATGAGACCCCAATATTGAACATAGATACAAGAGGAGTCGGCGTGGTTGGACTGGGAAGCTCAGTGTGCCTGCACCTGAGGGACACCGGTTAATAGCCCCTGGCAAGTGGCTCTGCAGAGACACCTTGGGCTCTGCAGGCAGGGTATGACCCCAAAAGGGAACCTGGCTTTCTTGGAGACGGCCACCGCATCCTGGGTTGGACATGCATGGCCTTGGAGGACACCTAACTTAACCCCCACACGTTTAGTGCAAGACCCAACCCCCAGCAGGTCTGGCCTGCTACTCCCTGTACCCGAGTCCTCCGGCATCAAGGAGATGCATTATCTTCACCGTGGATCTGACTACGGAGTGCGGCTCCCAAGGCCCCACCACTCATAGAGACCTGCAGACCTTCCACAAGTCCCACATCTGCTTTTGTCCCTTTGTGCAGGGTCCCGGGGCTCAGAGCTCCACATGTGGAGCCCAGCCAGCCTCCCCAGGAAAACGTCCCCCTCTGCACTCCACCCAGAAAGCTCACTCACCCAGAAGGCACTCGCTTACCTTGTAGAGAGCCGAGTCCAGCTTTGGCTTCGTAATGGGCGTGGGCAGCGGCTCCTTCTTGTCCAGTAAGACTGAAAGCAGAGCGTGTGGGAGTCAGCAGCAGTTTTGGAGGAGCAGAGGGGGACCCTGGTCCAGCCACACCCGATGCCCACTCCACATGCCTGAGATGGCCTTTATGGGTCTGGGCCTGCCCCTTCCCCATGTCCCCCCAACTCACAGGACAAGTCCCTCTTCGGAGCATTTTTCTTCCTCCTAATAGGAAATTCGTCAATCTTGAGCTCCCCGTCATCCGACACGTACTCATACTCATCCCGCACTGGCTGGGGCTTGTCCTCCTTGAAGTTCTGCAAGGCTCCAAACACCCCTGGGCCTGGCTGTGGCTTGAGGGCCTTGGAGCTGGGGCGGCAGAAGTAGGCCAGTCAGTGGACATCCACACAGCCTGGCTAGTGCCCCCAGCACCAACCCCCACAGGCCTTGGAGGACCAACAGCCAGGCTGGAGCCTTCCCAACCCCACAGCCTCCTCTCCAATGCCGTGACCCCAGTGAAGACAGCGCACAACCCACAGGGTATATGCCTGGCCCTTTCTCGGGCTATTTAAGGTTGTGCCCCTCACTGCCCCCTCACCCTAGCCAACGGATGAGCATGCCTACTTTCAGGCTGCCCTGGGGTCTGATACAAGCCCAGTGTCAGATGGAGCCAGTGCCAACTGGCCTGGGTTTTCTACATAGCTATTCCAGAAAAATAATTTCAGGGCCGAAGTGTAGACACAATAGCCTAAGAAGTTTCACATAACTCATCTCTCTCCTGGGGCAAGACAGGGCTACTGCAAACGAGGAGAGTCCAACGCTCCAGCCGCTGTCTCCCTGTCGGCTGAGGGCACAAGCGCACACTCAGCAGTGGGGACAGCAGGCAGGGCACAGGCATCTGCAATTCTCAACAGGTACAGCTCTGATTCCCAACAATGGAAACACAGAGGACGGCTGGCAGTGAGCCCTGCTGGGTGTAGTCATGAGCTACATAACACAACACCACACACACGTACACACACACCCAGGTACATACACACAGGTGTGACATAGTTATAGAATCATGTCTCCCTTTCTCCCTTTCATTTCTAAACTCTGTAGCGCAGTCGGTCAGTCATAGAGTTTATGCTGTGCAAAAGCTCCCCGGGACCTAGCAGCTGAGCTTCAGATAAATCAAGGACGTGCTCAGGGCCATGAAGTCAGGGCAACCGGGCCCCTGCAGATCAGACCCAACCCACCTGCTCACCAAGCAGCCTTGGCACATTGCCGTGAGCTCTTGGGAATAACAGGCCCACTTATGCCAGGCTCTTCAAGAGCACAAGATGCTGACCAGCTCTGTTCCCCCACCACCTAAAAATGGCCTTCTCCCCCCATCTTGCAGATGAGAAAACTCAGGCCTACAGCAGAAAAGTGGCCCCATTCCCACTGGGACGTGTCTGCTTCCTGATTGCTGGGCACCCACCCTGGACTTTGGATTCAGTATACAACTGGGTGTGGGACCGAAGCCACCAAGGGGCTTCTTGGTGGGCACAGGGTGTCTGGCCCACCAACCTCCCATCTGGCCAGCCCACCACACTGGTCAGCAGATGGAGACCCCTTATACAGTCCAGAACCCGGACACACCAGCTCACACACACATACCCTCCCAGGCTAGGTGCCCCCATCTCTCAGCTCAGTGCCATCTCCTCCAGGAAGCCCTCCCACCAACTCCCTTGGACACACAAGGCCTCCACAGCACCCCAGGCCCCACAGATCCTTCTTCCATGGCCCCAATCACGGCCATAATTTTAGACGGATTTGAGAGTGTTGGATTAATACCAGCCCCTCCCCGCTGGCCTCTAGACTCCAAGGCCAAGATCCTGACCCCCACCATGTCCTCTGTGCCAGCCCAGGACAGCCACTCGGCTAATATCTGCCCAATCACACTCTCCTACTCCTTGCTGGCGCACACTACTGCCCCCTCCCCACCTACCCAAGCATTCTGGCTTAGGAGGCAGGAAAGGAGTCTGCCTGGAGGCCCTCATGAGGGGTGTGCCAAGCAACAGCAGCCAGCTCAGAAGGGGGACTCACCGCGGAGCCCTCCAGGAGGGTGTATGTGTGTGTCGTGTGTGCACAAGCAGAGGATGTGTGTGTGTGATGTGGGGGGGCGGTGTTCAGGGTATGTGTGTGGCATGTGGCACACGTGCAACCAACCCCTCCTGGCACGAGCACTCACGTACCCTAGCAGTTTCTTGTTGGAGAAGGAAAATGAGAACTTGTTGTCCTTGTTCCCTGACAGAGGAGACTTCTCCAACTTCTGCTCTTCCTCCATCTTCAGTAGGGAGTCAGGTTTGCTGTTCTGAAAAGCAAACCCAGGACCATCCCTGAGCCCCACACAGGCGCCCAGTGGGCAGAGGCAGCTGGACTGGGCAGCCTTCTCCCTCTGACATGTCACCTGGGGACCCACTGCAGCCCCAGGCCCGCAGGACCTGCCCTCGGATGCTGCCCAGCTCCAGGGAGTGTGAGCTTGAACCAGGGCAGGCTACAAAGGGCAACGCCATCCATGCTCTTAGGCCGAGATGTGCCCACGCCAGCCCCTCAGAAGGTAGCTCCATGGAAGCCACGTGCACACCCAGACCCTCAAAGACCTTCACGGCACTGCCCACCTGCAGACAGGCAGACACACACCTGACATACCCTACAGGCACACACACACACACCACCAAGTCCACACTTGCCCCACACACCACCTTCTTTCACTAACATAGCCTTCCCTGAGGGTAGATTCACTCACCAGCATACCTGTACACACACATCTCACCTTGTACTTCCACTTGGCCTCCGACTTGCTCTTAGTCTGCTCTCGGATTTCCAACCTCTCCACGTCGTTCTGCGTGCTGATAACCTCTTTGTTGGGCACACTCAGGACATTCTTTGTGGCCTAGAAAATACTAGCCATTATCTGGTAGCGGACATGGGTGGGCAGCAGGCCTCCATGAGGCTACAGTACAAAGTGAGAACCACACAGCACAGAGTCCCTGCCTCCTGCTGGCCTACATGCATCAGCTAATCCGTCAATCAATCTACCCAACCACCCAACCAACCAACCATCCATCCATCCACCCACCCATCCAACTAACCATCCATCCAACCACCCACCCATCCAACTAACCATCCATCCATCCACCCACCCATTTATCCACCATCTACCTATCTGCCCACCCATCCAACCACCACCCATCTATCTACCCATCCATCCACCCACCCATCCACTCATCCATCCACTCATCCATTCACCAACCATCCATCTATCCACCAATCCATCCATCAAACCATTCACCCACACATTCATTCATCTACTCTTACTCCTCCCTCCCTTCCTTCCTTCCTCTCTCCTTCCTTCCTTCCATCCATTCATTCATTCATACATTCATCTACCCTCTTCACCTTGAGGAAGGGAAAACCAATGTGCCCCACTTAAGCCCTGCAACACTAGCTCCAGTGGCCACCAAACCCCTGGGAAGTGAGCAATGACCTCCCACTAACAGGAAATCACTCAATGTGGCCTGGTCTCAGGAACTCATGGTCCCCAAAGCCCACACCTAAGACCCTCTACTCACATTGGTGGGTCCTCAGGGCCAGGCCTGCCTCTCTCACTGCCGCAGGGGCTCAGGCCCCCAAGGACACCTGCCCCCATCACCGGCTCCACCCCTGCCTCCCCACTGCCCTCCACTGGTGCCTTAGCCACCTTCAGATCTCAGCCAATGTCTGGGCCCCAGGGAAGACTCAGCCGGCTTGTCCCCCCAGATGACCCTCAGTGGTGCCACCCTGGCCCAGCAGAGACTCTGCTGCCTGCATCGTGAGGGTCTCTCCCCAGCTGCCCACTACACCAAGCTTGTTGGGGCAGAGCCCAGCTGCCCTGGGTCTCTAGCACAAGGACATGGCAGCCCCAGCACCATCCCACAGGCCTGGTGCTCGGAGGTGTCTGCAGGCCTGCTGACTATAGGTGGGGAGGGTGAGGCCGCCCACCTTGCCCTTCTTAGGAGGCTCAATCTTGGTCAGTGCCTCCTTGGTGTGGGCCTCCAGCAGGTCCAGGTTGGGGATGGTGGGTGAAGCCGAGCCCCTGCACTTCTTCCCCTTCTTCTTGCTTCCGTCCTTGAGCTTCAGTGATTTGGGAGGCTTGGGGGGCTTTGGGGGCTTGGGAACTTTGGACGGCTTGGGCATCTTCACGGTTTTGGGAGTCTTTTTTTTGGACACTTTCTCCAGGAAGGACCGAGGAGGGCTGGCCTCAATGGGGGATGGGGGCTCCTCCTTTTCTCGGTCCCCAAAACAGACCTCGTCCGAGGAGACGGCCGCAGTTACTTCAGGTCGGGAGGCCTTGGAGGCATTCTAGGAAAAGGACAGGGAGAGGTGACCAACCATACGCTGCCAGGAGGGTCTCACAGCCCCAGGCCATGGGAGACACTCGAGCAGAAAAGGAGCATCTGTCTACATCATCAGTGACATGCTCACATTCATCCTACAGCATCTGTGTGACAGGCTCACATCCATCTACACCATCCGTGAGGCAGGGTGCCATCCATCTACATCACCAACCACTTGACCCCTTTACCTCCTTGGTGGGGACTAGACAGGCTCACACAAGCAGGGTCTCAAGGGGCTGAAGTCCTCCCTGCAGAGTCCTTCCCTACCCCCACAGGGAGCTGGAGGGAGACCCCACACTAATTCCCAGGGCTCCCGCCAGAAGACTGCAAGTCTTCCACCGGGACCTAGGAGTCCAGAGCCATCACGCAGGTGGCCCTGCCCCAGAGGGCTGAAGGAGGGGCTGCCTCACACATGGCCATCTCTGGAGGGACACCCAGGGAAGACAGGCAGAGGCCTCCCTCAACCAGGGTCAGCGGGCCCCCAGGGTCAGCCCTACCTCACTGAGCCGGATCTCTTTGGCGAGGTCTTTGATGAGCTGCGATGGTTTGAAGTGCTCTGGTAGTTCATCCTCATGCTCCGCCAAAGCCTGCAGGACAGCCACGCACAGGGTCAGCGGGTCAGCCGCCGAGTCTGGGCACTGATGCCCACCCACCCTCCACCCACAGGGGCCCCAAGCAGCCTCAGCTTCTGTGGTTCCTAACTCATGCCCTCTGTCCTTCCAGGCTGTCCCCCCATCTACCCACCCAGGACCTCCGGCCCCACTGCCGTCCCAACAGGCACAAGGGCAGGTGCTGCCAAAGGTGTGGATTGGCTGCATGGGGTCCTAAGGGAGTTAGCCCACTCTGGCCAGACACTGCCCCAATGAGAAGGCTCTGCCATGACTCCACTCTACAGGTGGACAAACAAGTCCCAGAGAGGAGGGGGTGCCTGAGGCCACCACCAGTTGTGAAGTGAATGTGGGCCATCCCTTCTTCCTGGGCATGAGGCCACTCCACCTGGCCACACAGCTGATGTGAGGTAGGAGGGACACCCTGCATTACTCCAGGCCTTGAGGCAAGAGAAGATGTGGCTGAAAGAGGGCTCTAGGAGGGTACTTGCTGCCCCACCTCCTGGACTCCCCACCCCCACAAGGCCTCCTGCGGGCCTGATGGGACCTACTCAGACTATGCTGGCACCCCTGATTGGGTACCAACAATCCAGGCAAGATGCCAAAGGAAGCTGGAAGCTGCTTCTCTGGAGCCTCCATTAGGAGAAGTAGCTGCTGCACGGATGCTAGTGAGGTGCTAAGGCTTTACAGTGGGGGCTGAGGTGGGGCCCAGACATGCTGCTTCAAGGGAGCCGTGAGGGGCAAAGGGCAGTGCTACTGTGGCGGGG
>NW_006796103.1:624288-628037 GCF_000442215.2 Lipotes vexillifer
GGGGGGGGGGGGCGGCTATGGAGGGGCATGGGGCACAGGGACTGTCCTAGTCACAGAGCAAAGCCAGCTTCTGAGTTGATGCCTGGGACAGCCAGTAGGACAAAGAGGACATCTCCACTCTCCTCTTCAGAGCCCTGAACATCCAGCCGGTCACTGACTCCAGTCCTCCCTGCTCCCTGTGCTTTCGGGTTCGCGCAGTGCTGTCTCCACCACCTGATTTCCTCCCACTGAATCTCCCTGCCGCCCAGCCCCCACCCCTCAGGCCAGGTCCCTAGATGGAGGGCTCTGTCCTGCACCTGCCCCCACCAACAGGTGTATGACCTGGCCAGGTGGCACCCACCTGCTTTTCACATGCTAGTTCCCACCAAAGGTAGGACAAGCCCTGGGAATGGCTCCTCACCTGCCACCCTCCCTTCTGCCCTGGATCACGCCTAGTACACATCCCTACCTGCTTTTTCGTCCATGATCTGAAAGCACCATTGAGAATTTTAGCTCCTTGGACTAAATGAGGGGGCAGCTGCTTCCCAGACTTGTGAGAACCTGGGGGAAGATAGATGGGTTTGCTCAGGAGGGTGTCCACTCTCACCTGCCGCCTGCAGGTGACTTAAAGCCCCAGTGGTGGGGGACGCTCAGGGCCAGACCTTTCAGAGGCCTCTGCCCACTGCCACCTGCCCAACTGCCAACGGTTCCTCTTGGAACCTAGGGGATGCCCACTTAAGATGCCCTGCGAGGGGCAGGACTGGCCTTCCCATTGTCTACACACCTGGCCCCTTATGCAGGTGGCCCGGCTCCTCCCTCCACCTGGCCCCCAGCCTGCATCAGTGAGGGGCCACAGTCATGCCCCAAACCAAGCATCCCTAGATGCTTTCTGATTCCCACCCTCACACTGCCCCCTGCATAGCTAAAGGATGCCGGGCAGTGGGCCCAGTTCCCACTGGGGTGGCTCAGGGCAAGCACCACCACAAACACACCCTTGGGAGCTGGAGCCAGCCCCAAACAAAACAGAGCATTCCCCCTTCAGGCAGAGAGCTCAGCATGGAGGCAGAGCAGCCCCGAGCTCTGACACCACCAGGTGACCATTTGTTTGGCCTGTGGCAAATCCCTAGGTCCTCTCAGCTCTGGGGCTGCTGAGCTGCCAGCCCCTTCACACAGGAAAGCCTGAGGCAGAGAGGCAGAGGCAGCTCAGAGAGGCCCAGCTAGTCAGCGGTCACCCTGGTCAGGCTGTCCCAATGTCCCCAGGGTGTGACTCCACTCACACTACTCCCATACCATCCCCCTGGCAAGAGGCCCCTAGGACAGGGCACTCGCCCTGCCAGGGTGGAGCACAGGGCTTGAATTTAGAGAGCGATGGAAGAATTTCACTGAAACTTGGCCAGCCCAGGTTAAGAACCATTTTCAGCTTTCTCATCTCAAATTAGAGCCAAAGTGCAAAGGAGTCCTGATACGGTGGTCTCCACTCAGCTCTTACGGGAACACAAAACAGCAGCTTCCTGGAAGGGTGGGTGCTGCTGAAAAAGGAAGCTCTCCATGAAAGTAAATGCTCCTCCTGGGTCCCTCACCCGGCTGCAGAAAGTCTGGTGACCTGAGCAGGGGTTGGCCACCAGGAGCCAAACGCTGATCCCGAAGGCATGGCCTGGCAGGGCCCGGGATGGAGGGCCATGCCCACAGAGGGCACGGACCCAGTGGAGCCCACCCCTTCCCACAGGCCTTCCACAGGGGACTCTGGCATGCACACCCACCCACCCACAGTACAGCAGGGATGCTGCAGGGGTCCCTGCAGGCCTCTCAGCATCCCAACTGAGCCCTGTCAGTAACCACACAAGGCCACAGGAACCGAGCAGAACACACACCAGGTCTGGGAACATGCGGCCAGTGCTCTTTTTGTAACACCAGATGACCCTGCAGGCAGGAGTCCAGTCCAGCCCCACAGCACACAGACAGGAAAAGCAAGGCCCATGAGCTAAGGGGACTAGCTCAGGGCCCATGAAGGCATCGCTCAGCCTGTTCCCCAGGGCCCAGCCGCCCTGCTGCATGATGGCAGAACTGTTACCACTCCCCGGTGTCCCTGAGCTCCGCACGCAAACGAACTGTCCAGAGCCGCAGGCTGAGACGCTGACCAGGGGACGTACTTTTGAACGCCTCCAGCAGGTGCTTCCCCATGTACCAGCAGGCAGTTTCGAAGTTGGGAAACTGAGTCAGACTGCCCAGTTTCAACCTTCTTTCCACTTCGTATGCTCTGGAAGCCATAGCAAAGAACTATTCAGTGCATTAAGCCCTGAGCAGGCAATGATAAAGGAAGGTGAACCCACACTACGACCAGAGGCCACACCTAGGCCATGACCGCTCAGGCCTCCCTTCTGGGCCCTACGCGGTGAGGTGGACCAGAGGAACACATCAGGATGAGCGCTTCGCGTTAAGGGCAAGCCCCGTGGGCCGCGGCTTCTAGAGCTCTGGGTCAGTGCCCAAGGAGAAGGCAGCTCGGCCTTTCAGCTCACCCCAAACCCACTACAGTCCCGAGGCTGTCCAGTGACCAGGCACCTCAGGGGCCCTGGTAAGATCACGGCCCCCCTCCTCCTTCCTCCCCACCACCCAGAGGCCCAGCCAGGACTCAGAAGAGGTATCATCACACCGATGGTGGGGACCCCACCCAGCAGATCCTGGGAGTCAGGTGTGGCCCTACCTCATCTGCATCTCCACGCTCAGGCTATGCAGGAAATGTCCCGCGAAGGCCAGGCAGTCCACAGGTGTAAGTGTGGCATAAATCCAGCCTGGGAAGACAGGGATGGGGCTATCTCTTAACAATGTTCTCATGCCAGGCTCTTGGCAGCTACCAGGCCTGACTCCTGCCAGCCCTTCCTCTGTGCCCCCATCCACCCGGGGCCCCCTGGAAGGTGCTCTGGCCCTGGCTTCCGTGTAATGAGTGGGTGGGCCCTCCCAGAAGGACAGACTGTGTCCGAGCTCACAGTCTATTCTATCCAGTCCTGTATGGTGCAGACAGGGAAACTGAGGCCCAGGAGCCAAGGGGACTTGCTCAGACCCACCCCAGGGTCGGGCTGCCTGGCATCCCTGATCTCCACATACAGGGGTGGAAAGAGACAGGCAGAGTTGCCACACCTCCCGGGAGAGCTGGGTTTGTCCCTACAGACTTTGGGAAATAACTGTGATTATAGGAAACAAGGGTAGGGACTAGATCAGGAAGCACTCAGAGGCACATAAATCAGTGGAAATGTGAGGGCCTCCATATACGACAATTAGAAAATCTGAACACTGACTGGCTATTTGGTGATACTAAGGAACTGTTAACTGTTCATTTTTAAAGTGTGATGACAGTATTGTAATTATGTTATTTTTAAAAGGAAACCTTACAGATACGGTGAAATATTTATGGGCGAAGCAACATGACGTCTGTAAAGGGCATTTATCTGCTCATGTCACGTTTCCTCCTTCTGCATATGTTTGAGATGTTGAGATCAGCAAACACCATCTCTGACAGTGTGGCTGCGCTCTATGGGCTGGGCTCTTGGGGCCCCATGCGATCCCATGTGCCTGGCCTCTGTGAGCACAGCCAGGCTGGAAGCTGCAGGGGCTCATGGCCCCGAGGTGGCCCGAGAGGTGACCACAGAGCAGGACTGACCCCAAGGCAAGGCAGGAACAGCCAGGGCATGACCTCCCCTGGCAGACGTCAGAGGTGGGAGACACAACATGGGGATAGGGCACTCACCCGAGGGGATGAAGAGCGGCTGGGCCCG
>NW_006796103.1:628078-649316 GCF_000442215.2 Lipotes vexillifer
GAGCGTCTGGCCCTGCTTGAGGGTGCACTTGTAGCATTTGTCCACCTGGTCAGCAAAGAACATCTCACTGTGGTTTGAGGCCGACTGCCAGCGCTCATACAGGGAGATGTTGGCCGAAGCTGGCTTGATGAGATAGAAGATCTTCTCCCCCTGCCAACAAGAGGCCATTGGTGGAGCCTGTCATATGCTGGGGATGCTGGGGGTGGGCAGTGCCCATCATGTCCTGGGGATGCTGAGAGGGGACGGAGCCCACCATGTCCTGGGGATGGGTCCTAGCTTCAACAGCATCCTGCCCAGGCCCATCATTCCTCCCCTGAAACACTGGGACCACATGTGCTTTGCAATTCAGATGTCTGCGTGTTAGGAAGACTCTAGGCACTGGCGCCTCCGGCGTGTTCAGGGCAACCCCTACCACTCCACACACCATATCTCTGCAGCACTATGGATGCCTATCTGCCAAGGGGAACAACGTTGTGACCTGCTGTCTGACGAGTTACAAGAAAGCTCTGCTCTTGAGAGTGGCTTGGGTCCCAGCTGGAGATGGAAGGACGGCCCTGCTGCCAGCACCAGCACCAGTCCAGCCCTGCACTTGGACTAGGGAGATACAGAGGTCCTCACTCACGAGGCACACAGGCTGAGGGTGGGGATGCACGTGGGGCGGGGGCAGGACTTGCTCAGGGCCTCGAAGGGCTAGGATCAGAAGCTGAGCTGCCTACCCTAGCCTGGGCTCTAGCAGGTCTGGGGAGACCTGGGGCCAGGTGGTGAACCCAAGGCTTAGGTTCTCCTTTTTTGTTTTTTTTTTCACATCTCCCTTTTCCCCTAGCTTCCCTACCTGTCCCCAGCCAGAAGTCCCCTAGCTCTCTCTGCCACTCAGATGCCACTGCAGCCTTGTTCCCCAGGCCCCAGCCCACCCGCTCATCCTCCCAGTGGGGCATGTTCCCTCATCCCTTCTGCCAGGAAGTCTTCCCAGCACAGCTCTCCCTTCCCTGGACATGAGCCCTTGGTCACCACTGCAGTGGGCCTCCTCCAATTGCTTCATGAGCCGCAATCTTTAGAAAAGGCAACATACATGTGCTGCTCTGGTCCTGAGGTGCTCCCCCCAACCCCCATGCCTCCCAAGGGCCCAACATCTGTGTCCCTTCTGTGGAGAAACACCTTGTCCCTCATCCCACCTGATGCTGGCCACTGTTAGGGCCTGTGGGGACTACAAACAGTCCTGCAGGTGGACAGTGGCCTGGGCAAGAGCAGGTCTTGCCCCTGAGGCCCACGTAGGGCCCACATGGGGAGCAGAGGCCAGCGCTCACCTTGAGCACGTGGTACCATGCAGAGGCACCCCCGGAGTCGATGTGAAAGTCAGTGTAGCTGTCCTTCACACAGATCAGGCAGTACTTGGTCACCTTGGGCTTGGCCAACAGTGCGTCATCAGGCCAGTAGTTTTCTACCCAGGACAGTTTCTTTACGATGTCAGGAGGCTCCACAAAGCTGGACATTCTGGGGGCAGGGAGAGGAACAGTCAGCAGTGATGGGAACCATCAGCACATTTGTTTTGCCCGCTGGGCAGGATGGGAAAGGTGCTCTGAGATGTGTGTCCCATGCCTATTTCTCTACCTCGGGCTACATGGCATTGCTCCCATTCTACAGATGAGCAAACTGAGGTTCACAGAGGGCAGAATGACCCCAGCTGCTGGGTGTGGCTGCAGCAGGCATCCAACACTGAGCTCTCACCCAAAGACAGGCATGGAGAAGGCCTGAGAACGATCTACCCCAGAAACAACTTCCTTCCTGGAGAACTGGAAAGAGACTTGTCAGGTGGGCTCATGCTAGTGTCACTGGGCACGATGGGGCCCTGAGAGTAAATATCATTGCTCATGCACAGCCCAGGCGCTTCCTGTCAACACCTAAGGAAAAGCCACTTCTCTCCAGAGCAGACAACAGGGGTGCCTGCAACTCCTTGCCGTGCTGGGCCATGTCAGACCAGATAACTCATCTCCAGGGAAGATGAGAAAAGGCAAAGGCAGCCTTTGATTCTATTAAATGTCACTGTCCTGGATAGAATGCACAATACTGCATCAAAAACATCCAGCTCAGCAGCACCTGTGCAGTGACACGTCAGCCAAGCCAAGAACCGGGTCTCAGTGTTCTTGCTGCCTTGGCCACATCTCTACCTTCAAGGCCATGCCTGCTCAGACAAGACATTCACAAATCATAAGCCAGGACACCCTGACCTCAACAGCCTCAGTCACAGGCTTAAATCTCCAGCATGTTCCAAACTAGTATCCCTCTCCATCCCTCCACCCTGGCCCCACTCACCTGGTGTCAGAGAACTCAAGGTTGGTAAGGTTAAGGACCCGCTTGCGGTTGGTGCTGTAGTAATAGTCCACAAACTCCTTCAGTTTCATCTTGCAGTCCTTCTGCTTGGTGACATCTGTCACATCCACACTCCGCTCTGGGCCTGGGGAGGGTGAGCACACCCAGGGAAGATGGTGCGGCCTTCCGTGAGGTCGGGGGCCAGGATGTGCAGAGGAAATGCTCACTCACCCTCAGAAGACAACTGAGGGAGGGCTGAATGCTGAGGCTCTAGGCTCTAACGTCTGACCCTCCCCCCACCTGCCCTGCCTGCTCCTTCCCTTGGGTGGCCATGAAGACCCCCTGGTACAGTGAGGTGGCACAGTAATGAGCCTCAGCTAAGGTGGCCAGATAAGCAAATAAAAATACAGGACACCAGGTAAAAACTTACACTTCAGATAAACAATGAATATGTTTTTAGTGCAAATATTTCCCAAATAATGCATGGAAATACTTATACTTAAAAATTTTTTTAATCAAAAACATTCTTGCATTTCTAGGACACCAACTCATTATTCTGAAAATTGAAAATAAAAGGAAAAACATCTATCCTACATTTTCTATACTTGATGGGAAAAGTTCAGGATAAAAATTGTTGATGACAGAAATAGATAACCAAGTAACTAATAAGCGAAAGTTCTTTACAGAAGACTCACAATAGATGGAGAGAGAAGGACAGAATTAGCAAACTCTTCCTTTGCAACAGTCCTCACCGGCTGCTCAGACAGTGAGCTGAAAGGCTGATGGAGCATTCTGTGAACAGGTGAGACTGCACTGCCTTGACCACTGAAAAGAAGTGAGTTGCAGCACCCCTACCCCAAGAAGGAGTCCTGCCAGCAACTTGAACACAAATCTAAGCAACCTCTAACCACCTGTTACAGGAGCTATTAGGGACAGAAGAACACGTTAAATGACACCACAGGGAAGCTGTCAGCCAAATCCCTAATGTAAGCTCTTCCCAAATTGCAAATATGAAAGATTCTCCAGAGAGATTGGTTCAAGATAGCGGAGTAGAAGGACATGCGCTTACTCCCTCTTACAAGAGCACCGGGATCACAACTAACTGCTGAATAATCATTGATAGGAAGCCACTGGAACTCACCAAAAAAGATACCCCACATCCAAAGACAAAGGAGAAGCCACAATGAGAGGGTAGGAGGGGTGCTATCACAATAAAATCAAATCCCATAACTGCTGGGTGGGTGACTCACAAACTGGAGAACACTCATACCACAGAAGTCCACGCACTGGAGTGAAGGTTCTGAGCCCCATGTCAGGCTTCTGAACCTGGGGGTCCGGCAATGGGAGGAGGAATTCCTAGAGAATCAGACTTTGAAGACTACCAGGATTTGACTGCAGGACTTCAGCAGGACTGGGGGAAACAGAGACTCCACTCTTGGAGGGTGCACACAAAGTACAGTGTGCATCGGGACCCAGGGGAAGGAGAAGTGACCCCATTCGAGACTGAACCAGACCTACCTGCTAGTGTTGGAGGGTCTCCTGCAGAGGCGGGAGGTGGATGTGACTCACCATGAGGACAAGCACACTGGCAGCAGAAGTTCTGGGAAGGACTTCTTGGCGTGAGCCCTCCCAGAGTCCGCCAATAGCCCCACCAAAGAGCCCAGGTAGGCTCCAGTGTTGGGTCGCCTCAGGTCAAACAACCAACAGGGAGGGAACCCAGACCCATCCATCAGCAGACAAGTGGATTAAAGTTTTACTGAGCTCTGCCCACCAGAGCAACACCCAGCTCTACCCACCACCAGTCCCTTCCATCAAGAAACTTGCACAAGCCTCTTAGATAGACTCATCCACCAGAGGGCAGACAATAGAAGCAACAAGAACTACAATCCTGCATCCTGTGGAACAAAAACCACAGTCACAGAAAGACAGACAAGATGACAAGACAGAGGACAATGTATCAGATGAAGAAACAAGATAAAAACCCAGAAAAACAACTAAATGAAGTGGAGATAGGCAACCTTCCAGAAAAAGAAAAAGAAAACAATAGAAAAGATAAATAAAACTAAAAGCTGGTTCTTTGAAAAGGTAAACATAATTGATAAACCATTAGCCAGACTCATCAAGAAAAAGAGCAAGATGACTCAAATCAATAAAATTAGAAAGGAAAAAGAAGTTACAACAGACACTGCAGAAATACAAAGTATCCTAAGGGACTACTACAAGCAACTCTATGCCAATAAAATGGACAACCTGGAAGAAATGGACAAATTCTTAGAAAGGTAAAACCTTCCAAGACTGAACCAGGAAGAAATAGAAAATATGAATAGACCAATCACAAATAATGAAATTGAAACTGTGATCCAACAAACAAAAGTCCAGGACCAGATGGCTTCACAGGTGAATTCTACCAAAGATTTACAGAACAATTATAGCAGTCCCAGAAGGAGAAGAGAGAGAGAAAGGACCTGAGAAAATGTTGGAAGTGATTATAGTCGAAAACTTCCCTAACATAGGAAATAGCCTATGGAAAGGAAATAGCCATTCAAGTCCAGGAAGCATAGAGAGTCCCGGGCAGGGTAAACCCAAAGAGAAACTCACCGGGACACATAGTAATCATATTGACAAAAATTAAAGAAAAAGAAAAAATTTTGAAAGCAACAAGGGAAAAATGACAAATAACATACAAGGGAACTCCCATAAGTTTCACAGCTGATTTCTCAGCAGAAACTCTACAAGCCAGAAGGGAGTGGCATGATATATTTAAAGTGATGAAAGGGAAGAACTTACAACCAAGATTACTCTACCCAGCAAGTATCTCATTCAGATTTGATGGAGAAATCAAAAGCTTTACAGACAAGCAAAAGCTAAGAGAATTCAGCACCACCAAACCAGCTCTACAACAAATGGTAAAGGAACTTTTCTAAGTGGGAAACACAAAAGAAGAAAAGGACCTACAAAAACAAACCCATAAAAATTAAGAAAATGGTAATAGGAACATACATACCGATAATTACCTTAAACGTGAATGGATTAAATGCTCCAACCAAAAGACAGAGGCACGCTGAATGGATACAAAAACAAGACCCATATATATGCTGTCTACAAGAGACACACTTCAGACCTAGGGATACATACAGACTGAAAGTGAGGGGATGGAAAAAGATATTCCATACAAATGGAAATCAAAAGAAAGCTGGAGTAGCAATACTCCTATCAGATAAAATGGAATTTAAAATAAAGACTATTACAAGAGACAAAGAAGGACACTACATAATGATCAAGGGATCAATCCAAGAAGAAGATATAACAATTATAAATATATATGCACCCAACATAGGAGCACCTCAATACATAAAGCAACTGCTAACAGCTATAAAAGAGGAAATCAACAGCAACACAATAATAGTGGGGAATTTTAACACCTCACTTACACCAATGGACAGATCATCCAAACAGAAAATTAATAAGGAAACACAAGCTTTAAATGACACAATAGACCAGATAGATTTAATTGATATTTATAGGACATCCCATCTGAAAACAGCAGATTACACTTTCTTCTGAAGTGCACTTTCTTCTCAAGTGCATATTCTCCAGGATAGATCACATCTTGTGTCACAAATCAAGCCTCAGTAAATTTAAGAAAATTGAAATCATATCCAGCATCTTTTCTGACCACAGCACTATGAGATTAGAAATCAATTACAGGGGAAAAAAAAGTAAAAAACACAAAAACGAGGAGGCTAAACAATATGTTACTAAATAACCAAGAGATCACTGAAGAAATCAAAGAGGAAATCAGAAAATACCTAGAAATAAATGACAATGAAAACACGATGATCCGAAACCTATGGGATGCAGCAAAAGCAGTTCTAAGAGGGAAGTTTATAGCTATACAGGCCTACCTCAAGAAACAAAGAAAATCTCAAATAAACAATCTAACCTTACACCTAAAGGAACCAGAGAAAGAAGAACAAACAAAACCCAAAGTTAGTAGAAGGAAAGAAATCATAAAGATCACAGCAGAAATAAATGAAATAGAAAAAAGAAAACAATAGAAAAGATAAATAAAACTAAAAGCTGGTTCTTTGAAAAGGTAAACATAATTGATAAACCATTAGCCAGACTCATCAAGAAAAAGAGCAAGATGACTCAAATCAATAAAATTAGAAAGGAAAAAGAAGTTACAACAGACACTGCAGAAATACAAAGTATCCTAAGGGACTACTACAAGCAACTCTATGCCAATAAAATGGACAACCTGGAAGAAATGGACAAATTCTTAGAAAGGTAAAACCTTCCAAGACTGAACCAGGAAGAAATAGAAAATATGAATAGACCAATCACAAATAATGAAATTGAAACTGTGATCCAACAAACAAAAGTCCAGGACCAGATGGCTTCACAGGTGAATTCTACCAAAGATTTACAGAAGAGCTAACACCCATCCTTCTCCAACTCTTCCAAAAAATTGTAGAGGAAGGAACACTCCCAAACTCATTCTATGAGGCCACCATCACCCTGGTACCAAAACCAGACAAAGATACTACAAAAAAAAGAAAATTACAGACCAATATCACTGATGAATATAGATGCAAAAATCCTCAACAAAATACTAGCAAACAGAATCCAACAGCACATTAAAAGGATCATACACCATGATCAAGTGGGGTTTATTCCAGGAATGCAAGGATTCTTCAATATATGCAAATCTATCAATGTGATTCACCATATTAACAAATTGAAGGAGAAAAACCATATGATCATCTCAATAGATGCAGAAAAAGCTTTTGACAAAATTCAACACCCATTTATGATAAAAACTCTCCAGAAAGTGGGCATAGAGGGAACCTACCTCAACATAATAAAGGCCATATATGACAAACCCACAGCAAACATCATTCTCAATGGTGAAAAACTGAAAGCATTTCCTCTAAGATCAGGAACAAGACAAGGATGTCCACTCTCACCACTATTATTCAACATAGTTTTGGAAGTCCTAGCCACAGAAATCAAAGAAAAAGAAATAAAAGGAATACAAATTGGAAAAGAAGAAGTAAAACTGTCACTGATTGCAGATGACATGATACTGTACATAGAGAATCCTAAAGATGCCACCAGAAAACTACTAGAGCTAATCAATGAATTTGGTAAAATAGCAGGATACAAAATTAATGCACAGAAATCGCTTGCATTCCTATACACTAATGATGAAAAATCTGAAAGAGAAATTAAGGAAACACTGCCATTTAGCATTGCAAAAAAAAAGAATAAAATACCTAGGAATAAACCTACCTAAGGAGACAAAAGACCTGTATGCAGAAAACTATAAGACACTGATGAAAGAAATTAAAGATGATAAAAACAGATGGAGAGATATACCATGTTCTTGGATTGGAAGAATCAATATTGTGAAAATGACTATACTACCCAAAGCAATCTACAGCTTCAGTGCAATCCCTATCAAATTACCAATGGCATTTTTTATAGAACTTGAACAAAAAATCTTAAAATTTGTATGGAGACACAAAAGACCCCAAATAGCCAAAGCAGTCTTGAGCGGAAAAAAACGGAGCTGGAGGAATCAGACTCCCTGACTTCAGATTATCTTACAAAGCTACAGCAATCAAGACAATATGGTAGTGGCACAAGAACAGAAATATAGATCAATGGAACAGGATAGAAAGCCCAGAGATAAACCCACGCACCTATGGTCAACTAATCTATGACAAAGGAGGCAAGGATATAAAATGGAGAAAAGACAGTCTCTTCAATAAGTGATGCTGGGAAAACCAGACAGCTACATGTAAAAGAATGAAATTAGAACACTCCCTAACACCATACACAAAAATAAACTCAAAATGGATTAGAGACCGAAATGTAAGACTGGACACTATAAAACCCTTAGAGGAAAACATAGGAAGAACACTCTTTGACAAAAATTACAGCAAGATCATTTTTGACCCACCTCCTAGAGTGATGGAAATAAAAACAAAAATAAACAAATGGGACCTAATGAAACTTAAAAGCTTTTGCAAAGCAGAGGAAACTACAAACAAGACGAAAAGACAACCCTCAAAATGGGAGAAAATATTTGCAAACGAATCAATGGACAAAGGATTAATCTCCAAAATATATAAACAGATCACACAGCTCAATACTAAAAAAACAAACAACCCAATCCAAAAATGGGCAGATGAACTAAGTAGACATTTCTCCAAAGAAGACATACAGATGGCCAAGAAGCACATGAAAAGATGCTCAACATCACTAATCATGAAAGAAATGCAAATCAAAACTACAATGAGGTATCACCTCACACCAGTTAGAATGGGCATCAGCAGAAAATCTACAAACAAAAACTGCTGGAGAGGGTGTGGAGAATAGGGAACCCTCTTGCACTGTTGGTGGGAATGTAAATTGATACAGCCACTATGGAGAACAGTATGGAGGTTCCTTAAGAAACTAAAAATAGAATTACCATATGACGCAGTAATCCCACTACTTGGCATATGCCCAGAGAAAACCATAATTCAAAAAGACAAATGCACCCCAATGTTCATTGCAGCACTATTTACAATAGCCAGGTCATGGAAGCAACCTAAATGCCCATTGACAGATGAATGGATAAGGAAGATGTGGTACATAATACACAATGGAATATTACTCAGCCATAAAAAGGAACAAAATTGGGTCATTTGTAGAGACGTGGATGGATCTAGAGACTGTCATATAGAGTGAAGTAAGTCAGAAAGAGAAAAACAAATATTGTATATTAACGCATATATGTGGAACCTAGAAAAATGGTATAGATGAACTGGTTTGCAGGGCAGAAATGGAGACAAAGATGTAGAGAACAAAACATATGGACACCAAGGGGGGAAAGTTGCAGAGTGGGGGCGGGGGGTGTGGTGGTATGAATTGGGAGATTGGGATTGACATATATACACTAATATGCATTAAATGGATAACTAGTAAGAACCTGCTGTATAAAAAAATAAATAAAATAAAATTCAAACAATAAAAAAAAACAAGATTCTCCAGGACTAACAACCCCATTTCTCCAACAAACCAAGGGAATGGAAAGGGGATGGGGGCTGTTACAGAAGAGACTGAAGGGACATCAAACCCAAATGTAGTGTGTGGTCTTGTTTAGATTCAGAGTCAAACATCCAAATATAAAAAGGTGTTTTTGAGGCAACTGGGGAGAATTTAGGTGGTCTTAGGTGATTTTAAGGAATTACTGTTAGTGTCGTAAAGTGCAAGATGGAACTGTGATTATATATTTTTTTAAACTGTCTGTTAGCGCTGTGTACTGGAGTTTTCATGGGCGAAATGATGTATGTACCAGAGACTTGCCTTCAAATACTTGGGGGAGGAGGGAGTTGGGGAGACAGGAAAACAGCCAAAAGCTCATGGGTTTTGTGACCAGTACTGGGTACATGAGGGTTCACTGCTTATTTCTCTCATTTTGTGTGTGTGTGAAAAGTTGCATAATAAAAAAATTAAGAGGTGAAAGAAAGACATTTACAACAGAAACCTCTGGATTGTCTCCTCCCCTATTCAGTAAGCTGCTTCCCACTCCTGTAAGCACAACTGGTTGGGGGGTTGGGGGAGGCAGGGACTGCGGCAGACCTGGCCCTGCCCTTTGCAGCTGGCTGAGCCTGGGGCATGGATGACAGAGTTGTGAGCAGGACAACACTAGCTCCTATGCAGAAACAGCTTAGAAAAATGCCTGGCACCTGGTAGACACTCACTAGTTATTATCTGTTATTACAGGTGCTACGACATGGCAGAAACAGTCCTGGACTGTGGTCATTCCCAGACTGAAAACATGAGTCCCTTCTTCCTCCCTGCCACAAGCTGGCCAGCCTTGGGGCCTCCCCTGGTGGGCTTCGGCTCCATAGAAGGGGTGTTTCCCACCCCGCCCCCTGTTCTCTGGAATGCCACTGGCTTCCTGTGTGGCTTGTACAGATGATCTCATTTAATCCTCACACCCATCTGCCTCCTGCCCACCATTCATGAGCCTTACAGATGCAGAGGGTCAAGAGCTCAGTGATGGAACAATTTGTCTGAGGGTTTCAGCACCTGTGCCCTCTCCTGCCCAGTGTGCGGCCAGAGCTGGCCTGGGCATTTGCCTTTTCAGGGTCTTTCCTCTCCCCTCTCCTCACTAGCCACCCAGGCATCCCTGTGAACACCCCAATCCCCAGCAACCATGAGGCCACCGGCCCTGCCAAGGTCACTGCAAGCATGTGCTAGCCTCTCTGTGCCAGATGATGTCCCAGCACATACAAGCACTTCATCCACCCAGAGGTGTCCTGACCGAGGGTGTCCACAGCACTGGGAGCTACCAGGGAACACAAGACAGGGTGCCAATAGCACCAGCTAGAACCCAAAGGGATCCAGAAGAGGAGGTAGTCCTGGGGCCATGGGACGGCGTGTCCAGGGCAGACAAGGGAGGTCAGCCCCCAGGTTGGCCCCAGCAGAGGCTGAGGAGGACATGGCACGAACATCAGGAACTGTGGACAACACAGCTGGAGCCCTCCCAGGCATGACTATCATTAGCGCCCAACAGTACTGTAGCTGGCAGAATCCAGGGGTCCCCACGAAGCCCCGATTTTGCGGGCAGAGTAACTGAGAAGGGAAGGGGCCTGGGTCCCGCATCATTTGCTGGGGCATGGGGTCTCATTCTAAGAAAAGCACCCAGAATGGAACAAGGAGATCCTGAGTCACACTGGCTCACATGGCTCTGGGACAGAGTCAGGGCCTAGGCAGCATATACAGGGACTCCTGGCTCAGGGAGCCCACAACTCACTTGCAGGAGAGGGCACTTACCCACGTAGTTCTCGACATCGCTGACATAGAAGGTGGGGGCTGGGACCGCCAGGCCCAGCCCATCTTTCTTGGGGACAAGGATGGGTTCGGTGAAGCCATGCTCTTCCATGTAGCCCAGTGTGAGCTGGTTGCCCGTCACGCGGGCCACCACGTCTTCCGCGCTGCAGGGAAATACAAGTCAGGGGTCACATCAAGCCCAGGTCCCAGCCTCCATGATAGGCCTGGACAGGGCCTCAGGGCTGCAAACATGGAGCCTGAGCTCCAGGCACACACCGCTCATGCCCCAGAAGAAGGACCTGCCACGGTGCCACACTCAGTGGTCACAGGGCAGCCACAAGGTAGACATGACAGGGTCCCACACACTCATCACAGACAGGAACCTTGAGGTCCAGGAGGTCTGGGCACCTGTCCAGGGCCGTGGTGAGAAGAGAATGGGGACACACCACACCCATCCCTCTTACTATGGCAGAGGGAGCCTCGAGAGATGTGAGCGAGATCCTTCCCCCACCTCCCTTGCTCTCCACACACCCTCCACTCAATAATATTCCTCTCAAGTGCTCAGAGATCAGACCCCTGCATGGGGGTAGTTCTAAGGACACAGAAGATGGAGATAAACCCCTTTTCAGAGAGAACCTAACCCCTGGACAAGCCAAACACAGGACCCAGGGCTGGGCTGGGATTCTGTGGTCAGCAGCTCTCCTGCCTCCCTGTGTGTCAGATGCTGCCCTGGGCACCAGAGACCTGTGGGGCCCAGCTGGAAAGACCCCTGTGTGGTGACGCTGGAGAGGGGCTTTCATCAGATGAGCATGCAAGGCCATTAACCCACAGCTGAGAGCAGTGCTGTGGTGGAGACAGCAGGAAGCAGTGTCAGACTGGGCCTGTCGAAGCATGGGAGAGCAGGAGTGAGAGGGGCAGGGCTCCGAGTAGAAGGAATGTACCAGCAAAGGCCTTGGAGGGAGGAGGATGTGGCAAGTGTGAGGAATAAGAAGGACCTGGGCAGCTGGGGGTGGGGAGGCGGGGGGCAAGCACCCAAGTCGGTGAGGTGGTGGGCCAGGCCACCTCATACCAAGAGCACTGAGGAGCCACTGGACAACTTGAGAAGGGCAGTGACGGTCAGAGATTCATCTGGCTGCTGTGCGGGTGTACAGTGGACAGCAGCAGGACCAGGGTGGGGCAGGGCAACCATGGAGGAGGAGGCTCAGCATGCGGTGCCTGGACCAGAAGGTGACAGTGAGAGGGAGGTGGTGGACTCAGGAGATCAGATCGGGGTGGGAGAACAGGGGGAGGCAAAGGTGAATGGCCAAGGGACTGGCCTGAGTGACCAAGGGACCGGGGCCACTGACTGAGGCCTGGAGGTGGGGCAGGAATGGGGGTGGGGGCAGATCCAGAGCTGAGTAGGAACACACTTGTTGGGATTGGCCAGTGGATGCACCAGTTGGACAGACAGGTCAGGAGCTCAGAAGGACTAGTGGCTGGAGAAAGAAGTTGAGGAGCCGCTGGCCAAGGGACAATCTATGAGGCCAGGGAAACAGATGGTGGGGATAGAGCAGAGTTCCCAGAATCCCTCAGGGAGAGTCGTCAGCATGGAAGGAGGCCGGGCAGGGAACAGGGCAGACTGGCTGCCATGGGAATGATGCCCTCTGAAGATCACGCCTCACAGAAGGAGGTGAACCCCCAGGAGGGACAGCCAGCAGCCTCATCTGCCCAGAAGAGTAGATCCCAAGAACTGAGGATAATAGGATAATTGAAAAGGCCATTTTAAGACAAGTATATTAAACACATCCAAAGGGATAATGAGAGGATAAGGCAAAGAACAGAGAAGGAAGCAAAGAACAGGCAACACTAAAAAGGAATAGAAATTGTAGAAAAGAAAAATATGATGATTTGAAATTTTTAAAAACTCAGTAGATACATTAAAGGGTAGCTGGCTGAAAAAAAAAAGTGAATTTGATGAAAAGATCTGAAAAATAAGACAGAATGGGGAAGAAGTGCTATTAAAAGAGAAAACAGGACATTTTTCAGAATTGAGATAAAATATGACACCTCAAATTAAAGGCACTTACTGAGTCCTGAACAGGATAAATAAAAACAAATGCACATTAGAGGCACTGCAGTATACCTATAGTATATTAAAAATGAGAAAACAATCTCAAAAGCTTTCAGAGAAAAAAACAGATTATTTACCAAAAATGAAAATGAAACAAAACAAAACTCCAGCGGCTAGACTGATATCAGTAACAATAAATGTCAAAAGACAACAAAATAGTATCTCTAAAAAGTTCAAGGAAAATAACTTTTACTCTAGAATTTTAGATCCATTTTACAAAATTAGAATCATGCAAGAATAAAGACAAAATAAAAATATTTTCAGACACAGAGAATATTTTTATAGGCCTTTTCTGAAAGAACTACTAACAGATAAAATTCAACAAGGAGGAAACAAAATCTAGAAGGAAGGAGGGGGATTCAAGAAATAATGGAAAACTGATCTACAGATTCCACACAATCCCTGTCAAGATACCAGCTGACTACTTTGCAGAAACTGACGTGCTGAACTTGGAATACTGAATGAAATACAAGGCACCCAGATAACCAAAATAGTCTTTAAAAAGAAGAAAGTTGGAGGGCACTTCCCAATTTCAAACTTCACTACAAAGCTACAGTAATCAAGATTGTGTGGTACCGGCATAATATGAGACATATGGATCAAAGGAACAGAATTGAGGGTCCAGAAATAAACCCAAACATCTATGGTCAATTGTTTTTCATCAAGGATACCAAGATAATTCAATGGCAAAAGAATAGGCATTTCAATAAATGGTGCATGGGAGAACTGGATATCCACATGCAAAGGAATGAAGTTGGACCTTTACCTCACACCATATACAAAAATTAACTCAAAATGAGTTAAAGACATAAATATAAGAGCTAAAACTATAAAACTTTTAGAAGAAAACAGGCATAAATCTTCATGACCTTGAATTTGGCAATGGTTTCTTTTTGTTTTTGTCTAAAACAAAAGCACAAGCAACAAGAGAAAAAATAAATAAATTAGACTTAATCAAAATTAAACACTTTTATGCTTCAAAAGACACCAAGAAAGTGAAAAGACAACCCACAAAAGTGGCGAAAGTATTTGCACATCATATATCTGGTAAGGGACTTGTATCTAAAATACATAAAGAACTCTTACAATTCAATAATAAAAAGACCAAAAAAAAAAAAAACTTTTAATGGGCAAACGACAAATGGCCAACAAGAACATGAAAAGATGCTCAACGTCACTAGTCATCAGGGAAATGCAAATTAAAACCACAGTGAGAGACCACTTCACAACTACAAGGATAGGTAGAATCAAGAAGTCAGATAAGAGACTTCCCTGGTGGTCCACTGGTAAAGAATCTGCCTTCCAACTCAGGGGAAGCAGGGTTTGATCCCTGGTCAGAGAACTAAGATCCCACATGCTGTGGGGCAACTAAGCTGGCTCACCACAACTACTGAGCTCGCACGCCTCAACTAGAGAAAAGCCCGCTAGAGAGAAGCCCACACGCCACAACTAGAGAGAAGCCTGTGCTTCTCAACGAAAGATCCTACACGCCTCAACAAAGTTCCTGCATGCCTCAACAAAGATCCCGCGTGCCGCAACTAAGACCCAACGCAGCCACAAAAAAAAAAGTCAGATAATAACAAGTTCTGGTGAATTGAAACCCTCAGACGCTGCTGGTGGGAATGGAAAGTGATACAACCATTTTAGAAAACAGTCTGGCAGTTCCTCAAACAATTAAATATTGAGTTACTCCTAAAAAAAACGAAAATATATGTCCAAACAAAATATTTTACAAGAACATTTACAGTAGAATTCTTCACAGTAGCCCAAAATCAGAAATAACCCAAATGTCCATCAGCTGATGAATGGATAAACAAAATGTGATCTATCCATACAACAGAATATTATTCGGCCATAAAAAAGGAATGAAGCACTGACACTTGCTACACCCTGGATGAACCTTGAAGACATTATGCTAGGTGAAATAAGCCAGTCACAAAGGCCACATATTATATGATTTCATTTTGATGAAATGTTCAGAATAGGCAAATCTACAGTGACAGAAAGCAGACTGGTGATAGGACTTTGGGCAGAAGTGGGGAGGAATGAGGATGATAAAGCTACATGTTTCTTTTTGAGGTGATGGAAACATTCTAAAACTGACTGGTGGTGGTGCAGAGCTGTGAATACACTGAACTGTACCCTTTAAATGGATGGATTGTATGGTATATGAATTATATCTCAATAAAGGTGGAAAAAAAGAAAATAAAAAAGAAGCCAGAGAGGAAAAATACCTTATCCACTGAGCAGCAAGGCTAAGAGGTACACTGAATTTCTCACCAGAAACCATGCACTCAAGTCGAGCATGGGATGAGACATTTAAAGTGTTAAAAGAAAAAACCCACCAACTTAGAATTCTGTGTCCATCAAATTATCCTTCAAAAGTGAAGAAGAAGTAAAGACTTTGTAAAGACTTTGTCAGACAAACAGAAACTGTCTTCCAGCTGTGAAGGGACAAGGTGTTTCAGAGCAGCTGCCTGTACAACCTCACGTCCATGCAGTCACGGTGACCCCCTCTCCAGAAACCATTTCCTGTGGCCCTGATCCTGCTCTCTGCCCTCAGTCCTCATATAGGACAAGGCTGCGCAGGGGGAGGGTGTGCTCTAAGAAGACCTAGGGACACCCCACCAGGCCATGGACACAGAGGAAAGCCCACAGCCATCTGACACCAGGACCTGCCACCTCCAGAGGATGGTCTCAGGCTGGACACCAGCCCCCACTCCTGGTCCATAAAATGGGGACGGTAGCCTCTCTCTCAGGAAGGTTCCATGGGAAGGCCCATACCAGGTGGAGGAGATAGGTCCCTTCCCTCCTGGGCTGTGAAGAGGGTCCCCATAACCTGTCCTCGGAGGTGCTGAGAAGGGAGAGATCAGCCCCCATGCCGGGAGCACCTGGAGTTTCAGGGACTGTGCTGCTCCCCCAGAGGGAAACCCATGGCCCTGGAGCCCTAGTGGTGGGGTACGTATCCAGACCTCGGGGGGAGCAGGCAGGCTGGAGAGGAAAAGGCTGCCACCTGCTCACCTGGGAAAGGTCCGACTCCGCAACTCCTTGATGAAGAGCTGGCTGCCATTCTGCACGGGCTTCACTTCGGGAGTCTGCCCCGGGCCATGTTTGTGCCAGGTTCGCTTCTTTTTCACTGTGGGGGAACAAGAGGCGGGTCATCACCCACAGCCCCCTCCCCTTGCCTCCAGGGACCCAGCCGGGAGGGCAGCCACCGTGAATGCCGCAAGACTCAGACCCCTCAGAGGCAAAGAACTTGGGGTTCCCTGGCCCTGGCCCACCCAGCCTCCCCTGCCTCTCAGGACCCCAAGTTGTCACATGGTCAGGAGCCCCCACCCTCCACATCCTTGAGTCACAGCCCCCACCTCACCTCTCGACCTGCCAGCTCAGACAATGGCACCCGAAAGCTGGGGCCTTCCTGGGACCCCATGTCACTCAGCACTCAGTCTGCTGAGAACTCGTCAGAGGCACCGCCTGAGAAGGTCCCACTAAGGCTCACTATTCAGGACCCCTTCCGCCTGGCCTCCCCTCAGATTTGCCCTCAAACAGCACCAACCCTGTCCTTCCCTGCTGGGACCTTTGCTGCCATGACAGACCACAACTCACAGGCAGGGCAGGCCAGCACCACCTGCTGTGCCCTCTGCCCTCCCCACCCCCTGCCCACTCCCTCAGGCTGTCCTATTGTCACACATGCTCCAAGGGTACTGGACACACCCACCTTGGACTTTTTACAAGTGAGCATGCACACCTGTCCCTACTGGGCTGTGACACACGTGTACACACACATACACATGCATGCGCACCCACACGCAAGCACACATGCCCCTACTGGACTGGGACAGGCACGTGCACACTAGCACACACATACACACACACATGCAAGCACAAACGCGCACAGGCATACACACTAACGTTTGCCCCTACTGGACTTCGAGCCCCCAGAGGGAAGGAAGCTATTTCCCTGATACCCTTGCCCCCATTCAGGGCAGTCACAGATAACTCAGTGAGTGAAGATGGGTCAGGCATGGAGACCATCCCTGGGGGCTGCCTGGAAGGGTTTGAAACAGGTTGAGATGAGGCTGGAGGTGAGGGAGAGCTGGTGGGGCCCTCAGGGTGCCTGTCCTTCACAGATGGGGACAGGGTGGGGGCTGCAGTCCTCCTGCATCCCGGTGGTTGTGGGGATGAAGGGAGCTGACAACTGCCCCTGAGTAGGACCTGCCGAAAGCAAGAAGGGGAAGGTGCTAGGTGGATGGTGGCTGAGCTGACCTCTGTTCCAAACTGCCACCCCTTCCCCGTCTCATCAAGTCATAGCTCCTTGAGACTGTCTCCTACAACAGGTGATATTTACATCATGCTTGGTCTCCAAGACCAAGGTGTGAGTGGATACTATGGAAATCTGTCAAGATCCTACGAAGGGAGGTCTGGAGCTGGAACTTCTGGTGGCAGCACCAGGCACAGACAGGAGATCCAAAGGGATCCAACTATCTTGTAGTCATGTGACCCTAGGCAAGTTACTAGGTATCTCTGTGCTTCATCATTAATGCTAATCCTGGCTTCCCAGGCTCCTCGTGAGCGTGGAGTGCCCTGTGTCAGAAAGCCATGTGGGGAAACCAAGTCTTGGAGGGGGCATGCAGCCCAGCGATGGCAGACATGCAGGGGAGCAGTGGGTAGCAGGAGAAAGAAGCAGCATCTCCATTGCCTGCCAGGAGCTGGGCCTGAGAAGTGCATGCTGACCAGGGGCCAGTGGCAGTCCTGGGCCACCTGGGCTTCCCAGGCCCTCACTCGGGACTGGGCAGCTCCAAGAACCTTGTGGAGAGGCTGGAATACGCCTGATACTGTGGCTGGAGCAGGTATGCTGGGACAACAGCCAAAGATGAAGCTGTGAGGCAGGGTCTGAGCTCCATGGGGCTACCCTTGAACCCCTCTGCAGCCCTGGCTGGTGGGCTCCCTCCCTCCCCAGGTCCCATGACCCTCCTAAGCCCAGAGGCTGAGCCTTCTCCTGCCTATGGTGGCCCAAGGCACCCTCTGACAAGGTGCCCAGGAAACAGCAGGAAGCTGGTGGGTCTCAGTGGGCCCCCCGGGTTATGGGGGCAAGAGGTGTCCCTAAGGCATTCAGCTCCAGAGCCCAGCCCACCGTCCTAAGCATGGTTCACCCCACCAGGAAGATGTGACAACTACACCCGCCTCAGGGAAGAGGAAAGTAAGAAATTAGTAAGTAACCTCTTAAGCAGTCATAGAGCTAACAAGAGGCAACACCAGGATTCAGAACCACTTTAAGGGCCATGTCACCCGCTTCCCGTGAGCCTTCGTGTCAGTAAGGATACCTTGCTGAGTTCCCACAGGGACTCCTGGGTCCCACTCTAAATCTGTGAATTGCGTAAACCTGTGGGCCTGAGGGTCACAGACCAAAATCAGTCCAAGTGACAGGTGGCAACAGCGTGGGGAGAGAACCCTGAGATCTGGTAAGACACGCAAAGCTAGAGGGATGTAGCCTCAGGCCCAAGCTCACCCTGGGAACCCCGCCTCCATCCCATCATGGTGCTCCATTCCCCCAACTCTATCCTGTTCTGGTCCTCCCCCTGCCATTCCCACCTCACTGTGCCCATCACAAATCTCACCCAGGCCAGGGCAAGGAAAGGAGGCAGGCTCATGGGCTTAGGTGGCCCCCAGGGGGCACAGGGTCATCGAGGGGCCTTACTGTGGAAGGTGTGACTGGAATCCAAGCAGAAAAAACCAACCAGTGTGTCACAGACAGGCTCTGGTCAGGGCACACACGTGTAAAATAAAGGGTGATGGGCAATCTAGGAGTGCACACTGGCAGAAGATGCTAAAACCAGTGCCTTTGTCCCCGATGGACACACGGGCCTCAATAACAACAAGAAGTGTGGTTCACAGAATTTACAAATCACATATGCATGCACACACGCATGCACACATGCAAAACACACATACACACACACAGCCAAGAAGGGGCTGCCAGTCCCACACTGTCTGCTGATCTAGAACAGCGCTCACAGAGGTGGCCCTGCCCCCCACCCTCCCTGAGCACCTCCCAGGGTAGCGCCTACCCAGGCACTCAGCTCTATATGGCAGGAGGGTGTCTCCCGGCCCCAGCCCTGATCAGCCCCCCACCCCACACCCAGGGCCACGAGATGCAGGACCTGGGTCCACACCCTGTTTGTTTCTCCTAGGCCCTGAGCTTTCCTGGAGGTTCATGAGGTTCCAGAAATTCAGGTTAAGCCACGGGGTGACAGTCATCCTCCTGTATCTGCTGCAAAGCAGTTACCAGAAGGATCGGGTCATTTAGGGGAGTTGTATCGTGAGCATCAGTGCTGCCAACTTCTAGGGGTATGAGGGTAAGTTAGGAACTTGAGAATCTTCATGCCTAGGAAGTCCAGAAGCCACCAGGCCTTTTTTTCTTCATCTTCTCATGCATTTACCTCATGCCCACATGTGCTGGAGGGTAGGGCACAAGAGCCGAAATGAATACAGCTCCCATGGTCACTTAGTGATGATGGGGCACAGGCCAGGCACAAAGAGAGGCCCAAGAAAAGTCAAGGAGAGATGAGACCCCACTTCACCCAGCTTCCCAAGGGGCTGGGCTGGGCTCCCTTGGCTGGCCTCGACTCACAGAACAGGGGTGCTGGAGGTGGGCTTCCACCCTGTGCTGGTGTCCTCCTCTATGCCCATTGGATCCACAGGACTCACTCCACAAGGGCTACAGGTGTCCAGCCCCAGAAGATCATGGCACTTCCCCCACATAGACCTGGCCTTAGAACTTGCCTCCCAGCCATGATGTGGGCCACCCTGGATGAGCCTGTGCCTTGGGGAGCCCCCACTAGGCCTCCCACACCCCCAAAGGGCCAGATGGAAGGGGAGGAGGATAAAGTCCTTGTGATGCACAAATAGCAGTTTGAGAAAGGGAATTCTTTTGCATTTCAAAAATACAAAATTCTTTGGCTGTATACTTCAATTAAAAAAAAAAAACTATTATTTTTCCTCCCTGTACTCTTACTTATTAATAATGTAGAAATGACAGGAAATAAAATGTTTTTCATGCTGGAAAAAAAAAAGAGAGAGAGAGAAAGGTGATCACCTAAGATTCCATGCAGGGGGTGCTAGAGAAGGGAAGGAGAGCAAATCCCCAACAATGCGCATTCCTGGACCCCTGCAGAGAGATGGCCAGCTGGGCAGAGCTGGGATGGATGGCCCCTTGGACATCTCCCAGCCTATGTACCCATCTCAGGTTGCCTGGTCACTGCAAATGCTGGACTTTGCAACCCCTGCCCAGGCCTTTGAAGGCTGGTGGGCTCTTTGCAAAGGCCGTGAGGGGCCCCAGCTGCATGTGCAGGCAGGAGAGGATCAGGAGGGGCCACAGTGGGCCCAGCAAGGCCATGAGGGGCAATAAATGAGGCAGGAGGTGGTTCCTAGATACCAGAGTCCCCTGGCTGCAACTACACAGGGCGGTTCACGCCAGCAAGGTGGGGTCCAGTTGGAGTTGGGGTCAAGGCCAAGCAGAGACCCTGCCCCCACAGTCAGATCCAAGGAGCAGCAGCATGGTGCTATACTTACGGGTGGACTTCCCATGGGTTTTCTCACAGTTTGGGCAGTGGTATATGTCGATGTCTGGGGCCTCCTCCTCTTCCACTCCAACACAGCTGAAACGAAGGAGAAACAGACATCATTAACCAGCAGTCAGCTGACTCCTCAAGAGCTTCCCCTGCAAAGATCTGCAGCACCTCCCACTCACTTTTCAAGAGGAAGGGCAGGGTAGCATGAGGGCAGCTGGGGCAGAGTGTGTGTGGGGACAGTGGCCCACGTGGATGGGATGGGAGACTCGAAGTGGAGAGGGAGGGTCAAGGAAGACCTCACCATATGTGACTGGGAAAGGCAGAGGGAACCAGCCATCCTTTGGGCCTGCCTCCATGAGGGCCATTACTGCCCTGTCACCACAGAGCCCAGGGAGGTTGAGGCGGGGGGGGGGGGGGG
>NW_006796103.1:649557-698423 GCF_000442215.2 Lipotes vexillifer
GGGGGGGGGGGGGGGGGGGCATGTCTCAGAGCCAGGGCACCCCCACCATTTCACCACAGGCAGTTTGCAGCCATAGGCAGGGCCCCTCTGGACCCCGTGAAGGGGACGGCTTTAAGTCACCTTCCCCAGAGAGCTGTACCATGGTGCTGGAACAACTGGATATCAAAATGGTGAAGTTGAACCCCTACCTCACATCACATACAAAAAATTAACTGAAAATGGATTAACAATCTAAACATAAGGGCTAAAACTATAACACCCTTAGAAGAAAACACAGGAGTGAATCTTCATGACCTTGGATTTGGGCATGGATTCCTAGAAATGACACCAAAAGCACAAGAAACAAAAGGAAAAAGACATAAATTAGACATCATCAAACTTTAAAACATTTCTGCGTTAAAGGACACTATCAAAAAAGTGAAAAGGCACTGTGCAGAATGGGAGAAAATATTTGCAAATCATATTACCTGATAAGGGTCTATCATGCAGAATGCATAAAGAACTTTACAACTTAACAACAAAAAGACAAATCAATTTAAAAATGGTCAAAGGATCTGAATCGACATTTCTCCAAAGAAGAAATACAAATGGCCAACAAGCTCATGAAGAGAAGCTCAACATCCTTAAGTCATCTGGATGCCACTGAAATGCAAATCAAAACCATGAGATACCACTATACACTCACTAGGATGGCTATAATTTTAAAAAGAAAAAAACAAACAAACAGGAAACTAGCAAGTGCCGGTGAAGATGTGGAGAAATGAGAACCCTCTCACATTACTGGTAGGAACATAAAATGGTACATTTTCTATGCAAAACAGTATGGTGGTTCCTCAAAAAGTTAAACAGAAAATTATAATATGACCTGGCAATTCCACTCCAAGGTATAGACCCAAAAGAACTAAGAACAGTTTCTCAAACAAATCCTTGTATACAAATGTTAACAGCAGCATTAGTCACAATAGCCAAAAGATGGAAGCAACCCAAATGTCTGTCAACTGATGAATGGCTAAACAAATTGCAGTGCCGCCATACAATGGAGTAGTATTCAGCCTTAAAAAGGAATGAAGTGCTGATGCACACTACAACAAGGATGAGCCTCAAAAGCATTGTGCTGAGTGAAGGAAACCAGACATAGAAGGCCACATATTGTGATTCCGTTTACATGATCATGCCCAGAATAGGTAAATGCAGAGAGACAGAGGCCGACTGGCAGCACCAGAGGGTGGGGGCAGAGAGGAATGGGGAGTGACTGTTTAGTGCACACAGAGTTTCCTTTTGGTATGAAAATGTTCTGGAACTAGATAGAGATGATGGTTGCACAACACTGTGAATGTATTAAATGCCACCAAATTGTTCGCTTTAAAATGGTTAATTTTATGTTATGTGAATTTTATCTCAAAAAACAAAAGAACCTGGTGGCCCTGTGAGAGTGACACCACGCATCATCACTAAGGCTGGCTGAGTGCTGACTCTGCATCTGGCAGCATCAAGTACTCTATATTCATTTTTTCGCAACAACCTTGCGGTAATCGGGATAATTATCATTAGCCCTATTGTACAATGAGGAAACTGAGGCACGAGAGGTTAGCTGTCTGCCCACACCCAGAGGTCTCCTCACTGTTCAAAGGGACGGTTCTCCTCCCACCCTCAGCCATTGGCCCAGGATGAGCACTCAGCAGACAAGACCCTCTGCAGGCCACCAACGCCCCAGGGTCCCTGGGCAGGACACTGCCTGCCAAAGCTGCCGCAGTCCGACAGCCCTGGGAACAGAGCCTGAAGCCCAGAAAGACCTTGGCAAATGTTTTTTGAAAACATAAAGTTCGGTCTTCACTTCAGAACATAAACGGTAATAAAGTGAAAGAAGTCTAAAAAGTCAGATGTAAAAGACAAAGCCATCAAAATCAGAACATGAGGGCACATTTGCTCTCATGACGCAAAGTGGACACTGATGGATTGAAACAGTGCTCCAAATCATGAAAACAAACTTCAAAGTGCTATGAAAAGTATGTACAGCAAATATAGCAAAGTTTTTCTACTCTTCCTCCACGAACTATATACTGTAGGGATCTCCCAACAGAACAGGGCAGAGCCAGGAACAGAACAGGCACATGCTACAGCTGTGTGAGAAGGATGCCCAACCTCACTAACCACCCATGAAAGGCAAGCTAAAATCACAATACATATCATTTTCAACTGACAAATTAACCAAACTGAACACATTAAACTGGTAACATGCCACATTGGCAAAGGCACAGTGATGACAGTAAACACAGCCAGATCTTCCCAGCCCCCAGGCATGGGGCACTCCCTGGAGGCTGGGGCAGCAGAAGACAGCTTCTCTCCACCCAGGAGGAGGAAGAGCTGGCTCACCTGAACCCCCACCCCCTACCCAGGGCTAGCCCACCAGGCCTGACCCTCTGCTCCTTCCCTACCAGTCTTCCCCATGCCCCTGCCTTCCAGAGTCAGGCTACAGAAGGGTCCTGTGCCTTGGGTCTCCTCTGCATGGCAGGTCCTGAGCTGGCTGCCCTCAGTTTGCTCATCCATAAAGTGGGCTCATGATACCAGTGATCACACCAGGGTGAAGATGGCTGAAACCCAGCAACTGTAGAACTGGGCACACAGTGAGCCCCCATCAGCCATACCCACCAGGAGCCATGGACTGAGACAAAGGCAGAGCCCTGCAACTGCTCAGGATTGGCCAGGTCCAGAGACTGGACCCAGAAGTTACACCCCACGTCCACACCTGGAGTCCTGTGAAAATTAATAAACAGACCCTCATTTAAAATGGAGTCAGGAGGCCATAAGGGAGAGCTCTTACACCCTATCACTCAATGTCAATTATAGGCCCAGAGGAAGAGACTACACCTTTGTATCTCCAGCAGGAAGAATGTTACTACTTTACTACCCAGAAGGAGGAAGAATTTCTCCTTGCCTGGCAACAGCCCAGCCAACCAAAGGCAAATGAAACTTACTCACTTAGCCAATGAAAGCCACTATATTTCGAACTCCCAGTTTCCTCCAATGGACTCTTGTTTTACAACAGCTCCTCCCAACTCTCCCTTCTCCTCTATAAAATAATGTCACTCTCCTTTGTTCCCTGGACTTTCCTGTGGCTTGCCAGGATTGCATGTCCCAAATTGCAACTCCTTGCTGTGCCTGAATAAACCCATTTTGCTGGTAAAATAGCTGGCTGTGTTATTATTTTAGGACAACAGTGCATACTGCACATCCACACTGGATAGTGGCACCAGGCTATCTTCTCACTGGCAGCCCCTGGAGCTCACAAACACTGAGGATGGCCGACCTCCCCTGATGGGTCTGCCTCTGTCCCATGGCCCGGTGTGAACCCCTGCCTTCCCAGGTCCCAGGGGCCCCAGGGACAAACAAGGAGGCTGCAGCAGGTTCTCTATGTGCCGGCACTGACCCTGCAGGTGGGCAGGATGTCTGAGGTCAGATGACACAGACTTAGGGCCCTTTCAGGAGGTCAGGAGTCAGGTGCACCTTGGAAGGTCCAAGGGGCTTCTCTGATGGAGGCTCCAGGTCAATCAAAAGGAAGGAAACCAATGTGCCTTAAAATACAAACCCCTCACTTGGCGTTACTCAGGCCTAGTTACTGGGACTGGCTCCCCCAAACACTACCTGCTGGTCCCACACATCCCTGAAGCCTCATCATGCTCTGGAAAGCCCACGGCAGGGGCCCCTGTGACAGGTGTGGAAGCTGAGACCCGGGGGTCACAACCATGTGCACTGTGCATGCTGACACCCCAACTCCACCCCTGGGGGTCTTTAGAACACCACCACCTGGTGGGCTCAGGTCTCACCTGGGCCAGGATGGGTCTGGCTGTTTGCTATGTTGCGCAGGAAGGCCCCGGGACTGAAAGAGAAAGTGAGAAGCAGGGAAGGTGGGTTCTGTTCTGCTGGGAACACCTTAGAGCTACCCCTCACCTAGGAGAGGCAGACAGGCCACCCACCCCATGGAGACCACTGCTGGCTCACAACAAGAGCTTGGCACCCAAGGACTGCCCTGATGGACGTGGGGGGCTCAGCACACCCAGCCTGCTAGTCCTCCTGTGTCTACAGCAAGGCACCCAAGAGCCTCGCCTGTCCCCTGCCCCCTGCCCCTTGTAGGACTGCAACAGACGAAAGCTCTATGAGGATACAGTGAGCTTCCTGGTGGAAGGTGGGCATCACTCTCCTGGGAAGCAGGCACTAGATCCTGCCATACACTCCAGGCCCAAGCAGGGGCTCGAAGTTACCTGCAAATGCTCCAAGGGAAAAAGGAGGATGAGGGGCATCACCTGCAAGCTGGGCCCTGGACATGTCCGGGCCCAGCTGCATCCGTGTCCCCAAGATCATCACAACTGCACAAGGTAGCCCCAGCTGCAGCCTGGGAGGGTCAGCCAGGCCTTGGGCTGGGCTGGCCAGGTAAGCACACTGTGGTGTCTGGGGGAGGGCATGAGGGTAAGAGGGAGAGGGGCAGAGGCAGGGAGAGAGAGTGGGGAGGTAACTCAGGTTACAGGGGAAAAGACCAGCAGCTGGGAGAGGTGTTGTGGGGCCAAGGCAGGGGAGCCCTACACAAACCTCGAGGCTAGATGGGGACAGAATCACCCAGGACATCAGCTCTAAAACAGAGCTCCAACTGCGACAGCCCTGACACCTTGGAGAAAAGACGCATTCAGCCAGATAATTGTGGTATTTGTCCTTATTAACTCTGGTGAGAGCAGCAGTCCCCCAAGAACCCCATAGGCCACATGGCTTCCTAAAGGACAGAAGCTTCAGAGGCCAAATCCAGCCTGCCCATCCCCAGTGCCCAGGGTGGAAAGCCGTGGCCCACCCAGGGGGTGGGCAGCAGGCAGAAGCACAGGCTGCCAGGGCCACCTAAGACATCAACACGGACCTTGCTGACCCCGCTTTCCCTCCCTTGGAGAGAACCCAGGTCGCTGGCACCCAGGACTCCAGGTCCCTAGGAGAAGACTCAAATGAATGAGTGATGTTTCCACCAACCTGTAGACCTCCCAGGGGCCCAGGGATGGCTCTGCCCATGTGACAACTGAGGGAGAGGCTGGGACACAGACTGAGGTTGGACCCAGGCCTCACAGCATAAAGGAAACCTGGAAACCACCTGCCCGGCACACACAGACGGTAATGCAGAATGCTCTGTGAGGGTAGGATACTGCTAAACTAATTTAAAAATAAAAAGAATGAGGTAAATTTTTACATCCTGACATGGAAAGATATCCACAGTAATTGTAAATTGAAAAATCGTAGGTAATAGGAGAATGTGTACGGTATAATTTCTTTTGGTGGAAAACCCAGAACAAAATTATGGGGTGTGTGAATGTGTGTGTGTGTGTGCATGAGTGTATGTGCACTGCATGTATGTGTGCATACATATGTAAGTTGCATGTGTGTGCATACATGTGTGTGCAAGTGTGTGTGTGGGCCCATGTGTTCCTGTCTATGTGCTCATTCAGGCCACCGCACTCACCTTGCCACTGAGGGGGCAGGTGGTGAGAAACAAGGAGAGATGCAGCTGCATTTTCAGGGGCTCACGACCCAGTGGGGCCGGGAACTGGTTTGATCTGAGCCACCAGCAACCCCAGCATGCCAGAAAGTCAACCCCAAACAAATGTTAAAGGTAATTTGGTACCCAGAGCCCAGTGAGTAGAAAGACAACAGAATTTTCAAAGGCAGAGGTGAGTGGGGGATAAGATACCAAAGAAAATGACCAAGAAAAAGGGAACTGAGGGGTGGGAGGCTGCAGATTTCAGACACTTGCAAAGGTGGCAAAATCATGTCACAATTGCCAAAGTGGCCAGCCACCCTTGGGAAGTCCTGCTCCCAAGGAAGCCTGGGTTCCCTGCTCTTTGTACAAAATCTGAATCTGCCCCTTGGAGATGCTCTGGTTGTGAGACCCTTGTGACACCAAGGGCCAGGGGGACCGAGAGAGGAAGCGGCTCTTCTGAGGTCGTCCCACAGTAATCCCTGCTCTGCCCTCCAATAGGGCGACTTCCAGCAGGACTTTCTAGAATCCCAGCCCCAAGCATGCAGGGTATGACCTCATGGTGATGGTCCTGCCAGAGGAGCTCCCCAGGGCACAGGCTCCTGGCCCGGCCTGGGCACCCCACCACACTCCTCTGCTCAGCCTTTGAGAATCAAGGCTGGAACTTTCTCATGAATCCACAATTAGATTGCATTGTGGTTTTTTTCTATTGTGTTGTCAAGAATGTTGATTTAACATAAACCACAACTTCTGTAACACTGTTTCGACTTTTTTTTAAGTTAGGGGAGGAGCCTCAAAAAAGGAAGTGGCCCCTGTCAATTCCAGAGGGGAGGGGGACGGGCAAACCTCGCCTCACATGCCAGCCCCTGCAATGTGAAGCACCGAGGAGCTCAGAGGTGGCACAGCTGCCGTGTCAATAATGGTCATGATGCAGGTGGGGCCACTGGGACCAGGCACTCATCCTGCCCATGGAGGAATTAACATGGGAAGGAGTCTCCCCAAATATGGTCGTGTGTGCCAAGAGCTTTTAGAAGGATTTTATCCTTCAGGCCAGTAATTCCACAACTACAAACCTATTATAAGGCAGGAAGTAGAAATGCATACAGGATTCACATGCAAGATGGTCCACCTCAAGATTATTTAAAACAGTGAAAAATTAGGAGCAGTAAACTTTTCCAGCCAGGAGTTCAGATACCCAGGTCATGCTATGCTCACACAGCAGAATATTATGCAGTCATCAAAACTCAGGTTTTATTTTTGAGTTTACATGTTTAAGATCTGCAGACACTAAAACTACAGCCCTGGCACACAGTGATACAGAAGGGCTCCACACTGGTGCCGGGCAGTGGCATGCTTGTTTTCTCTTTACACTTTTCTGTACTTTCCTAAATCACTGAAAATGAGTGTGTATTCTTTTTATAACAAGCAGCAAAATTCCTGCTTTATTTGGAAAGTCAGAACGGTGCCCCTTCCCAGCTCACCTCCTCCCACATTTCTTGGGTCCTGGTGCCCCATTGAGAAGGGCTCCTGAGCTGTCCACCCTGCAGCAAGGCTGGGACACCCATCTCAGGGCCCCTGGGTCTCCCCCAGGGAGCCTGATGGAGGGGAGAGGCCACGTTGGAGACAACAAGGAGAGGCAGGGCAGGCGGACACCTGCATGGAAGCCTGGGCTGGCCAAGGAGCCCTAGAAAGCATGGGGGTGCTCAGTGATTCCCCTCATGATGACTTCATCCTATGTCAAGCCAGCCCCACTTCACGGCCATCCCCTTCCTCCCTCATCCTCCCCCATTCCAGCCTGTGGTCTCCAAAGGATACCCAGAAACTGGTCACTGACACATTTCCACACGATGCAGCCATGGGGACCACAACTCAGTCACCACTCGGCTTCAAGATGGTCATCAGCCACATGTCAAACTTAAGGTGGTCCTTTAGGCCCTAATCGTGTGAACAACTACTAAATCACTGAATGCCCAGCCACTAGTCCAGGAGCCACACAACCTTCTCCACATGACAGGGGAGAAATCACAGTGGGAGAAGGGAATTGACACCCTCAGAGCCACACATGGGCTCAAGGCAGTGTGTGTGGGTCCCACCTCGGGATGCCCCCAGGCAGCAGCTGTCCGTGGGTTTTGTGGTTTCACCCTAAGAGCCTCAGGCATGTTGTGCAAGGGGGAAGCTGAGGCCCAGAGAGGTCCACATTTGCCAGGACCACGTGAAAAGGTGGCAAGAGCAGGTGGGGGCAGCCAAGTCTGTTTGCACCCCACAGCTCATACGCCATGCTCAGGAGCCTTCACAGCTTCCAGTCAGCCAAGGGCCTGCTGTGCAGGAGTAGGTAGCAAACACTTTGCCACAGGAGGAGGCGGAGGGTGCAGTAAGGACTGGACCCCTGAGGCACCTGAGCCCTCATAGGACAAGTTCATAAAGAGAAGCAGGAAAGGGGAAAGAGAAAACAGCCAGACCTGAGGGGGACGCCTGTGTGCATGGGATGACAGGGTGCCTGCCATGGCCTGGGGGGCAGTAGGTGACACTGCGCCACAGAGGAGGGTCTCACTACCAACCCCGGAGGGCAGTCAGCCCGGGGACTCAGTATATCAGGACCCCCAAGAGTCACACAGACCATGTGGCTTCCACCTGGACCTCGTAGGGACCCAGCCACAGAGCAATGACAGAGATTTGGTGGGAGTAGGTCTGTCTGCTGAGCTCAGATGCAGACTTGTGGGGAAAATCCACACAGTTGTTGTCAGAAACCACTATGTTTTGGGGTGACTATTACACAGCCACAGATAACCAGGACTATGGGGAGGGACTGAATACTCAAAAGAAATGAAAACAGGTTCCAGAATGTGAAGGACAGTTGTCCTCCTAGCCCCTGCCAGTGGGGCAGGTAAGCTCAAAAAGGATTGTATGTACAGTGCCCAGCACCATGCCTGGCACAAGCAGGAGTCTGCAAAGACAGTTTACTGCTCGTTGTAGTCATCGTCACCATCACCATCATCATCAGTACAGTCATCACCATCATGATCATCACCATCATCGCCAATATCATCACTACCATCACCACCATCACCACCATCATCAGCATTATCAGCAGCAGCAGCATTTTCTCCTGCTGGTCTGATGGATCATGACACACGCTCTCATATCTGTCAGCAAGTGGCTAAGAGCAGAACTCCAGAGGGAAACACAGAATCCACATGGAAAGAATGTCAACATCTATTCTTCTTCCCAGATGTGTCACATCCACTCCTCCAGGACTCTGAGGTGAATGGACTCCAGCCCAGCCCCTCCCTATCTCCAAGGAGAGAATAAGGGGCCAGTGGCCTCTGACCAGCTGAGCCCCACCCCATCTTGCCCAAAGTTTTTCCTTCCTGGCCGTAATACCTTTGTTTGTGCTTCTCCACACTTTCCTCAGCAGGATGGGGCACCCAGGGGAAACAGAAGCCTCCGGGGGATGGAAGATATGGGGGGTTGGAAGCCATGGGGGAACAGCAGCCATCGGGGGGACAAAGCCACGGAGGGGCTGAAAGCCATGGGGGGATGGAAGACACAGGCAGACATGCTGGAGAGGAGTCTCCGTCATCCTCCAGGCCAACCCAGAAAGCACCACTCACAGGAATCTGGAGGAAGCACCACTGCAGGGGAGGAAAGCAGAGCCCAAAGAGCCTTCACTTCTTTAACTTCCCAATTTATCACAATCTCTAAAAGAAACACTTGTGTCCATACTTACAATGGAAGCAAACATTCATAGATGTACCTTGTAGGACACGTGGGGTTTCTCCTCTCTCTTAGTTCAAAGGTTTAAACAAGGTGAGTCATGACCCTATAAACTGATGTTTATAAAACCCACTCCAGTGGGTGCAGGTGGAGGTCAAGGTCTCCAATGTCCACACACCTCTCTTGCCAGCCACCTTGGAGCAGGTGACTCACATCCCTAGTCTCCTTCATCTGGTAAAGGCACCAAAGGCAGTATGAGGGGCGGTGAGAGGATTGACAGAATAGAGAGGAGCAGGGCAGCGGGGAGCAAGCACAGGGCCCCAGGAAGGGTCCCAAGTGGGGCGGAGTACAGCCCTGGGGAGTCTACAAACAGGTGCCACTATGAGATGGACAGGACCCAGGCCCTCCCCTGGCACAGGTGAGGGACTCAGGCAGAGGAGGTAGGTGACAGGTCTCTGCCTGCTCAATGTCACCATCACCTGAGAGGGCTCTCCCAACCCACTTCCCATATTGAAATTTTAAACCCTATAGAAAAATTACAATGGATGCCCACGTTCCCTTCACTCAGGTTCTCCAATGGTTAACAATTCCCCCTTATTTACTTTATATCTCTGTAGTTTTTTCTGAAACACTTGAAAATATGTTATAGACATGAGGACCGGCCCCCTAATTCATCAGCCTGCAGTCTCCTAAGAACCAAGCTGTCGCCACCATAACCACAACATCAAAGTTAGATGTATCCTAAATGCACATGTCTACATAGTCACATTTTCCCAGTTGTCTTGACAACATTCCTCACAGCTGTTTGTATATTTGACCCAGAATCACACATGGCACCAGCTGCCCAGCCTCTGGGCTCCTTAAATGGGGGTGAGGGATGCTATTTGTCTTTGGCGCTATTGCCTTTTGCAAGCTCCAAGCCAGTGATCTCCTACAGACACTGAGTTCTGAACTATCTGGTGTTCCTGCACAAGCACACCTGACACAAGTGCCCCATGGGTGGTGCTGGTGCAGGTCACAGACTCGGGTCAGGCTGTGCCCCCATGGGCATGCACCCTGGAGTCTCTTGGTCAGGGCAAGTCCACTATCAGGTGATGAAGAAGCGACTTTGTGAGGGGTCACTCTGTTGCCCGCACAACGTCGGACCTGTGGCCTCAGTGTCCAGGGCTGATCCAGTTATTGCCCTGGGGTTTCCACTTACCAATATGTCCTAGCAATTATATTGTCTTGGCAATATGTCCAGACAAGATGGTAGAGCCTTTGGGAAGGTTCTGAAGATCTGGACCCCAAGCCCCACTTAACTTATTGGATTAGGCCCATTTCTAAAGACGAGCTGGGGCCTGGGAGCTGCTATAGCAGGGCCTATTATAGGAAGCTAGGTGGGGCTGGACCTATGCTCCTCTCAGCTCTCACCTGGGGTTTCCATGAGCCATCGGGGCTATAACTTCCTTCTTAGGGGGACACACAACCCCTTCCAGAAAAGCAGCCCACATGCACAGTATGAGTCCCAGGCTTGCTCCTGGTTAGCAACCTTGGCCCTCGGCCACAGTCTGCGCCCAGGTGCCAGCTTTGCCTAGGAATTCACTGCTCAACCTCATTTCTGGACTATATTTGCTGATGGAAAACCCCAGGAGTGACTGGTGGAAACCACAGATGGAGCACAGCCCCCTGCACCTGGGACATAAGTCACTTATCCTCCACGAGTCCTGTTACTCAGCCCTAAGCAAACTGCTTTGCTGGCGCATCTCCAAAGTCCCAAGATCACTAAAGCTCCACGACCTAGAAATCCATGGGCAGCTCCATCCCAGAGGAAGCAGGGAAGTCCTTGATTTCCAGTCGGCATGGAGACTCCAGTAGAGATCACAACTGAGCAGACGCCACCCCCGCTGCCACCCATAAGCAAACAAGAACAGGACGGAACCAGAGGGAGGTCAGCACTCAAGGGTCCATGACACTCATGTGGACTTAGCTGAAACAACCCTCCTAAGGGTTGCCTTCTTAAAATCTTACTCCTGAAGCATTTAAAAGTACAAACCACATCTGCAGGTTTAGTGTAGGTAAGTGTTTGTTGGAGAGAAGTAAGCAGGACACAGAGGCTCATGGCACTAATTAACCAAGGCCATGTCAGGGAGGGAAACCTGGCCTTTCCCACACCCCACAGAGACACAGCTGAGGGGGACATCTCCCCATAGCCCTGCCAGGGTGCCCTGCTGCTGGCCTCAGGGACACAAAACCCAAACAATTCCAAACAATGAACAGCAGCACCAGGAGTGAAAAATACCAAGTACCCAAATCAATGACTGCTTTCCGTGGAGTCTCATGTGCCTCTGCGAGACCTCAGTTTAGGTCTGGACCACATGTCAAGAATGGAGCAAAGAGCAGAAAGACGTTTTGTAGGAAAAAAAACATAGTGAAACTGCCTGACCAGTGATTCAAATCATGGCTTTTAGTAAACAATTTACAGAAAAGGACATAGTGGTTTTTCAACATATGGAAAGAGGTACAACAGCACTCTCAGTAAGACATGCAAACTAAAACTGCAAGGTTTTCCACCTATCGGCTGGCACAGCCCTAGGAGACTGGAGAGTACCTGGTGTGTCGATGCTGCAGACAGACAAGCATTCTATGTCCTCAGCAGAAACACACATTGGCACAGCCTCTAGGATGGAAGCTGCTGATACTGAGAACATGTGTACCCTTGTCTGTGGCCCTCTTCCAGGAATGCACAGGTACACTGGCACAGGGGTGTACAGGGCGTTTACTGCAGCAGCAACCAGGTGCCGCATCCAGGGGAGACTTAGGTAAATGTCTGGAATGCCAAGAAGTACAAACTCTACACTTTCTATCTGGAACAATCTCCAGGATTTATTGTGCAGTAAAGAGCACAAGTTACAGAAGGGGCCAGGGCACACACCCATTTTTTGTGGGGCACTGAAAGAAATGCATACACATGCTCCTCTGTAATCAGAATGTTCTGCAAAGACTCAGAAACCTAACCCAAGTGGCCACCTTTGGAGAAGACTGGTGGTCAGCAGAGAGGAGACAGAGCTGCCACCGAAGACAAATTCTTGACTGTTGAATTTTTTCCTGTGTGTGCATATTGCTAACTCCCTTTAAACATTATAAAGAACAACTGTAATCCCAATAAACTGATTAGATTCATATTAGAGCTATTTGAATTTTTTAAAGGATAAAAATAGACTTTTAAAGATATACTCTTCTGACTCTCGAAAATATATCTGCATAGAATGTAGGTCATAAGCAAGTGCTGGCGTGTACTTATGGTACGTACTCAGAACTTTCTGAGAGCAGGTTCAAGCAGGTAAGAATCGAAGGCTCTTGCAGCATCAAAAATGAAGGGAGGGCTTCCCTGGTGGCGCATTGTTTGAGAGTCCGCCTGCCGATGCAGGGGACACGGGTTCGTGCTCCGGTCTGGGAGGATCCCACATGCCGCGGAGTGGCTGGACCCGTGAGCCATGGCTGCTGAGCCTGCACGTCCGGAGCCTGTGCTCCGCAACGGCAGAGGCCACAACAGTGAGAGGCCCACGTACCACAAAAAAAAAAAAAAAAAAAAAAAAAAAAAAAAAAAAAAAAAAAAGAAGGGACTCTCAGCAAAAATCCATCCTTCCCAGCACTCTCATTTGTGAGACAAGGACACTAAGGGCAAGCGTAGACAGTGGGCCTACCCACCCTGCTTTAATTCCTTCAACAAATCAGTTTAATGTTGTTCTGGGACATGGCAGGAAGCAGGCAGCCCAATGCACAGGGGCAGCCTTCCCTGACACAGCTCTAAGGAAAGGACAGAAGCCCTAGCACTCACGGATCTCCACACAACTAGCCCTCAGAGACCCATCACATTTCTACATGGCAGGGACCTGAAGGTCATCTAGAACAACCCACCAAATGGGCCCTGACTGTGCACAGGGGATGCTGCATGCCCACAGGTAGGAGCGGGCAGGTGTGAGGGGGCAGAGGTACAGCCCCCACTCAGCTCAGTGAGCAGTAGAGACGGGAACACCACAGCCCAATGCCAAGCAGGCCCATGGGGGCACCTTGTGGATGTGCACTGAGCTCTGTCAAATCTCCCAATTTTTCAAGAAAACGTGAGAATGCACATCTTTATGTGAAATTTCTTGATTTTAATATGTTGATTTTAATATGTTGCAGCTAATGGAACTGTTTTTGAAAACCCTGTGTTGACCAGCATCATGGGCCCAGCACACACCTGTGGCCCAGCAGGCAGTTTGCAACCTCTGCTTCTGCCCCCATCACCAGGTCAGAATATATATACTCCCTTGCTCTAGGCGGCTAAGCCCACCTGAGGCCCTCCTCCACTGCCCGGTGCCAAGGTAGTGAGAGGTCCCAATGGCCTCTGAGGCCTTCCAATGCTCCCTCCTTGGCCAGACCTCAGTGATGATGTCTGGGGTAGCAACCCCTCCTCCCCCACCAACACAGGGTCTGTACACATCCTGACCAAAAGGCAGTCCAGCAGCAAGGGGACTGCATCTGTCCTAGGAGACGCTAGGCCTGGAGTTGCTCTGGGACACTGACCTGCAGAACTAACAGCATAGCTGGTATGTGGTCATAGGATGCTGGGAGGCCAGGATGCTGAAATGCCAGGAGTCCTGGTCCAGCCCAGGCCTGCAACAGCATCAGGGTGAGGCAGGAGGGAGGAGGCTGGCCTGGGTGCTGCCCCTCTGGGTGCCTCTCTCAGCCTCTCAGCCTTGTCCATAGACTACAGCAAGAAAACCTGCTTTTCAGCCTCCCCAGGTCAGGAGAGACTAAAAAACTCACAAACTAAAGTATCCAACAACAGGGGAGCTGTTAAGTCAGTTTCCACCTAACAGATCGTTATGCACCCAAAGGTTTGTACTGACAGGGACACGTTTATGCTGCAGTACAGGAAACAGCACACTGAGTCATCCCAACATCCACAAAGAAAAGAGATGGGAGGGAGGCTGTGGTGTACAGCAGTTACAAGTGAGCACCTCTGGATGGGGGACAGTTTTCTTGTCTTTAAAATAGCTTTTTTGCACAAAAAATAAGCATACTAAAAGACAAAAAAAAAAAACACACAGTCTGAAAAAACAGAGAAAGCACGAGATATGCTTTCTCAGATATGGCAGAGATGTTGGAATTATCAGATAAGGAAATAAAATAACTATGATTACTATGTTAAGGGTTTTAATGGAAAAAGTGGGCAACATGTGAGAACAGATGGGCAATATAAGCACAGAGATGGAAATCCTAAGAAAGGAACAAAAGGAAGTGCTAGAAATTAAAAACACTGTAACAGAAAAAAGAAAAAGAGAAAACCTTGAAACAAAAGCCATAGGGGTAAACCATTTTATTCATAGAAGAGCAAGGATAAGAATTATATGGGCTTCTCTTTAGAAATCATTCAAATATGAAGAAAGCAGAGTAAAACATTTTAAATGCTGAAAGAAAAAACACCAACCTAGAATTTTGTATCCTGCAAAATTATCCTCCAAAAGTGAAGGAGAAATGAAGACTTTATCAGACAAGCAAAAATTGAGGGAATCTGTCACCAGTAGACCCACCTTGCAAGAAATGTTAAAAGAATATCTTCAGAGAGAACGAAACGAACATAAGTCAGAAATTTGGATCTACATAAAGAAAAGAAGAGCATTAGAAAAGGCAAAAATTAAGGGAACATGAAATCTGTTATTTTCTTATTCTCGATCTAACAGATGATAATTTGTTCAAAATAATAATAGCAACAGTGAACTTGATTATAGCTTATGGATAAGTGAAATGAATGATGGCCACGTCATAGGAGATGGGAGGGAGGAATAGGGGATACTCTGTTATAAGGAACCTGCACTATCCATAAGTGGTATATTGTTTGAAAGTGGACTTGGCTTAGCCATAAATATATATATTGCAAGCCATAAATATATATATTGCAAACTCAAGAGCCACCACTAAAAGAAAAGGTTTAAAAAGAAGTATATATACTAAGAGAGGAGAAAAAATAAAATCATGTAAAATGCTCAATTAAAACCTGAGAAGGCAGAAAAAGAGTGGAAGACAAAAACCTAAACAAACAACAAGGGCAACAAATAGAAAATGAAAACAAATATAATAGATATTAATCCAACATTTTCAATAATCACTTTAAAAATCAATGGTCTAAATATACAAATTAAAAGACAGAGACTATAAGAGTCGGGGGGAAGAAACAAAACCACGTTTTCTATCAGAAACTCATTTTAAATATAAAGAGGTAGATTAAAAGTAAAGGGACAGGACTTCCCTGGTGGTGCAGTGGTTAAGAATCCGCCAGCCAATTCAGGGGACACGGGTTTGATCCCTGGTCTGGGAGAATCCCACATGCCGCAGAGCAACTAAACCCATGCACCACAACTACTGACCCTGTACTCCAGAGCCCATGAGCCACAACTACTGAGCCCACGTGCCACAACTACTGAAGCCTGCACGCCTAGAGCCCGTGCTCTGCAACAAGAGAAGCCACCACAATGAGAAGCCTGCACACCACAACGAAGAGTAGCCCCCGCTCACTGCAACTAGAGAAAGCCTGTGTGCGGCAACAAAGACCCAATGCAGACAAAAATTAATTAATTAATTAATTTTAAAAAGTAAAGGGACAATGTAGGGGCAGGGAGGGTATGGGAACTCTGTGCTTTCTGCTCAATTTGAATCTAAAACTGCTCTAAAAAATAAAAGTCTGTTAAAAAATAATAAAAATTTAAAAATTTAGATGGAGGGGAAAAAGTAAAGGGATGAAGAAAGATATATCATTGCTTATGCTAGTCAAAAGAAAGCCAGAGTAGCTAAAGTAATTTCAGACAATGTAAACTTCAGAGTAAGAAAAATCATCAGGATAAAGAGGGGCATTACATAATGATAAATGGCTTCATTTTCCAAGAGGATATAACAATCCTGAACGTGTCTGTGCCTAATAACAGCACATCAAAATACCAGAGGCAAAAACTGATAGGCTTCAAGGAGAAATAGACAAATCCATTATTATATTAGAGATTTCCACACCCTCTATCAATAACTGACATATCCAACAGACCAAAAACTCAGTAAGGATATAGTTGAACTGAACACCACCACCAACCAACTTGATCTAATTGACATTTATAGAATACACCATCCAACAAAAGCAGAATAAACATTCCTCTCAAGCTCACACAGGACATTCACCAAGAGAGATCACATTCTGGGCAATAAAACACACACTAACAAATTTAAAAGACTAGAAGTCATACAAAGGATGCTCACATACCACAATGGAATTACACTACAAACCAATAACAAAAAGATATCTAGAAAACCCCCCAACTACTAGGAGATTAAATAACTCACTTCTAAATAACACCTAGACAAAGTCTAAGGAGAAATTTAAAAATATTTCTAACTAAATGAAAATGAAACACAACTTAAGAAAATTTATCGGATGCAGTGAAAGTAGTGCTTAAAGGGAAATCTACAGCATTGAATGCAAACATTACAAAAGAAGATCTAAAATGAGTTATCTCTGCTTCTACCTGAGGAAACTAGAAAAAGAAAAGAAAACTAACTCCAAAGTAAGCAGAAGGAAATAATTAAAAAAAAAAAATTAGAGCAGAAATTAATGAAAATGAAAACAGCAAATAGAAAAAAATCAAAGAAAGCAAAATATGGTTCTTTGGAAAGATAAATCAATTAATCAGCCTCTAGCCAAGTTAACAAAGAAAAATAGAGAGAGAAGACACAAATTACTAATGTCAGAAATGGAAGAGGGGTCATCACTACAGATCCCATGGACATTGAACGATTAATGAAGGAATATTATGAACAACTCTAAGCCCACAAATTTGATAACCTAGATTAAATAAGCCAATTCTTTGAAAGGTTCAATCTACCAAAACTCACGCAAGGAGAAATAATCTGCTTATGACTGTATCTATTAAAGAAATTGAATCAATATTTAAAAACCTTCCAAAATAGAAAGCACCAGGCCCAGATGGGTTCTCTGATTAATTCTAGCAAACATTTAAGGACAATATTATACCAATTCTCTACAATCTCTTCCAGAAATTAGAAGCAGAGGAAATACTTCCTATCTCTTTCTATGAGGCCAGCATTATCTTAATACTAAAACCAGACAAGGACAAAGAAAGGAAAACCATACAAAGACAAGAAAGGAAAACTATAGACCAATATCTTTCATGAACACAGATGCAAAAATCTTCTACAAAACATTAGCAAGTCAAATTCAACAATATGTTAAAAAGACCAAGAGGGATTTATTTCACCTAAGCAAGGTTGATTCGGTATTTGAAAATCAATTGGGACTTCCCTGGTGGTGCAATGGTTAAGAATCCGCCTGCCAATGCAGGGGACATGGGTTCGATCCCTGGTCCAGGAAGATCTCACATGCCATGGAGCAACTAAGCCCATGCACCACAACTATTGAGCCTGCACTCTAGAGCCTGCAAGCCACAAGTACTGGGCCCACGCGCCAGAACTACTGAGCCCATGTGCTGCAACTACTGAAGCCCCCGCAGCTAAAGCCTGTGCTCCACAACAAGAGAAGCCACCGCAATGAGAAACCTGTGCACCACAACGAAGAGTAGCCCCCGCTCGCCACAACTAGAGAAAGCCCGCGTGCAGCAACGAAGACCCAACACAGCCAAAAATAAATAAATAAATAAATTTTTAAAAAGAAAATCAATTAACAAAGTCCACCACATAAACAGGCTAAAGAAGAAAAATTATATAATCATACCAATAGATGGGGAAAAAGTATATGACAAAGTCCAACACTCCTTTGTGTAAAAATTCACAACAAACTAGGAATAGAGGGGAATTTCCTCTACTTGGTTACAAAGTCCTAAAAAAACAATAAACAAACACACACACACAAAACTACAGCTAACATCATATGCAATATGAAAAACTAGATGTTTTTCCCCTAAGATCAGGAACCAGGCAAGGATACTCAATACCACCACTCTTATTCAGCATGGTACTGGAAGTCCTAGCTAATAAAATAAGACAAGAAAAGGAAATAAAAAATATACAGATTGGGAAGGAAGAAATAAAACTGTCTTTGTTTGAAGATGACATGATAGTCTACATAAAAGTCCTAAGCAATCAACAAAAACCTTCTGGAACTGTAAGTGATTAGGGCAAGGTTGTGGGATACCAATGTTAATATACAAAGGTAAATTGCTTTCTTATATACCACAATGAACAATTATAAATTGAAATTAAAAATGCAATACAATTTACATTAGCACCCCCAAAAATGAAATACTGAGGTATAAATCCAACAAAATATATACAAGATCCATATAAGGAAAACTATAAAACTTTGATGAATGTAATCAAAGAACTAAATAAGTGGAGAAATACTCCATATTCATGGATAGGAAGAATCAATACTGTCAAGATGTCAGTTCTTCACAACTTGATCTATAGATCTAATGCAATCCCAATGAAAAGGAAAGCAAGTTATTCTGTGGATACTGACAAACTGATTCTAAAGTTTAAATGGAAAGTAAAGAGACAGAATAGCCAATGCTGAAGGAGAAGAAAGAAGTTGGAGGACTGACACTGTCCAACTTCAAGAGTTACTATAAAGCTACAGTAATCAAGATAGCATGGTATCGGGACTTCCCTGGTGGCCCAGTGGTTATGAGTCCGCCTGCCAGTATGGGGGGACACGGGTTTGATCCCTGGTCCGGGAAGATCCCACATGCCACAGAGTAACTGAGCCCGTGTACCACAACTACTGAGCCTGCAGTCTAGAGCCCGCGAGCCGCAACTACTGAGCCCGTGTGCTGCAACTACTGAAGCCCACGCGCCTAGAGCTTATGCTCTGCAACAAGAGAAGCTACCGCAATGAGAAGCCCATGCACTGCAATGAAGAGTAGCCCCCACTCTCCGCAACTAGAGAAAGCCAGTGCAGCAGTGAAGACCCAATGCAGCCAAAAATAAATAAAATTAAAACAAAACAATGAGATGCAACTACACACCTATTAGAATGACCAAAATCTGGGACACTGACAACATCAAATGCTGGTGAAAATGTGGAAAAACAGGAACTCTCATTCATTGTTGGTGGGAATGCAAATGCTGTAGCCACTTTGGAAGACAGTTTGTCAGTTTCTTACAAAGCTACGTGTACTCTTACCATTCAATCCAGAAATGGTATTCCTTGGTTTTTACTCAAATGAACTGAAAACTTATGTCCACACAAATACCTGCACATGGATGTTTATAGCAGCTTTATTCATAATTTCCAAAACTCAGAAGCATCGAAGATGCCTGTAGTAGTTGAATAGATAAATAAGCTGTTGCATACCAGATGATGAATGTTATTCAGCACTAAAAAGAAATGAGCTATCAAGCCATGAAAGACATGGAGGAAACTTAAATGCACATCACTAAGAGAAAGAAGCCAGTCTGAAAAGACTACACATGTATGATTCCAACTATATGACATTCTGGAAAACCCATAACTACAGAGACAGTAAAAAGATCAGTGGTTGCCAGGGGGGATAGGGGGAGGGATCACAGAGGATTTTTAAGGCAGTGAAAATACTCGGTATTATACTATTGATATAATGGCAGGTACATGTCATTATATGTGTGTCCAAAAACATAGAGTGTACAACACCAAGAGTGAACCCTAATGTAAACTAGGGACTTTAGTTAGTAATAATGTATCAATATTGGCTCATGAATTATAACAAATATGTCACACTAATGCAAGATGTTAATAATAGGGAAGGCTGGGGGCAGGTATGAAGGGGTACATGGGGACTCTGCACTTTCCACTCAATCTTTCTGTAAATCTAAAACTACTCTTTAAAAAAGTCTTTTTTCAATCAGAAAGGAAAAGTTCCACGTGTGTCCACATGCTCACTAACTGAAAGATCCTAGAGAGACATGGGGAGCCATCTGGTGAGAATGCTGGAGAAAAGCTGCCAAAACCTTAAGTGAAAATCTTATGAGGGAAATACTAATAAAAACCTATAGAAATAATATCTACCTCAGATATTACTTAAAATAACTTAAAAATGAGCAAGCAAACGGACAAGGACTAGGATATAAGAAATACTGACTTACTGGGTAATGAGATGGTGAAACATGCTGCTATTTAATTTTGGAATCCTATGCTAATGTAAATCATCTCTCTAAATTTAAAAGCAAAGCCTAGGCCTCCTGTTCACCCCCTCTAAGCCCACTCTTCTCCCTGATTCCCTGATACCAGGAGCAGAGCTCAGGGCTCCAGGCTGAGGCCTCCACTGTGCCTGACCCTCAGCCCCCACCTGGTGAGTGCAGGCCTCCACCCACCACCCACCATCTGCCTCTTAGTCTGATGTCTGGAGCACCATCTGTCTTCTCCCATCTTGCAGGGGCCTCCTTATCTCAGGGTCTTCTCCTCCACACTCTCGGTGCTTCCTCATAGGCTCACAGGTCAAGGCCAGGGTGTCCCCCCAAACAGCAGAAATGCCCCCTTGGCCAGCAGTCTTCTGAGACGACCACAGACACACTAGCAGTGTCCAGTGGGTGCAGACTGGCCCACCCCAGACCCTGAGCCCATCTGGACCACAACTGGCTGTGGGCTGGGGATCCAGAGGCAGCCACTGGGTAGCCTCCAGGTGTTGACAATGGGGCAATAACAAGGTGAGCACTGAAGGTAAGTGCACTATGCCAGGCCACACAACCCCATGGGGATGCCATCACATAGGAGTTCCAGCAGTATCTGGAACAAGCCATCCTGACGGGAGAATAAGGCTTCCTTCCACAAGCAGATTTGCAGTAAGGGGTGCCTCTGGGCAAAGGTGCGGTGTACAATGAGGAGCCTGTGTGGTCCTGGCTCAAGACAGGCTGGCAGGGACTCAGGGTGCACCCAGCATGTCCCGACCCAGGCTGCGGGTTGTCATTTGAACCTGCAGACAGTGGGGGCGTCCAGGTTTCCATGTGGTCGACACTAGTGGAGAGAATGTTCAGGCAGCAGGTATAGCCGGGCTTGAGCGAAGAGGCTGCAGACAGAAACCAGCTGTAAAGGCCCTGAGGTGAGGGCTAGCCTGGGGAAGGGGAAGGGGCTGTGACCCCAGCTGCGTGGGCAGTGGGAGTCCAGCACCAGCAGTACTTTGGGGGGGTCCACGGCACCTCAAAGTCAACCAAAGGACAGACTGTATCCAAGGCCCGTGAACACCCTGTGCTCTGCGCTGGAAACACCAGGCCCAGCCAGGAGCCAACCATCCCTTTCCCGACCTGGCCGCTCCCGCCAAGTGGTGACAGGGCCCTAGGGGAGGGGACCCAGTATCTTGATTGGGCCTTGTCCTGCCCGTGCACTGTGGCCCAGGGCACCAATATGAGGTTCCCAGCACCAGCACCATCATCTGGGCTAGCTGCCTCTGTAGCCTTGGGTCCCTGGGAAGGGAAGCCACAGACCTGGGAGTCCATCTCCATTTCTCAGCTTCCTTCCCACATCTGTGCCCCCACTGGTCCAGGAGACTCAGGGGTCCTCCCTCTTAGGGAGGGGTCCATCACCCTTTCCTGCTGGAAAGACTCCTAGGCAGGGCCCCCAGCCCCAGGCTCTGGAAGAATTAGAAGGTTCCATCTCCCCATGGCCTCACCAGTCAGTCACAGCACTAGAGCCACCCCTGCGTGCCCTAAGGGGCAATATCGCAACAAATGAGCTATACAACCAGCCTCAGGTCCTTTGACCAAATAAGTTCACTGCTGGGACTCTGCCCCAAAGATGTGATTCCAAAGAACATAAGAGGATGTTTTTGATGTTCCGGGTGCTCCACAGAGGAAGGCCTGACGCAGGGATGCCACTAACCAAGGGACTCACAGTGAGCCACACCCTGAGAAATCTGAGGCCGTGGAAAAACACAGGAAAACGTTTACAACATCAGGATGTGTCTCCAGCCGTGTGGAAATGGCACAGATGGCCTGAAGGCCAGGGGAACAGAGGCAGGGCTGCAGTCCATGGTAGACTATGGGTGGGCCTGCTGCTGGGCCTCATTTCTCCTCATGACACTGTAGGTGTTTTTACTGACCAATAACTCTTCTCACAGTTCTGCACTGCTCAGTCATGGCACCAGTCCCTGAAAGGCCTTGTCAGAGAGGCAAATCAACACAAGACCAGCCCAGGCCCACAGAATATCAGACAGAAGCTGGCTGAAAGCCTCTGCACAGGGGTGGGGTTTCCAGAGCCCATGGAGCAGAGGAGAGGGGGCACACGTTAGGGGGCCATCTCAGATGCTCCAACATCCCCTAGAAACTACACCGTGGGGCAGGTGCCAGCTGTGCCCCACAGACCTGGGTGAGGACGGCAGCTCCCTGGGGCCTCAGGAGGACAGATTTCCAAACACAAGGAGATGACCTACCCTGAGGGAAAGTAGGACTAAACCCCCAAGTACATTATACAATAATAGAGTCATCTAATAGAAGATATAAAACAATTTTTTTTTTTTTTTTTTTTTTTGTTTCATGTACTGGCCTCTCCCGTTGCCGGACGCGCAAGCTCAGCGGCCACGGCCCACGGGGCCCAGCCGCTCCGCGGCATGCGGGACCCTCCCGGACCGGGGCACGAACCCGTATCCCCTGCATCGGCAGGCGGACTCTCAACCACTGCGCCACCAGGGAGGCCCATAAAACAATTTTAAATGATCGTAGGAAAAAAAAGATTCAAAAGCATTAAATGCACACTCACACATGCTGGAAAAATAAAATGATCAGACAAATCTGAAAAACTAGAACTTCTAGAAATGAAAAGTGATATTAAAATTTAAAACTCCATGAACAGTTTAAGCAACAACTTAGACACATTTGTTTAATGCGTCCATGGAATTCAGAGAATTGGTGAACTGGAGTCATCAAGAATGAAACACAGAAAGAAAAAGATATGGGAAAATGTGAAAGCAAAGTAAAGGGCCATGAAAGAGAATGAGAAGGCCCAACACAAGAAAAAACAGCTTCAGGGGGTGAGGAGAGAATGGAAGAGAGGCCAAGAGATGGAGGCTGAGGGTTGTATGGAATTGAAGAAAGGCCTAGCTCAGCTCTAGGAAGCAAAGCAGGATGGACTGTAAGTAGTTGGAGAAGCATAACGTCCACCTTGCTGCCACTTGCATTAGTCAGGGCCCTGCTTCCCCTTCTCCAAGAATCTCCTCCCATAACTGCCATCAGGTTTGGGGCGGTGAGGCGTGGGGGAGTGGGGGCAGCAGCTGCTTCGCCACCTGGAGTGTCCTGGAAAAAAACAGTTCCCTCATCCCCCAGAAACAACATTTGGGCTTTGCTCCCACCCTCCTGAGAGCCTTTCTGGTGTGCCCATTAGGCACTGGGGCTCTCACTGGGCACTGATCTACCTCCTAGGTGCTCCTAGGTCCACAGAGACCCTCCTGGCAACAGTGCACGGGGTCGGGGTGCCAATCCTCCTGCTAGCACACAATTACCCCTCCTGAAATGCCAAGTATCCAAAACACCGATTTTTAAAGGCCATAGTTGCCCAATTTATCCTCTATTCTTTACCAAATAAGCACATCGAAAAAAAGATTAGACACCCTTTGTGTGTTTTCCACCAGTCAGAGCCTGACTGTGGTTTCCCTCTCTCAGGCTTGAGCAAAACTTAACTCTTTTATGACGTGATGCTACTTAGAACTTCCCTTGCTGAGCCAATGGGGCTCCAGCCAAGTGCCTCCAGGCTGTGGGGCTGAGACGCCAACCACACTGGCCTGCTGAGTTTGACAGGCGCCAGGATGTGATCAAAGAGTGGCTGTTGGCCTGGGACTCAATCTGCATGACAACATGCAAAGTGGCCCTGTCACTTTCACTTTACAGGTGAGAAACTGTGCCAGGTTGAGGTGCTCACTCAGGCCATGTGCTGAAGGTGGCCACACAGATCTGAGGTTGCAAAGCCATCCCACACTGTAGGAAGGCCAGGCAGCCTCACATCAGTGGAGCAGTGGCCCAGGCTCCTACACTGAGGACAGATTTCAGACTAAGAGATTCACACAGGCGATGCTCTGGAAAATTCCTAGACTCTCCTCCTAGTGCATCTGCTTTCCCTTCAAGAGAAAGCATGTGCGGAATCCATGGCCTTGAGGGTTTATGAGGGCCTCCCCGCAAATTCTCAGGGTGCTGAACACAGCCCTCCATATCCTACTCCACTGCCCTGTGGCTGCCACACAAACATACACACACATATAACCCACACACACACCACACATAACACACACACACACCATACACATATACATGCAAACACATGCTCACAAACACACCACACACATGCACCACAACACATACATACCTCACATGCCACACACTACACACATACACACACTCTACACAAGCACACGACACACCCCACATGTACCACACACACCACACACACACACACACACACACACACACACCCCACACTGCAGGGTTCTCCTCTCACTGGTAAAGCAGGCTGGACCAAACTGGGGTGCACAAGGCATCCCAATAGCCAGATTCCCTCCCTGAGAAGTGCTGGGATGGTGGAAGTCCTGCCTTTCCTGGCTGCAACATCTTCACTGACAAAGATACAGGGCTGGGCTACACCAGAGTTAGCAAATAAAAATACAGGACACCCAGTCAAATATGAATTTCCAATAAAAAGAAATTCAAACCATTTTTTATCTGGCACCCCTACCTGCATTTCTAAGTTCCCTCTGACTCTGAATCCCACAATGTGCGAAATGAGAGTTGGACCCTGTCTGTTCCAGCTGAGACATTTCATACTTTAGTGCAGACCAGGAAAGGTGAAATGCAGGGGTGATCATCAAACACTCCAGGTGGTAGACTAGCTCCCCCATGAGCTGTTTACTGGCACGGGATCTCATTTTGAAACATTGGCATTCAAATGATGTATGTAGCACGCTCCTTCACTTGGTTTTCCAACCCCATCTCCTTGCACGACCTTGACCATAACTCACTTGGAATTTGTCTGAAACCCCCTCCTTGATTCCTCTAAAAATTCACTTCTTGGACTTACAGAACAGAAAGGCTGACCCGGAAGTCACGGAAGGGCAGCAGCGTCACTGTGTGCCGTGAGCCTGCTCCAGGGAGTACATGTATGCTTTCAGGTCATGCCAGTGGCGCCTGATCTCTGCCTGTCACTGCCATAGGGAAGTGAATGTGCTGGACATAAAAACTAACCCTGAGAATAGCCCCAGCCCCACAAGCCACCCCGAAACTGCCGTCGGGAGCCTCTGCAGGGTCCATAGGGACAGGTGTCTAAGCTGCTCCACCTCCGTGAGGGGCATGGTCAACAGACCCTGGGGGCTCTGGAACAACTGAGGGTGTCCAACTGGGTTGGCTCACTGAGGCCTGCATTGAAGGGAAGAAGGGGCTGAAGAACAACTGGTACAAATGAAATCACTTATGAAGAACATGCACAATAAAAACAGTTTCTGAGGGTGCAGGCAAGAAGCAAACATGTGGAAAGGTGGGGGCACACGTTGGACCCCCAGCAGCGTGGGGACAGAGCGAGGCCAGTAGGATGGCACGGGATGCAGCTTCTTAGGGAAGTGCCCTCCTGGAGGTGATCGTAAGTTCCCTGCATGGGGACCTCTGTGCTGGACCCTCTCGTGGGGTCAGAGGTAGCTGGTCCACCAAAACACACTCACCGCACATGCCTGTGGCAGAATCCTCTGGAGGACAACTGTACTTTCTGGGGCTCAGGGCCAATAGGACACCCTACTAGGCTCTTCCCTGGACCAACCACAGCCAGTCCTGGGACAGAGAGACCCAGGCCCACATGGGCCAGCATTAAGGATGCCATTCTTGGGGACATGAAACAATGATGAGACCTGAGCACATGGCAGCCAAAACTTCCAGCTGTGGAGCCAGCCTGGCCCGGAAGGCCTATGGAAGCTGCTCTTCTGTCCATCTTCCCAGCAAAGGGGACCCGGCCCCAAGCCTCAGGGCCAGCCTGTTGGGCCTTCTCACAGCATGAAAGGTGAATGGGGCCTCCCAGGAGGTACCAGGATGCGGGGCCATGCCCTCCTCCAGAGGCGACAGCTGCAAGGGCCAGGACCAGCATGGGCACGGCGCTTCTGACTGAGATTGGTGGCTTTCCCTGCTCATCATCATCACTTGTGAAAGTTTGATCCAGCCCACAGAGACCCTGATGGCTGCCCATCCCTTGCTCATCCCAGTGTCCCTCTCCATGGCCTTTCTGGTGGGATAGGAGCCAAGTCTCAAAGTTCTGGCAATGAGGAAGTCAGCAAGGCTCCCACAAAGTGCAGCCACATTCATAGGGAGTTGGTGCCACCATTATCAGTCAGTCAGCCTGGTTCTCACCTGTCAGAATAATCAGGGTTCACGGTGGGCTGCGTGCCTGAATGGGCCAGGCTTTCCTGTCTTCTCTTAGGGGCATCCGGACTTTTGCGCCTCCCCACCCTGGGTTGGTGGTCATCAGACATGCAGCAGGCCTCCCACCAAGGCTGAGCAGCCGAAGGCTGCAGGGGCAGACCAGCCAGCCCTCTGGAAAGATGAAGTGCAGAGGCCTACCAGCTGAGCTACAGGAAGTGCTGAAATTGGGAGAGGGTGCTCCTGAGGACCACTGCACACGTTAGCACACCCCCTTTCTGGGTGCCTAGAGGAGGAGGATGCCAGGTCGAGGTGCTCTCCTGGGGAGGGAAGGGGGTGGAAAATCAGAGAAGCAGAGAGCCAAGAAAAGAGGAGTTCTTTAAAACCCCCTACTCGTGGCTGTATGGATATTTCCCACATTGTATAGAAAGGGAGGCTGAAAGAACCCACAAATGCAGGAGGGGATGAATGAAAGGGCTTCAGCAGCAGGGGGACTGAAATGCCACCTACAGGATAGGTCCCAGCCTCCCTGAGAGCATGTGCCAGTTTCCTCCTAGAGACAACAGGGGCCCTTCCCCAGCAGATCTCAGAACACTCAACCATCTCCTGCATCCCAACATAGGCAGGGCTGTTAAAGCCACACCCCTCCGTGGGCACTGCATGTCCACCAGCCTCATGCACCCAGCAAACAGCTGCTTCCAGCTCTGCAGGTAGAGGGAAACTGAGGTTTGGCAGCCTCTGCTCTCCTCCCCGGCCCTTCACAGCTCCTCCCTCCAGGGCTCTGTCTCTGCTTTTCCCACAGCCGGCAGGCGGGGGTCCGGGAACAAAGAAGAACCAGGACGAAAGTCCCAGAACGCCTGTCACTCCTGTTACACGTCTTCCAGAACCTCATAGCCAGGCACTTTTTATTTTTTTAAGACGTGGCAGAAAGTCTGAGACTCTCAGGCATGATTTCCCTAACTCTGCCCAGGGACACACCTTCAGCTGTCTGTATCAGCATCATCCTGGGAGGGAAGCCCGAGGAAGGGAGAACAACCCCACCCATTTGCTCTGCCTGCCATCTCCTCAAAGTTGTGGGGGCCGGCTGGGACCGCCAGGAGCCCTCACTCTCACCAGGATAGACCCAACCCACCACAGAAAACAATCAGATTCAAGAAGTGTGGGATTTTAGGGCTGGGAAAGTACTTGACATCACCTGTCTCCTCCTATAGAGGTCTCAGACACACCTGGCAGCCTGTGAGCCCACATTGCTCATCATTCCCAGAGGCCCAGAATCTGCCAGGTGCAGAACTGGGTTGAGCTAAGTGAATAAGGCATGGCCCAACAAGGCTACCAGTCTCTATAGAATAGTCTCTGCCCTGGTTCTCAGGGGGCACCTCCAGACCCCTTTGGCTGCTGTCCCAGCACTACCTGCAGCTTCTCTCCCTCCCGCTCTTGGCACAGGGTCCTGACAGAAACAAGCAAACCTCCTTGGCTTCTGCTCACCCACAGTTGTTCAAAGTTACCCCCCAGGACAGCCACCCATTCAACCTGGTTCTGCCTCTTCTGCTTCAAGCACCCTGTAGATGTCTCAGCACAGACCCCACAACCAGAAAACAGTAGAGGGGGGAGCCCGGCTCAAAAGAAAAGTCAGAATGGCTGGGGGCAGCTCACCCAAGAGGATGGATGGTCGGTAAATGAGGAGCTGGGAAAATGTCCACTCCTGCTGGCTGCCGTGGACACAACAATTCAAACAGAAACCAGTTACCAAATCTGACACAGTACAGGAGTAAAACTAACAATAATACGAAGCTTGGTGAAGTAAAGGAAGTGGTCAACTTAGGGATATTGACTTTCTGTTTGATGGAATCGTCTTAGGAATTCCAGGTCTACCATCCCTCCAAGAACAAGGCATCTTTTGGCGGGTGGGGGGAGAGGCTGGTAAAAGGGCACAAACTCTCAGCTGTAAGATTAATAAGGTCTGAGGATCTAATGTATAACACAGTGACTAGAGTTCATAACACTGTATTATATAATTGAAATTTGCCAACAGAGTAAAACTTTAGTGTTCTAACCAAAAGAAAAAAAACTATGTGAGATGCTGGATATGTTAATTAACTCAATTGCAGGAATCGTTCCACAATGTATACATATATTAAATCATCACACTGTGCACTTTAAATATATTACAATTTTGTCAGTGACAACTCAATAAAGCTGGAAAGAATAAAACTGAATCTTGTAAAATGTATAAGAAAAAAAGAATAGGGCATCTTTGAATATGCACATATCTGGTGCACACCAGCCATGTGGACACACATATTTGTAAAGGACATGTGCCCAGTGGGTGCATCTGTAGGAATGCTCATCCTCATGCATTGCAAAGTGCACCTAGCACACTCAGAAAGGATGTGTGCACCGGCATACAGATACACGTGTTCTCAGGGCATTTCAGAATAGGCATTCTTTTTTTTTTACTTTTATAAAAGTTTTATATTTATTTATTTATTTTTTAACATCGTTACTGGAGTATAATTGCTTTACAATGTTGTGTTAGTTGCTGCTGTATAACAAAGTGAATCAGCTATATGTATACATATATCCCCATATCCCCTCCCTCTTGTGTCTCCCTCCCACCCTATTATCCCACCCCTCTAGGTGGACACAAAGCACCGAGCTGGTCTCCCTGTGCTGTGTGGCTGCTTCCCACTAGCTATTTTACATTTAGTAGTGTATATATGTCCATGCCACTCTCTTCGTCCCAGCTTACCTTCCCCCTCCCCGGGCCCTCAAGTCCATTCTATACGTTTGCGTCTTTATTACTGTCCTGCCATTAGGTTCTTGAGAACAGTTTTTTTTTTTTTTTTTTTTTTTTTTTTTTTTTTTTTTTTTTCATTTGGTTTTTTTTTTTTTAGTTTCTATATATATGTGTTAGCATATGGTATTTGTTTTTCTCTTTCTGACTTACTTCATTCTGTATGACAGTCTCTGGGTCCATACACCTCACTACAAATAATGCAATTTCGTTTCTTTTTATGGTTGAGTAATATTCCATTGTATATATGTGCCACATCTTCTTTAACCGTTCATCAGTCGATGGGCACTTAGGTTGCTTCCATGTCCTGGCTATTGTAAATACAGCGGCAGTGAACATTGTGGTAACGACTCTTTTTTTGTTGTTGTTGTTTTTTGCTTTTTGGGCCTTTTTTTTTTTTGCGGTACGCGGGCCTCTCACTGTTGCAGCCTCTCCCGTTGCGGAGCACAGGCTCCGGACGCACAGGCCCAGAGGCCACGGCTCACAGGCCCAGCCGCTCCGCGACACGCAGGATCCTCCCGGACCGGGTCACGAACCCGCGTCCCCCACATCGGCAGGCAGACTCCCAACCACTGTGCCACCAGGGAAGCCCACGTGACTCTTTTTGAATTATGGTTTTCTCACGGTATATGCCCAGTAGTGGGATTGCTGGGTCATATGGTAGTTCTACTTTTAGATTCTTAAGGAACCTCCATACTGTTCTCCACAGTGCCTGTATCAATTTACATTCCCACCAACAGTACAAGAGGGTTCACTTTTCTCCACACCCTCTCCAGCATTTTTTGTTTGTAGATTTGTTGATGATGGCCATTCTGACCATTGTGAGATGACACCTCATTGTAGTTTTGATTTGCATTTCTCTAATGATTAGTGATGTTGAGCATCCTTTCATGTGTTTGTTGGCAATCTGTATATCTTCCTTGGAGAAATGTCTGTTTAGGTCTTCTGCCCATTTTTGGATTGGGTTGGTTTTTTGATATTGAGCTGCATAAGCTGCTTATATATTTTGGAGATTAATCCTTTGTCACTTGCTTCGTTTGCAAATATTTTCTCCCATTCTGAGGGCTGTCTTTTCATCTTGTTTATGGTTTCCTTTGCTGTGCAAAAGCTTTTAAGTTTCATTAGGTCCCATTTGTTTATTTTTGTTTTTACTTGCATTTCTCTAAGAGGTGGGTCAAAAAGATCTTGCTGTGATTTATGTCATAGAGTGTTCTGCCTACGTTTTCCTCTAAGAGTTGTATAATGTCTGGCCTCACATTTAGGTCTTTAATCTATTTTGAGTTTATTTTTGTGTTTGGTGTGAGGGAGTGTTCTAATTTCATTCTTTTACATGTAGCGGTCCAATTTTCCCAGCACCACTTATTGAAGAGGCTGCCTTTTCTCCATTGTATATTCTTGCCTCCTTTATCAAAGATAAGGTGACCATATGTGCACAGGTTTATCTCTGGGCTTTCTATCCTGTTCCATTGATCTATATTTCTGTTTTTGTGCCAGTCCCATACTGTCTAGATTACTGTAGCTTTGTAACATAGTCTAAAGTCCGGGAGCCTGATTCCTCCAGCTCCGTTTTTCTTTCTCAAGATTGCTTTGGCTATTCAGGGTTTTTTGTGTTTCCATACAACTTGTGAAATTTTTTGTTCTATGAAAAATGCCAGTGGTAGTTTGATAGTGATTGCATTGAATCTGTAGATTGCTTTGGGTAGTAGAGTCATTTTCACAATATTGATTCTTCCAATCCAAGAATATGGTATATCTCTCCATTTGTTGTATCATCTTTAATTTCTTTCATCAGTGTCTTATAGTTTTCTGCATACAGGTCTTTTGTCTCCTTAGGTAGGTTTATTCCTAGGTATTTTATTCTTTCTGTTGCAGTGGTAAATGGGAGCATTTCCTTAATTTCTCTTTCAGATTTTTCATCATTAGTGTATAGGAATGCAAGAGATTTCTGTGCATTAATTTTGTATCCTGCTACTTTACCAAATTCATTGATTAGCTCTAGTCGTTTTCTCATAGCATCTTTGGGATTCTCTATGTATAGTATCATGTCATCTGCAAACAGTGAAAGTTTTACTCCATCTTTTCCAATTTGGATTCCTTTTATTTCTTTTTCATCTCTGATTGCTGTGGCTAAAACTTCCAAAACTATATTGAATAAAAGTAGCGAGAGTGGACATCCTTGTCTTGTTCCTCATCTTAGAGGAAATGCTTTCAGTTTTTCACCATTGAGAATGATGTTGGCTGTGGGTTTGTCATATATGGCCTCTATTATGTTGAGGTAGGTTCCTATGCCTACTATGCCTACTTTCTGGAGAGTTTTTGTCATAAATGGGTGTTGAATTTTGTCAAAAGCTTTTTCTGCATCTATTGAGATTATCATATGGTTTTTATCCTTCAATTTGTTAATATGGTGTATGACACTGATTGATTTGCGCCTATTGAAGAATCCTTGCATTGCTGGGATAAACCCCACTTGATCATGGTATATGATCCTTTTAATGTGCTGGTGGATTCTGTTTGCTAGTATTTTGTTGAGGATTTTCGTTTCTATATTCATCTGTGATGTTGGCCTGTAGTTTTCTTTTTTTTTTTTTTTGTGGTACACGGGCCTCTCACTGTTGTGGCCTCTCCCGTTGCAGGGCACAGGCTCCAGACACACAGGCCCAGTGGCCATGGCTCACAGGTCTAGCCGTTCCGCGGCATGTGGGATCTTCCCAGACAGGGGCACGAACCCATGTCCCCTGCATTGGCAGGTGGACTCTCAACCACTGAGCCACCAGGGAAGCCCATGTAGTTTTCTTTTTTTGTGACATCTTTGTCTGGCTTTGGTATCAGGGTGATGGTGGCCTTGTAGAATGAGTTTGGGAGTGTTCCTCCCTCTGCTATATTTTGAAAGAGTTTGAGAAGGATAGGTATTAGCTCTTCTCTAAGTGTTTGATAGAATTCGCCTGTGAAGCCATCTGGTCCCGGGCTTTTGCTTTTGGAAGAGTTTTAATCACAGTCTCAATTTCAGTGCTTGTGCTTGGTCTGTTTATATTTTCTATTTCTTCCTGGTTCAGTCTTGGAAGGTTGTACTTTTCTAAGAATTTGTCCATTTCTTCCAAGTTGTCCATTTTATTGGCATATAGCTGCTTGTAGTAATCTCTCATGATCTTTTGTATTTCTGCAGTGTCAGTTGTTATTTCTCCTTTTTCATTTCTAACTCTGTTGATTTCAGTCTTCTCCCTTTTTTTCTTGAAGAGTCTGGCTAATTGTTTATCAATTTTGTTTACCTTCTCAAAGAACAAGCTTAAAGTTTTATTGATCTTGGCTATTGTTTCCTTCATTTTTTTTTCATTTACTTCTTATCTTGATCTTTTTGATTTCTTTCCTTCTGCTAACTTTCGGGTTTTTTTGTTCTTCTTTCTCTAATTGCTTTTGGTGTAAGGTTAGGTTGTTTATTTGAGATGTTTCTTGTTTCTTGAGGTAGGATGGTACTGCTATAAACTTCCCTCTTAGAACTGCTTTTGCTGCATCCCATAGGTTTTGGGTCATTGTGTATTCATTGTCATTTGTTTCTAGGTAGCTTATGATTTCCTCTTTGATTTCTTCAGTGATCTCTTGGTTATTTAGTAGCATATTGTTTAGATTCCGTGTGTTTGGAGTTTTTACATTTTTTTTCCTGTAATTGATACCTAATCTCATAGCACTGTGGTCAGAAAAGATACTTGATACCATTTCAATTTCCTTAAATTTACCAAGGCTTGATTTGTGGCCCAAGATATGTTTTATCCTGGAGACTGTTACATGAGCACTTGAGAAGAAAGTGTATTCTTTTGGTTTTGGATGGAATGTCCTATAAATATCAATTAAGTCCATCTTGTTTAATGTATCATTTAAAGCTTATGTTTCCTTATTTATTTTCATTTTGGATGATCTGTCCATTGGTGAAAGTGGGGTGTTGAAGTCCCCTACGATGATTTGTGTTACTGTCGATTTGCCCTTTTATGGCTGTTAGTATTTGCCTTATGTATTGAGGTGCTCCTATGTTGGGTGCATAAATATTTACAATTGTTATATCTTCTTCTTGGATTGATCCCTTGATCATTATGTAGTGTCCTTCTTTGTCTCTTGTAATAGTCTTTATTTTAAAGTCTATTTTGTCTGATATGAGAATTCCTACTCCAGCTTTCTTTTGATTTCCATTTGCATGGAATATCTTTTTCCATCCCCTCACTTTCAGTTTGTATGTGTCCCTAGGTCTGAAGTGGGTCTCTTGTAGACAGCATATATACGGGTCTTGTTTTTGTACCCTTTCTGTCAGTCTATGTCTTTTGGTTGGAGCATTTAATCCATTTACATTTAAGGTAATTATTGATATATATGTTCCTATTACCATTTTCTTAATTGTTTGGGGTTTTTTACTGTATGTCTTTTCCTTCTCTTGTGTTTCCTGCCTAGAGAAGTTCCTTTAGCATTTGTAGTAAAGCTGGTTTGGTGGTGCTGAATTTTCTTAGCTTTTGCTTGTCTGTAAAGGTTTTAATTTCTCCATCAAATCTGAATGAGATCCTTGCTGGGCAGAGTAATCTTGGTTGTAGTTTCTTCCCTTTCATCACTTTAAATATGTCCTGCCACTCCCTTCTGGCTTGCAGAGATTCTGCTGAAAGATCAGCTGTTAACCTCTTGGGGATTTGCTTGTATGTTATTTGTTGCTTTTCCCTTGCTGTTTTTAATATTTTTTCTTTGTATTTAATTTTTGACAGTTTGATTAATATCTGTCTTGGTGTGTTTCTCCTTGGATTTATCTTCTATGGGACTCTTTGCGCTTCCTGGACTTGATTGACTATTTCCTTTCCCATATTAGGGAAGTTTTCAACTATAATCTCTTCAAATATATTCTCAGACCTGTTCTTTTTCTCTTCTTCTTCTGGTACCCCTATAATTCAAATGTTGGTGTGTTTAATGTTGTCCCAGAGGTCTCTGAAACTGTCCTCAATTCTTTTCATTCTTTTTTCTTTATTCTGCTCTGCGGTAGTTATTTCCACTATTTTATCTTCCAGGTCACTTATCCGTTCTTCTGCCTCAGTTATTCTGCTGTTGATTCCTTCTAGAGAATTTTTAATTTCATTTCTTGTGTTGGTCATCACTGTTGGTTTGCTCTTTAGTTCTTCTAGATCCTTGTTAAACGTTTCCTGTATATTCTCCATTCTATTTCCAAGATTTTGGATCATCTTTACTATCAGTACTCTGAATTCTTTTTCACGTAGACTGCCTATTTCCTCTTAATTTATTTAGTCTGGTGGGTTTTTACCTTGCTCCTTCATCTGCTGTGTATTTCTCTGTCTTCTCATTTTGCTTAACTTACTGTGTTTGGGGTCTCCTTTTCGCAGGCTGCTGGTTTGTAGTTCCCACTGTTTTTGGTGTCTGCCCCCAGTGGGTAAGGTTGGTTCAGTGGGTTGTGTAGGCCTGCTGGTGGAGGGGACTGGTTCCTGTGTGCTGGTGGATGAGGCTGGATCTTGTCTTTCTGGTGGGCTAGACCTTGTCTGGTGGTGTGTTTTGGGGTATTTGTGAACTTATTATGATTTTAGTCAGCCTCTCTGCTAATGGGTGTGGTTGTGTTGCTGTCTTGCTAGTTGTTTGGCATGGGGTGTTCAGCACTGTAGCTTGCTGGTCATTGAGTGGAGCTGTGTCTTAGTGTTGAGATGGAGATCCCTGGGAGAGCTTTCGCTGTTTGATATTACGTGGGGCCGGGAGGTCTCTGGTGGACCAATGTCCTAAACTTGGCTCTCCCACCTCAGAGGCTCAGGCCCGACACCTGCCTGGAGCACCAAGACCCTGTCAGCCACATGGCAGGTCTGACTCAAGAAGAAATTACAGTTTTCTTAATAGTTCTCTCCATCCTCCGACCCAGCGCCACCAGAATGAGCATTTTGAAAATGAATGGTCACACAATAAATGTGGTCAGGAAATATTTTCTGTAACATCAAATCCTAAATCTCTCAAGGCGTACATTGTATTTTCAGAATTCTTTGCTGTCATTCCTAAAGAAGATCCGATTGGAAGTGGCTCCCCATACTTTTGGCCTTAGGTTACTCTACTCTTTATCTTTAGGTGGAGCATCTGTAAATAATAATTTAGTATCTGTAAGTATCCAAGTGTATTTGTGTAATCATTTGGTATCTGTAAGTAATGGTTTAAAGCTCTGTGAAGGAGGACTCCCCGTTTATAGAGCAGTGTTTAGCTTCTCAGACTGGAACTAATCTATGCTGGCCTGTCTTCAGCATGTCTTATAAGGCTGGTGTCTGCTGGGATCTCCCCAAGGGCCCCCTCTTGTGTCACAACCCCACCAGCCTTGCAAACCACACATTTTGTGGCACTGAGGCCTCACTTTTCTTCTCTCATGTGGAATGCAGTAACTAGGGGTTTAGCTGCCAGTCTGCAGGAGAGAAATGTGAGGACAGACCTGAAGGAGCTTGGCTTACAGGCTCTGTCCTCCAAAGCTGGCCATATGCTTTGGTCCCCAGACACTCCGGTGTGAGAGTAGCTGGTAACAGGATGGTCCTGCTGCTCTGGGAAGTGGTCATGGGGCCTCAGTCACTGCTCCTAGTTAGGTGGGGCGGGGGGGCCCAACCTCAACCCATTAGCCTGAGGCCTCATCCCTGGGATGATCCCAAAAGGGGCCTCTGACTGGACAGGGTCCTATGGGACTTAAAGCTCCACCTGAAGAAAGATGCTTGGGGCAGATGGGGCTGTTGGGTGGCTGACGGAGCCCCTCCTCAGCAGACAGGCCGCAGGCTAGGCTAGCGTGCATTATTGGGGTGGGGGGGGGTCACATCTGAAGAGGGGTTGCCAGAAGGGCCTTTAGAGTCAAGGGTCCTAAAGAAAGCATCCCTCACCCTTGCCTCCAGGCGGCTGTGCGGTGGGAGAAATTCGAGCCCAAGTGTCTATAAAATGTGTAGTCCACAAAATCTGTGAAATGAGAGGCAGGGCGGGATGACCTCTGTACTCTGAAATCTCATTTTCATGTTTATTTTATTTCTGATTATAAAAGTGATATTATGCTCCTGGAAAACAAGTTGGAAAGTGGAGATAAGTATGAAAGCAACAGGAAAAAAACCACTCTCAACCCTCTAACATTTGCTTCCAGCATGTCTTCTGTTTTAACTGATTCAAACCAACTAACATCCTATATAGACAACGTAGAATCCTGGGGTTTTTTTCCCATTTAACATTATAGCATAAACATTTTCCCGTATCATTGAAATCTTGTCGTAAACGTCACTGTTGATGACTGAATAATTTCCTATTGTGAGTACATTATAATTTACTTAATCCTCCCCTCAATTCTATCATCTAGGAGTCTAGAATCCTTGATATATTAAATGAATATTCAAAATATCTCTTCATATGTTTTTGAACCTGTTCCAGTGGATTTTTAATAGATATTCCAGATAAACGGCATGGTCTCTTTAAAAATCAGAAGTAGGTTTTGGAGTATTTATTCCAGCAGTTTCTAGGGAAACCAACTGTATGCAGCTATAGAGCAAATACCTCTGTCAGGAAGCTCTGGGAATTACAGCCTTCCATCTGGATAAAACCCTCAGAGACTCACAAGGTGGCTGGGAAGACAAATTTCACCTGAGAGCAAATGCAATCCAAGGTCATGTTAACAGAAATACCACTCTAGACTAAGAGAGGTGAGGCCCCTGTCCTCAGCCCCTACCACACCCTTGAGGGCATCAACTTGGAGGGTGTTTAGGGGTGGGGCCTGGGAACAAACTCTGTGCTGTGACCCTACAGGGGGCAGCCCAGAATGAAGGGAAGGCTGTGGTCCCGACTGCTGCTATATCTGGAGGGAGGAGCAACTGGTATGCTCCAAGGTCCTATCCTCCTGGAACATTCTAATATCTGTTCTTTATCTTTCTTTTCCTTTTTTAACCATAAAGGACAAGAAAATCAAAGATCAGGATATTGAAACCTGGATGGGCTCCAGTGGGCCCTTGCCCCAGACTCCCAGGAGGCACAAATGCAAGGTGTAGGGCCTGGAGCAGACATATGCTGCAGCCCCCTGAGGTGAGTGCCTTTTGATGGACCCTATCCCAGAGGAGATGGGGGCCATGAGGTTAGGTTGGTACAAACTAGGCCTCAAGGCACACTTCAACAGCAGCCAGCATGACCACTGGGCAGTGAGCGTGGTGAAAGGACACTGGCTGTGCTTGATCACCTCCAACCTAGTGGTGTGCTGGGAACACTGAGCATCAATGTTGCCATCCCTAAATCAGGGACCTCGCCTAGCTCATAGAGCGGGTCCTGAGGACAAGATGAGGCACACACATACCTTGGACCTCACTGTGCAGAGGGCACCAGAGCCCTCCGTCCATCCCAGGGACACTCACACTGACAGATACCCGCAAGCACAGCATTAGGCCTTGTCCATAGTTCCCCCCGACAGACAGGACACTTCCGGGAAGGCCTTGAAGGATTCTCTTGCCAAGCGACGGGTAAGAATGGCAGGCTGCCAAGTGTTGCTGGGTGACCTCGCCAAGAGCCTTTTCCTTCACTAACTGACAGTGTGTGCAGATCACGGTGAACAGGCCAGTGCCGGGAGGTGACTGTGCGCTCCCAGAGGAGGACACGCTGGTACAACAAGGCTCTGTGATCATGTGCCATCATCCAGACCAGTGGCCTCATCACAGGGACCGTCTGCACAGGGATTCCCCCAAGAGTTTAAAATGAATCTGAATCCTGGAACCCCGGAGTGTTGGGAGGGAAGTGGCAAGGAGACAACCAGGCCCAGCTCTGCCACCCCTCAGGTCTCCAGTGGCCAGCTCTGAGGGCAGCTGAAGATGGGCTGGATCCTGATCCTTGGTTCCAACAAGGGACCTTGGAGAGCTGGCCGGGCCGCCCGGGTGACACAGAGGTCCTGTGGAAAAGGCAAATGGGCAGGCAGGGAAGGGAGGCCCCAGCAGGATGACCCCAGAGCGGGGCAGGCCTCTACCAGGACAGGCATCAGGCCACCTCCTCCTGACCCCAGAACCTCAAGGCCAGCTGGTCACAGCCTCCCACTGCAGACAGGCAGCCCGGCCACACAGCGAGGTGTTCTGGAATGGGGGCCGACAGTCGTCACTCACCGAATCACAGGAGGCACAGGGCTTCCCACACTCAAACGTGTGCTGCTCAGAACTGGGGGCAGGGGGGCTTCCCCAAGGGCAGAACCAACCAAGAGGGTTCCAGCCCATCTGTGGGGAACACCCCAGGGTCTGGAAAGAGCACCAGGCTGAGAAAGGACACAGACTGCTGGGCAGCCTCTGTTTCTCGTTTGTGAAAGAGGGGCTTGGACCAAGTCCTCCCTGGGAGGCCCAACTCGCACATCCTATTCCAGTGGTGTGTCCGGAGGGCAGGAGCCATTCAAGTGGATGGTGGTAATGTTGGCCCCTAAGGCAGAGCGTAAGAGGCGGGGGTGGCGAACTGCTCTCTTAGCTTTTCAGAGAGGCAGTGCAAAAAGCACTCTAATTACATCTTTCTTTTCCAAAGAGTAGTTTGAAATCTAATAAAACAATACAAGTCTGAGATCTAGAAGAAACTGTGAAAGGGGACCAGCACCATGATCCTAAATGGTAGCCCTTGTGATCAGGACCACGTGGAGAGCGCCCCACGTCCATGTTAAAGGGACCACCGCAGGGCTGCTGGGTGACAGCTCCCTCACAGGATCACAGGTAGCCCCACGAGCTGTCAGGGTGCCCTCACTGGGGCTGGGGTCCTAGGTTCAGGGATGTGTGAAGGTGCCTGGGGGGAGGCCTCACGAGCTGGAGACATGGCTCCTCAAAGGTACACAAACCCTGAAGGATCTTCAGGGTCAGGATCAGAGGACAAAGGGGTCCAAGAAGCCGCCACAACTGGAGCAGGTGGGTGTGCAAGGCCTCCAGTAAACCTGGCTCTGTGGGGATGACTAGGGGTAGGAAGTGCATGGCAATGGAGCGACATGGACTCCTGCACTGTGACCAAGGGTACGCAAGTGATGTGAAATGCTAACAATCAGGTAAACTGAGCTGGGGCATGCACAAACTCTACCTTGGCTGCGACTTTTCTATAAACCTAAAGTCTAAAATAAAAGTTTATGAAGAAAATAAAAGCAAATGAGGCTGACTTCAAAGTAAGACTCAAAAGGAAGGGAGAGGGGATATTTAGCAAACAAGCGAGCTTTCACCCTCTGCTAGCCCCGGAGGTTTGCAGGGGCTCAGAGCACTGTTGCAGCAGGAGGAGGGAGAGGACGGGAGTGCCCCCCGCTGCCCAGACCCACCAGAGGAAGGCTTCCTCTCATTTCACTTCTCAGATTCAACCTGCTCTTTTTGTCTTTATTAGAAAGCATCTGGGCCACTTACAAAATCCTACAATTGTAGGGAGAAAAGGATTTAAAAGTGAGTGAGCTTAATAATTAGACAACTACAAACTGAAATGATAATATAATAATATATAATATAAAAACTGCACTATAAAACCATAGTGAGATACAATTTTTCACCTTCCAGACTGAACTGACAAAAGATCAAAAAGTTCAGAAAATGTGATGCCAGTGTGTAGAGAAATCTGTACAACCTATCTGGCGATTTTAAAACCTGAAATGCTTCCCTTCAACTCAGCACCTTTATGTCTTGGAATTTATCCAACAGATAAATTTGCACATATGCACACGTAACCGTATGTACCAGGATGCTCCCTGGGCAAAACTGCAGTTGCTCCAGATGAGAAACAAGCTTAACGCCAACCAGGCCAGAGGAGATGGGGAAAACTCATCCCTGAGCGCAGCCCACACAACAGAGCCCTGTCTGGGAACCATGTCCCAGGCAGAGCCATGCCCGCAACGTGTGTCTGTATGCCTATGTGCCTGAGAAAAGAGAGAGGGGGTGGTTGCCTGACACAAACGTTGCATAGACAGAAATCTCTCTGCAGTTTTTCCTAAGGGGCTGCCATCGAGTTGGTTCTGGTGAGAAGACAGCTTTTCACTACATATTCTTTCATACTCCTTTTTAAAAACCCATGTCCTAGTGTTCCATTTGCAAATTTTTTCAATTAACTATTTTTAAGTGAATAAATGCAGTTATTCCTTATCACAATAAACATAAGAAAAGAAAAGGGGTCAGAAGCTCCATTTTCTACCCAATAAAGGTGAATATGTTTCTGCAGAAGTTCAGTCGCCTCTTGCCCTCAACTGGCGGCAATTGTGTCCCTCAAGGGACATCAGCCATGCCTGGAGGCACTTTTGCTGTCACAGCTGGGGGGGCGGGTGCTACTGGATTAGTAGGCAGAGGCCAGGGATGCTGCTCCACAATGCATACAGCAAAGAATTTTCTGGGCCCAATGTCCACAGAGCCCAGGCCGAGAAACCCTACTCTAACGTACACACTATTTCCCCAGATGTGTCCAGTCTGGGGTCAGTTTCAATTATTAAAAAGTTGTTTCTCAAATTGAATGCAAATCTGCCTGCCTCCTTCTCCAAGCTTCAATCCAGCACTTGGTTTTTTCACAGTCCTGAGGCTGGGACAGCTGCTCTGCAGAAGGATCACGCAGGGCTGCACCTCCGGAGCTCAGCCGCTGAGTGCAAGGATGAGCAGAGCCATGTGGTGCTCTCTGGTCCCACCAACACCCACCTTCTATTCCAGAGGGTCACATCATCTGTGGACGAAAGGAAAGGAACCACGTGCCCTGTGGAGCTGGAGAAGGGCATGGGATGGGCAGGACTGGGACACAGCTTGGGGGGCCTGGGGAAGTGGCTTCATGGCTCCCTGCTCCAGGGTCTCTCCCTCACTTCTGCCCAGCATTACCTTCAGGCCCCATAGGGATTTTAGAGAGTCGGGGTGGGGGGAGTAGCTGTGGGACTTGGGAAGAGATATCTCAAGGCCAGGAGAGGGCCACACAGCACACATTGGGTGGAACTGGGCTGAGAACACGGGAAAAGCATTTGTACCTGTCTTTTGGGGCAGAACCCAAGTAAAAGGTCCTCAGAGCCCTAGTCCCACACCTAGCTGTGGCTCAGTGAACGGGGGGCTGATATGACCGGCCCCTAGACTCACAAAGATGCCCCACCCTCACTTAGTGAGCCACCCCCAGGTTTACCTGTCCACCTCCACATCTGGAGCCAAGGACTGAAATGCAAATGCCTGATGCTTGTACAGTGGGCAGGTGGCAGGCGCCCTGGCAGCCAGGGGTCCGGGGTGCTGAGGGGGATGCTGGAGAGGCCCAGGGGCAGTACCAGGATCAGATGGGGGCTGGCTACACAAGCACCCACACTGGGATCGAAAGGTCACCATGACAACACAGTACCATGAGAACCAGGGGGCCGAACAGCAGCTAAGACTTCCACCTTCCAACAGCATGGGTGAAGTATGGCAGAAGAGCAGTGCCTGGCAGACTTCGAACTTGCCAAGGGGAAGTCAGAGTGGCAAAGCCGCATGTGCCACTTATCAGCCAGTGACCCAGGCCGGCTGCTGGCCCTCTCCGAGCCAGAGTCTCCTAAGCAGACCCAAGTCTAGTGCCCTTGGGGAGCTGCTGAAAGGACAAGGTCTTGACAGAAAGTATCTGTTGCTGGGAGCAAACAAGAGGCAAGAAACACTCCTCACCGTCCCAGGTGCCCTTTTTTTTACGAGCTATAGCTCCAAAACAGCTGGGAGATTAGCCATAGTTATGTCAGACTTTCCAGGGAAGAAACTCCACAAGCACCAATGGCAAATAATCCTGAAGTTTTGCAAATGTCAGCAGAAGGATGTTTAGTGAGAACCCACCCCGAGCTCTGATGCACACCCGCTGTGTTGCCTCATGCAGTCCTAAGGGATCCCCCTCCCCACAGGGTTTGGGGAGCTCTCCTGGGGAGCTCGCTGCACACCTTACTGGGCGTTGTTCATCTGGGAGGCACACTGGATCAGGCTGCAGTTTCTTGATTATTCCAGGGTGCCAAAAGTCATGCTGCACCAGGCCTCAGTCTCTTCTGCAGGAAATGGGAGCTGAACCCCTAAATCTGTGTCATTTCTCCAGCTGATGGCAAGTCAGCCCAGGAGGGTGGTGAAATGGGGTCTGGGCAGGGAAGGGTCCTGTGCCTCACTGGGACATGCTCATGTCCCCAGGAAGCACTTTCTCACTGCCCTTCCCACTTAGCCCAACTTCCCTGAAATTCACATTCAGACTCTGACTCGGGGGAGGGGGGTAGCTCTAAGGGGATGGATAAAACGAGAGGCAAATTCACAAAGTTACAAGAAGATTTTCAAGTATCAGAGTTCGTGTAGCTGGGCTGGTTGTACATCAGTCTGGGATTGCCAGTCCAAGTCTGGCTATCCCAAGGGTAGGTATCTGTGAGCTCAGACCTGGCCCCAGGGCACTCTCCAAAGCCCATCCAGCCATTCACACTTAACCAGCACCATGGGACCTGTGCCCAGCCCACAGTGTGTAGGGCACAAGAAGAAATGAGTTCCACTCTGCAATTCTGTGTGAAGCAGAAAACGGCACCACACTTGAAGGACCCAGGCCAGAGACTGTGCCCAAAGCTTCCTAGGCACTTGGCCCACCCCAGCATAAGGCTCACGGTTTAGTCAGCAGCTTGGGCTACCATCCCAGGGGCTTGTTCACTGCCCTCATGTCCTGCTCAACCCAAGGAGCAGTGCTGACCCATCCTACAGGTTTGCATTCACTAGGACCTCCTGCCTTCTGGGGTCCTGGGCACTGTCCCCTGTCATTAACATCAATGAAGGGGCACTGACAGGGGGAGCTCCAGGACAGACACACTGCTGCTGTCCCAGCCTATCATGTTGTAGTGTTAACCTCAGGGAGCTGATCTCTCCAGCCTCAGTTTGCTTGCCTCCCAATCAGAACAGCCCACCACCACCAAGCCCTCAGGGGCAGTGGGAAGTTCAGCAAGGCCATGTGCAGTACATGCCCAGCAGTGGGCCCTGATCTACTCAGTGGCAGCTTCCTCAACAGTCAGGGTAAAGGAGATAAAGACCTGCATGGCGACCCCCACACAATACAAGAAGGAGCCCCCCAACACATGTGTATGAAAAATGCCTAGCCCAGGATGTGACATAGGCAAGGCTCAACAAACACTTAAGATTAAAAAGGAAAGCAGCACCCCTCCCAGGACATGCAGACACACTCTGGACACAGGACATCCACAGGCACCCAGCTGAGTGTGTGCACACCCCAGCACATGCATGAACACCCACACCCCACACATGTCTGGTTCTGGAAATTCAGCTGCCACATGTTAAAGGGTGATTTTTTTAATAAAAAGGGTAAAAGCACCAGCAGTGAACAATACAAAAAGGAAATTACAAAAACAATCCCACTTACAATTGCATCCAAGGGAATTAAGTACCTAGGAATAAACTAAATCAAAAATTTAAAACTTGTACACTGAAAACTACAAAATGTTGCTGAAAGAAATCAGGGGATACCTAAATCTAAATAAATGGAAAGACATCTCATGCTCATGAATCAGAAGACGTAATACTAAGATGTCAATACTACCCAACGCGATCTACAGATTCAATGCAATCCCTGTCGAAATTCCAACAGCGCTTTTTGCAGAAATGGAGAAGCCAATCCTCAAATTCATATGGAATTGCAAGGAGCCCCAAAAAGTCAACATAATTTTTTTAAAAGAACAAGGTTGGAAGTCTCACACTTCCTGATTTCAAAACTTACTACAAAGCTACAGTAATCAAAACAGTGTGGTACTGGCATAAGAACAGACATACAGACCAATAGAATGGAATAGTGTCCAGAATTAAATCCTCATGTATATGGTCAAATGTTTTTCAACAAGGCTACCATGACTTTCGATAGGGATAGAATAGCCTTTTCAACAAATGGTTCTGGAACAACTGGATACCCACATGCAAACAAATGAAGCTGGATCCCTACTTCAAATCTTATATAAAAATTAACTGAAAATGAGTCAAAAACTAAATACAAGAGCTAAAACTATAAAAACTCTTAGAAGAAATCAAAGGGGTAAATCTTCATGACCTCAGATTTGGCAATGAATTCTTAGATATAACACCAAAAGCATAAGCAACAGTAGAAAAAGACAAATTGGACTTCATCAAAATTAAAATATTTGTGCATCAATGGGCATGACCACAGAAGTGAAAAGACAACACACAAAATGGAAAAATATGTGCAAATTTTGTATCTGATAAGGGTCTAGTGTCCAGAATATATAAAGAACTCTTAAAATTCAAAAATAAAAAAAGAACCCAATTTTAAAATGGGCAAACTGTTGCAACAGACGTTTCTCCAAAGAAGATATGCAAATGGACAACAAGCGCATGGAAACATACTCAACATCATCAGCCATTACAGAGATGCAAAACAAAATCATAATGAGACACCACCTCTCACCCACTAGGACTCCCGTAATTTTTAAAATAGAAAACAACAAGTGTTGATAAGGATGAGGAGAAGTCGGATTGCTCCTGCATTGGTAGTAAGAATGTAAAATGGTGCAGCTGCTGTGGAAAAGTCTGTTGGTTACTCAAAAAGTTAAACATAGAATAATTATATGACCCACCAATTCCCTAAACAATTGAAAACAGGTCTTCAAACAAATATTTGTACACAAATGTTCACAGCATCACTACTGACAATAGCTATAGGTGGAAAAAGCCCAAGTATCCATAAACAGAGGAATGTATATACAAACTGTGGTATATCCTTACAATGGAGTATTATTCAGCCATAAAAAAATCAGTGAAGTTCTGATACATGCCACAACATGGTTGATCCTAAAAAAACATTATGCTAAGTGAAAGAAGACAGACACAAAATGTTACATATAGTATGATTCCATTTATATGAAATGTCCAGAATAGATAAATCCACAGGGACAGAAAACAGATGGGTGGTTGTCCAGGGCTGAGAGGAGGAGGGACAGGGAAGTTGTTTAATGGGCTTTCTTTTGAGGTGACCAAAATGTTTAGGAACTAGATAGAGATAATGGCTGCAAGTCATTCTGAATGCACTAAATGCTATTAACTGTGCACTTTAAAGTGGTTAATTTCATGGTATGTGAATTTCACCCTAAATTTTAAAAAAAGGATGAAAGGAGTTTCACCATTTGCCTGGGCAAACACCACAGGACCTTCAGTTCTTATGCTCTGAGGTCAAAGTCAGTCACTGGCTGGAATTCTAACTATGTTTTTACACAGATGTTTTTCCACGGATGACCCAGCATTTTGGGTGGAAGTGAAGAGACCCTGCACCCTGAAGCAGAGGGCCAAGCCCCATTCCAAAGAGCGCGGTTAGGCTTACTTCCCACCAAACCAAAAAGTTGAGAACCAAGACAGGCAGAAGTAGGGGAATGGAAATGGAGTGAGACAGAGAAGGAGAGGTGCAGGGATGGAGGCACAACTCTAAATGGGAAGCCAGCGGGACACTGGGCACACCTGAGACACAGAGGGTGCTGCAGAGGGCCCAGTTTCCCTACTTGGCACTGGATGTGGCCTACCTGCTGAGAAGATGTTTCCATCCACATAGCATTTCAAAACCGTGGACAGTAATGGGGTTTTCAGCACCCTGAGCCAGAATATGCCAAACGCCACTTCTGCCCCTGCACCTGGCAGAGGTACGTACACCTGCTGCAGGTGAGGAGACGAGACGCCCCCCTCATCTGCTTGAAGTGGGAGGACAAGGTGGCCCACCTGGCCCACCACCCAGGTAGCTGTGAGAACCAATAAAGAGGATAACTGTGAACTAATCCTGATGCCATAAAGGCCAGCCTGAGTGTGAGCCCTGCAGCGCTATTAGTCACATCAGTCATTTAGAAGTCAATTGACGGCTTTGCTTTACCCACACCGGAATCTTAGGAGTTAGATTCTTCTAGCACACTTTGTCATGGAACATTATTTTCTGGCCAATACTCCCTCCCAACAGCAAATCTGCTCATTCTTTTTGAAAAAGGCCCTGCCACATGGCCAGGTGCCACGAGCACAGAGGCAAGGGGATGGCCCCAGAGGATTGGGTACCCAGCAGTGGCAGGGTCCACATGAAGTACCCCAAATCTTTGCCCAATCTCAGGCCAACTGCAGCCGCACCTGAGCCAAAGTAGCCCCAAACAAATGTGGGCTGCAGTGCAGAGGCTCACACCAAGCATGTTTCTGGGCCAATATTTTCAATAAAAGCAAACATTCTGGTGATTACCACAAGCTCCAAGTCGCTTCCTTTGAGATTCATCTCATTTGGAAAGGATCAATGGACAGGGGACATCTGCTCTGCCCTCTGTAAGTTGGCAGAACATTCCCCCAACCTCCTCTGGAACTTCTTAAACTCACACAGTGAGAATTCCTCATTTAAAAATGATGAACCGTTATTCCTAACCACGTCAAACACGTCACAACTCCATCGCCATGTGAATGGCACTTCCCCCAGTATTAAGGGATCTCAGGTTGGAAGGCTTAATTGTCAGCTCTGATCACCTAGATTGCGAGGTTGAGGCCTGACCCCCTGGCAGGCCCTCCTTTCCCTCCAAGTGCGTACACTTTGCTGGCCAACAGAGCCAGCCAACGGTCTCACTCTGTGGTACTGAGCAGCCATGAGGGCCAAGGACTCAGGAAGAGGCTTTGCCCCAGGAAGCTTAAGGCTGGGTGGAGTGAAAGACACAGCAAGAGCCCACAAAGGCCAACCAGTCCTGGGGATGATGGGCACGGAGATAGGGCCCTGGAGAGGAGGGCAGGCAGACCCCAGATGGAGGGACAAACACACAGGAATCAGAGGGGATCTACACGAGGCAAGTCTTGTCAGCCCACCTTTCTGAGTACTTGCAGAATTCGACCCCTTCTGCACACCCCAGTCCCCACCCCCAGGTCCTGCCTGTCACCTATCACCTGGACAAAGGCTCCTGTCCCTCCCCACCCTCTTCCCCAACTGTGCCCACAGCAGCCAGAGGGACCCTGTCAAATCCTCAGTCCCCTCCCACTGCTGCTCTGCTCAGAGCCCCCACTGTGACTCCTGCCTCCTAGCCACACCTGCAGGCCGTCCCTGATGCAGCTTCCTTGCCCCAAACAGTGCTTCCTCAGGGCTCTGAAACAGCTCCCCAGGCTGGCATGGAACTCCTGATCCACAAGTCTGACTCCCATTAGAAAACACCCTGTAAGAGGCAAGGGAGCTGCCTTGTTACCCCAGGAACCCACAGGGCCAGCACTGCACCCCACACAGAACATGCACCCCATAGTACTTACTGAGGGATAAATGAAACTTCTGCCACTGAAAGACTTGTACAGCACCTTCAGCTTTCAAACCCTTTAAAATCAACTTTACTGATTATGCTTCCAAAAACCCTTCAAGTTTAATACAACAGGAACTTAAAGAGGGCCAGGAAGCTTCAGGATATCTGATACTTTAACAGAATCATTCTTATTTTCCACAGACAGAGACTCTTCACATCAAGATGGTGACAAGGTGAGAGGCCCAGGTCACTCCCTAGAGCGACTGGTCCATGGTCAGATGCCTTGCAGAAGGCAGGGGTGGGAGGACACACGGGGTCTGACAAAAGACACAGTTACGAGAAGCCCCGCAGTTCTTGTCCCTAAGTGGCTTTGTGGCACCCTAACTGGGGAAGCAGTTTCCCAATGCCTGAGTAGTGCCATGCTTCCCTATCAAACACACAGTTAAGACAGCTCTGAGGACAACCAGCCGCAAAATCCATCCCTTCCTAGTCAAAGCCAATTCCCAGGTGACACTACAGTAGGTGCCAGTGAAGGCAGACTAGGCTGACAAGGTATCCCAGCCCCAGGAGTGACTAGCCATGGTCAAGATGGGGTGGAACACGAGCTCCTGACTTCCTGGCTGAATGAGTACCAGCACAGTCCAGCGGAGAGACCTCCCCAAAGAATGCCAGGAGGGGTGGTCAGGCTGCTCAAAGCTTCCTGCCGAGGTGGACACATCCTGGGAGCAGGTTCTTCCCCTAGAAGGGGACTGCCCCGACCACGATCTCAGCCGGAGATGCTGCTAGAGTCCTACCAGCAAAGAGTTGGCCACTGTGAGTGAAAGTAACCTCAGAGACCCCCTTCCAATCCATCCAAAATGGGGTGCATTGTAGGGATGTGAGGGGTCACAGGTGGAACAAGAGGGAGCCTGTTACTTTCACAGTTATGTTTATTTTTACAAGTACTGTCTATGGCAAGTTATACTAATGTTCTATTTCAGGGAATGATATGAAGTTTCCTTGGAAAAGAAAGATTCAGGAGAGTAAGGAGACACAAGACTGAAATGGGGTCCTAGAACTAAATAAATCTGCCCGAGGCCTGGGGTTTGGTTAGCAGTACTGTCCTAGTGTTTCTGCCTCAGCATACTTTCCATGCTTCCAGCATAATTTGATAGATGTTAACTTCAGGGGAGGCAGGGTGTGGGATAGAAGGAAACTGTACCTTTTTTGTAACTCTTCTTTAGCTCTCAAAATAAGAAGTTACAAAGTATTCAAACTTTAAAAAAGTGAGTTGAGCTGTTGAATATGAAGTAAACAACAGTACAAATGATACATGGATCTGGAAAGAG
>NW_006796103.1:698949-700778 GCF_000442215.2 Lipotes vexillifer
GAAAGAGTGGAGGGCCATCCATCCAGAATATCAGGAGATTTGGAAACATGTGGATCCTGTCACACACCTTCCTGTCACAGTGGAGAAGGGCCACACCAAGAGAGGTGGGGGGTTTGCCCAGGGCTGTGAGGGCCGCATGCAGCCTTGCCCACAAAGGTCCCAATCCCCATCACAGCACCTCCCCTGAGCCACCCAGGGGACTAAGGACTACAGGAGGTGTTCTGGCCTAAGGGCTCATTCACTTCCATAAGGGACCCTTGATTAGATGCAGAGAAGATGTGCCCCATGGCAGGGGGAAAGCACAGCCCCCTTCAGACCCTAGGGCGACCCCACATAAGTGGAAATGAATCTGTGCTGATCAAAATGATCTGTGCATATATCAGATCAAATCAAAGATCTCACATGAAAAATAAGAAATAAAGAAATAAGACCTCCCAAAAACATCCCTTTTAAGGTGTCAGGACACATCTTTCTCCCTGCCTCTGCCTAAGCCAATCGAGCAAATGCCACCAGCCCCTCAGGCCAGCCCTCAGCCCCTTTCCCCTGCCTGCCCCGCATTCTTGGGTCTCTCCCTACCTCCTCCACTCCTCCCACCCACTACCTCCCTTCTCAAAGTCTAGCTCAGAACTGGTCTTGCCTTCCCCACCAGAGGAGAGGGCGCCTGGACAGCCAGACAAGGGTCCTCCCAGGCGCTCACACTCCCCCAGCCTGGACACCTAGGGAGTTCTGCAGGCCCCCGGTGGGGGTGGGGGAGGAGGGAGAGGCCCTACCACTTTCAGGGCACTCAGGGCCTGCTTCTCAGTATCTCTGGAACTGAGGAGCCATGAAGGATCACATAGCAGCTCTCACCCTTGATCCAGCCATGAACTCTGAGAGGATGCCAACTGGTGGGTGTGCATAGTAGCAGTGTTCTGGGCAGAGCCCAGCGCTCACACTCCAGGCTCCTCTGCTCTGTGGGGTCTCTGTAACCCTGGACATCCACAGGAAGGCAGCCCAGGAAGCCCAAGAGATTTCAGTGGGAGTCCCTGTCCCATGGAGTCCCACCCATCCTCACTGGGTCACCGTCACAGGCACTGAGCTGGGAATCAGGCCTGGTGCTGATCAACCCGAGCGAGCCCTGTCACATCTGGCTGCCTGGCTCCCCACATGTAAACTGGCAGGACTAGACACCATAGTCCATGTTTAGCCCATCCACAGTTAAAGCCACGGGAAGGCTCTCCTCCCTGGGGGTTGAGGGACCACCTACCACCACACACCCGTCTCCTGCCCCCAGCCCTGCTCCTGGTGGGTTTAAGACTGGAGCATAGGAGAGCACACTACCCCGGCCAGCCTCTGGCGGTCCCGCTGAGGCCCAAACACATGAGAACCTGTTGGAGCAGTTTGGGCACCAGTATCACCTACTCTTCCTCCTCCTCCACTTACTTCTGGGTGGGAAGGGGCCTCGGGTAGGAAGGGGCCTCGGGCTCTTGAAATCTCGGCACAGGGCCAGGTCATGGTCACAGGCAAAGGCCAAGCTTTACCTCCCCCCCCACCCCATCTTCCTCTGAGAGCATAAGGTCAAGTGAAAACCAGGGTGGGCCTGTGTCTGAAAACAGAGAGGAGGGGAATGGGGAAATGTGATGGCCAGGGAGGCGGCGGCAAAGTCACAACACCCCCACCCACACAGAGACACCATTCTGTCACCCGCACTCCCGCCCGGGGACATGCAGGCCGGCCGGGTCCAGGAGCCCTGCTGGGTCCGGGCAGGGGTCCCGCCCGCCCGGACGAGGTGCCGGAGCTCCGGGCCGCGGCGGAGGGTGGGCGCGTCGGCCGCCACCTGGCCGGGCCCC
>NW_006796103.1:701116-704823 GCF_000442215.2 Lipotes vexillifer
CCCGCCCCCCGCCCCGGGCACAAAAGGGCGCGCGGCCGGCGGGAGGCGGCGGGCGGGGGCCTGCGGGGCGCTCACCGGGCCGGGCCGGGGCCGGGGGCCGGGGGCCGGGGCCGGGGCCGGGCGACTGCGCGCTCACCTGCCGTGGAACCAGTCCTTGCAGGCGTCGCACTCGATCATGAAGCGGGTAACATCGTAGGGGAGCCGGCAGACGCAGTACACGGGCACCGTCGCCATGTTCGCCGCGCCGCCCGCCCGCCCCTCGGCCCGCGCTGCGCTCCCGGGTCGGGCCGGGCGGGCCGGGCCGGGCGGGGGCCGGGGCCGGGGCCGGGGCCGGGGACGGGGCCGGGGGCGCACTACAGCCCGCGCGCACCCGGCTGGCGCGTCCACACAAAGCGGGGCGCGCGGTGCAGGGCCGCGCCGGGAGCCGCCCGCCGGCCCGCGGGGCGCAGGGCGCGAGTGTGCGCGGGGGACGGGCCGCGCGCGGGACACAAAAGGGAATGGACGCGCGGGGGCGGCGGGCGGAGAGCCGCGGCCCCACCGAAGGGACCCCCGGCCGCCGAGCGGCCTCTACGTCAGCGCCCCGGGTGGCGCCGCCTCCGCCCGCCAGCCTGGGCCGCCGCTCCCTTCGCGGGAAGGCGGGCCGGGGACCGCGGGGAAGGCGGGCCGGGGTACACCGCCGGGGGAGAAGGTGGGCCGGGGGAACACTGCTGAGGGAGAAGAGGGACCGGGGGACCTGCCAGGAGAAGGTGGGTCGGGGGACCTGCAGGGAGAGAAGGTGGGCTGGGAGACTGTCACCTGGAAGAAGGTGGGTAGGGGGATTCCCCGGGGAGAATGTGGACTCGGGGTACAGGGGGAAGGCAGGTCTGGGAGACCTTCTGGGTGTGAGGTGAGACCCCGAGGAGGAGGACGACGTCCTTCCTGGTTAAGAAGGCCGAGGAGCAACTACTTGGCTCTAAGTTTCATCTGATAAGCAGCGGAGCAGGGGGCAGCCAGGGGTGGGGGGTTCCTCCTGTTCCCTCCTCCCTCCTACCTTACCGACTGAGTTTCTGGCTGGAATACAACTTCCCTTTCCCCCTTACTCCTGGCTGGGGGCAGCCCACCCTCCCTCACACGATCTGTGGACTTCCCTTGATGCTCAGTCCTCAGAGGAGGACAGAATTCAGGGGACCCGGGAGCATGCTGGCACGGGTCAGCTCTGTAAAGAGAAAGGAGTTACCTGGAATTTGAGCTGCCCAGGAGCCCTGGAGGGAGCCCCCAGGCCTGGGAGACCTAAGGTGCAGGGAGGACAGCAGATCCCAGGCCTCCTGTCTGTGTCCCAAATTGCTGAGTTCTGCTGGTGGCAACAAGGATATAGGAGGAGGGGGGAACAGAGAGGTGCTGCCGTGTTGCTCTGGGCCCAGCATCCTTTGCCCTAAAGTGGTCCTCCCTCCTCACCTGTGGTGGTCAGGGTCTTTGCTGAGTGTGAGAAGGGGAGGGGGCCTGGCTCTGAGGGATCTTTTCCCAAGGCATTCTGTAGCAGGCTCTCCCCTGCCCCCTACCCAGCTGCTGCATCCTTTGGGCATCCGTGATCATTTCAGGATGGTAGAACAGAACTTGCTCCTAATTCAGAGTAAGGAACATGTCTGTGCTCCCTCACTCTGTCGGTCTTCCCCACCCTCCCTAAGCAAAATATGCATGGTGCTAGGAGATGCTGACCACCACAAGCACAGAGTTCCAGGCTTGGGGCAGGAAACCTGGCCCAGCTCACCTCACAGAAGCATCCCTGACAGGTACTCAGCCAAGGCCTACAGCTGCTAAGGGCAACTTGCTCCACTTGTAGGCAGCTCTCCCTCCTGTTGAGTCAAAATCTGCCTTCACATTGTCAGCCACCTTCCCTCTACAGGTGACCCCTCAACCGCAGCTTCAGCAGTGACCAGGGCAGGGCCTTAGCTGGGAGGGACAATGTGAGAGTGGGAAAAAGAAGATGTTGAAGGGGGAAATGGGGAGAAAGGCATTATCTCCCTCCCTCACCCTCTCACACATTGGTGAGCTGCCCAGGATCTGGAGCACAAGGTCTTCCAACCTGAATTCTAGCTGTCACGCTCCCCTCCAGAGTCTTAGGGAGTGACTATTAAGCATTGTCCACAATTAACACCCTAATGTGAATTGGTGCAGATAAACAGTACTCAGCCGGTAGATCCAAGTCTGCAAGAAGGCCTAGAAGAGCCTGGCCTGGGCACTGCTGAGTTACCTTCCCCCATGGCAGTACAGAAGCACTTAAACTAGCAGTATCCACATCCCCCCACTTATCATCCATCGAAGCCAGAAACTTCTGGAGACCAACTTGACTGTGGGCAGTCCTCGTCTCTGACACTTCCATTTCCTATTTTACAAATAATGATAGTAGGTACCCAGCATTTGTCAAATGCTTACCAGGTACAGTGCACTGTGCTTAGTTCTTCAGACATGGACCAGAACTCATCCAGCTGCTTGTAAAGCACTCAGCATACCCCCTGGGTAGTGATTATTACATACTGAGCACTCACATTGACACCTTAGGTGTTACTGCTGCCACTTTAGAGATAGGTATATAAACAGGTATCAGAGAGAGGTATAGTACTGGTGCCATTTTTCAGAAGTGAAAACTGAGGCCCAAAGCAGTTGAATGCCTCATGGAGGAGGTCAGCTGGCTAGTGAGAGGAAGGAGCAAGCCAGGAACCCAGACTTCTCCAGGGCCTGAGCCTGCACTGCCACCCCTCTGTCACCTCCCAGGGCACCCTGAGCACAAGGGAGCCCATCCTTGACCCCCAAGTCCTTCACTGCTGACCTCTGGGATGGCTCTGGCCACCCTGCACCACCCACCTCCACTCCTTGCCCTCCAGGACTCCCCTGTCTACAGCTGTGTCCACTTGCATCTGGAAGTGTCCACTGAAATACTTTCCTGTTACTCAAAGCTCTTCCAAGGCTGCCTGCCAGCTACAGACTAAAATAAGACTCAGAATGGGTCCCATACTTTTCCTCTCTTTGGTTTCTCCCAATGAGTTCCCTCTTATCCCCCATCAGAAAGCCTGCCTTATCTCTATGTCCTCCCTCTTTCTCATTCATTTACGTCAACATATATTGAACATCTGCTGTGTGCTGAGCAGTGTTGTAGCCATGGAGCACTCAGCAGCCCCAAGTGTTGTGGAGCTCATATGGCAGTAAAGGGAGACAGCAGCACATATAGTGGGCTGGGTACCACAGTGCCCTGGGGAAACTGGCACAGGGTGGGGGCTGGGCAGAGGCAGAGAGCTCCTGAGGTGACCTGGAAGCAGAGGCTTGGAAGGGGTGAGTCAAGGAAGGAGAGCAAAGGGAAATTACTTGCAAGGACCCAGAAAGGAATAGGGGTGGCCTTAGCACTCTGCCACGCTAAGCTCAGTGGCCCCTCCATGTGGTCTGCCCCTTACCTCAGCATCCGTCCCCCAAGTTTGCCTCATTCTCCAGGGCACAGCACCCATGTGTCTGTGCCAGCATCAAGAACTCACCACCCGGGGCTTCCCCGGTGGCGCAGGGGTTGGGAGTCCGCCTGCCGATGCAGGGGACGTGGGTTCGTGCCCCGGTCCGGGAGGATCCCGCGTGCCGCGGAGCGGCTGGGCCCGTGAGCCGTGGCCGCTGGGCCTGCGCGTCCGGAGCCTGTGCTCCGCGGCGGGAGGGGCCACAACAGTGAGAGGCCCACGTATCGCAAAAAA
>NW_006796103.1:704905-707563 GCF_000442215.2 Lipotes vexillifer
AAAAGAACTCACCCACCCCGAGAAGCCTGGCATGCGGTAGGGGTAAGGTGGGTGGGCTTCCAAACTACAAGGCCATGTGCTGCCCCTCCACCCTGGCACTCTGGTGAAGTATGACTGCAGTGCCGCATACCCTGCAGTGAGCATCTGAGGACAAGACGTGTTTTATTCACCTTAATACCCAGTGGAAAAGCATCATCTTCCAGTATGTATTTATTCACTCACCTACTACTCAACCTACTGAATTGCAGGTACAGGGCTTTTGTTTTTTTTTTAATTGTGGTAACATACACAGCATAAAATTTACCATTTTAACCATTATTCGGTGTACAGCTCTGTAGCATTAAGTACATTTACAATATTGTGCAGCCATCACCATCATCCATCTCTACAACTATTTTCATCTTTCCAAACTGAAATTCTGACCCTAACTCCCTATTACCCCTTACCTCCAGCTCCTGGTAACCACCATTCTACTTTCTGTCTTTATGAATCTGACTATTCTAGGGAACTCATATAAGTGGCATCATACAGTATTTGTCCTTTTATGATGCTTATTTCACTTAGCAGAATGTCCTCAAGGTTCATCCATGGTATAGTCTGTGTCAGAACTTCTTTCCTTTTTAAGAATGAATGATACTTCATTGTATGGCTATGCCACATTTGGTTTATCTGCTTACTGTTGATGGACACTTGGGTTGTCCCCACTATTTGGCCATGAGTATGGGTATACAAATATCTGTTCAAGTCCCTGCTTTCACTTCTTTTGTGTGTATACCCAGAAGTGAAATTGCTGAATCATATGGTAATTCTATTTTTAACTTTTTGAGGAACCACCATTACTGTTTTCCACAGTAGCTACAGCATTTTACATTTCCAACAACAGTGCACAAGAGTCCTAATTTCTCTACATCTTCATCAACACATTATTTTCTGGTTTGGGATTTATTTTTTTGTTTGTTTTTATTTTTTTTAAAGCCATCCTAATGTGTGGGAAGTGGTATCTCATTGTGGGTTTTTTAATTTTTTTTGAAGTAAATATTTTTATTTTGATTGATTTCTCAATGTATAGTTCAATATAATAGTTTTTAATGGCAACAATTTGGTTCTACTGAAACTCCATGATCATTGTGGTCTTGATTTGCATTTCCCTAATGATTAGTGATGTTGAGCATCTTTTTATGTGCTTATTGGTTATTTATATACCTTCTTTGGAGAAATGTCTATTTGCATCTTTTCCTCATTTTTTATTTGAGTTGGTTGCTGTTAGTTGAGTTGTAGAAGTTTTTTATGTACTCTGGATATTAATCCCCTCTCAGATATATGATTTGCAAGTATCTTCTCCCATTCCATGGGTTGTCTTTTCACTCTGTTGATTGATCATGTCCTTTGATGCACACAATTTTTTAATTTTGATGAAGCCCAATTCATCTGTTTTTTCCTTTTGTTGCCTATGTATTTGATGTCATATCTAAGAAACCATTGCTAAATCCAGTGTCATGAAGCTTTCCACTGTATGTTTTCATTTAAGAGTTTTGTAGTTTTAGTTATTAAGTTTAAGACTTTGGTCCATTTTCAATTAATTTTTGTATAGGGTGTGAAGTAAGGGTCCAACTTAATTCTTTTGTAGGTGGTTATCTAGTTTTCCCAGCACCATTTGTTGAAAGGACAGTCCTTTCCCCACTGAATGGTCATTGCACCCTTGTCAGAAATCATTTGACCATATGGGCCAAAGGTTTATTTCTGGGGTCTCTATTGTATTTCATTGGTTTGTTTGTGTATCTTTATGCCAGTACCACACTATTTTGATTACTGTAGCTTTGTGGTAAGTTTTGAAATTAGGAAGTGTGAGACCTCCAACTTGGCTCTTCTTTTCCAAGATTGTTTTTGCTCTTCTGGGCCCCTTTCAATTCCATATTAATTTGAGGATTGGCCTCTCCATTTCTGCACAAAGAGCTATTGGAATTTTGACAAGGATTGTGCTGAATCTGTAGATCACTTTGGGTAACACTGATATCTTAACAACAGTAAGTCTTCTGATCCATTAACATGGGATGTCTTCCTATTTATTTGTATCTTCTTTAATTGCTTTCAGCAATGTTTTATATAAGTTTTCAGTGTACAAATATTTTGTCTCCTTGGCTAAGTTTATTCCTAAGTATTTTTTTGTTTGATGCTATTGTATGTGGAATTATGTTCCTAATTTCCTTTTTGGATTGTTCACTCTTAGTGTATGGAAACAAAACTGACTTTTGTGTGTTGATTCAGTATCTTGCACGTTTGCTGAATTTGTTTTTTAGTTCTGACAGTTATTTGTAGAATCTTTAGAGTTCCCAAATCTTGATGATTTTACATGACATAAGATCATGTTATCTATGAACAGAAATAATTTTACTTCTTCCTTTCTAATTTGAATGCTTTTAAAATTTATTTTTCTTGCCCAATTACTCTGGCTAGAGGATCTAATAGCAAGCATAATAGAAGTGGTGAAATGGGCATATTTCTCTTGTTCCTGATCTTAAGGGAAAAGCTTTTTTTAGTCTTTCACCATTGAATATGATGTTTGGTTTGGGTTTTTCATATACGGCCTTTACTACACTGAAGAAGTTTCTTTCTATCCTAGTTTGTAGTTTTTTGTTTGTTTGTTTGTTTATCATGAAA
>NW_006796103.1:707573-712900 GCF_000442215.2 Lipotes vexillifer
AATTTTGTCAAATGCTTTTTCTGCATCAATTGAGATGATTATTTTTTCCCCTTTATTCTGTTAATGTGGTTTGTATTACATTGATTGTTTTTTGGGTTTTATTTTTCTTGATTTTAAGGATGTTGAACCATCTTTGCATCCCAGAAATAAATCCCATTTGGTTAGGGTGTATGATCCTTTTAATATGCTGTTGAATTTGGTTTCCTAGTATTTTGTTGAGGATTTTGCATCAATGTTTATAAGGGATATTGTTTTGTAGTTTTCTGTTCTTGTAGAATCTTTGTCTGGCTTTTGTCAGGGTAATGCTGGCTTCATAGAAAGGATTAGGAGGTATTCCCTCCTCTTCAGTTTTTGGGAAGAGTTTAAGAAGGATTGGTGTTAATTTTTCTTTAAATGTGTGGTAGAATTCAGTGCAGCTATCTGGTCCTGGGCTTTTCTTGGTTTTTGATTATTGATTCAATCTCCGAAATAGTTATAGATCTATTGAGATGTTCTATATCTTCATGATTCAGTTTTGGTAGGTTGTATGTTTCTAAGAATTTGTTCATTTAATCTAGTTATCCAATGTGTTGGCACACAACTACTGCAGATGTTATAGCAGTGAACAAGGCATACACCATTCCTACCTCCAAGGAGCTCATATGCTAGAGCAGGAGACAGAAAACTAATAACTGTCTTGCAGGGAGATGTCAGAAAGGACATACCAATTCAAGGTTGGATGTGTGCTTTTGTATCAGATGAATCCATCTGATGAATGCAAAGAAAATTCTAAGAGCTTCTTGGGCTACTTGGACCATGGTGATCAGAACCAGAACCAATTGAAATGAACAGTAAGCCACAGGAACTTTGAAAGCCTTCTGGGTTTTTCTGATGGGTATGAAAGTGTGCCCTTCTTGTTGTCCATCTCCAGGATGGCCCTGTGATGTTTGGAAGCAGTGAGTTTGTAGACCAAACTCACTTAGCTGGATGACCATATAATTTATTATCCAAAAGGGTGCTATTAATAAAACACCAGAACAGGGGCAAACAAGGCTATTCTGGTCAAACTGGGACCAGGGTGGCCCTCCTATAGCCCACACTGGGGTCACTCAGGTCTGCAGGGATGGACATGAACAAATGCCACGAGGGGGTGTGGCGCGATGAGGTCTGGCTAGGTCTGCTATGGATGCTAATGCCTGCCAGACACAGCAGGCTAAGGCCAACCAGGGTACCCACCCTGATGCAGCTCGAACTCTGCCTGGGTAATTCCCACCTGGCTTCCAGGTCATTCATCAGAGGATTCTCCGACACCTTCCTCCACCATAGTAAGTTCCTCCTTTCCTCTGCATTTTCCTTCATAGAGCATATTATCATTGCTGTTGCATTTTTACATGGGTTTATTTTTTCTCGTTGCATTTCCACATGACTGTCCACTCAGGTGACGTGACACAGCACAGAGAGGTCTCTATTCTGCTCATGGCTGAGTCCTCAGCAACAAGCACAACGCCAGCCCCAGTAGGCCCAGATGACCAACAGGTGGACAAAAGGACCGATGGAGATCCAGGAATCTCTCTAAGCAGGGAAGACCTAAGATCTTTCTTCCCAGATGCATGGGTTTGGGAGCACTTGTATAGGACCCAACATGGTCGCTGGGCTGATACCAAGTGAGGACGAGACCCTCAGCCTGAAATCAGCCTACATCTGTCTGAGAGGCAGGACCATAGTTCTTGCTACCAGGCAGGTTCATTCCAGGTAGAACTGTTCACATTCAGGTCTGCCTGGGCCATTTCCAGTCACTGTTCTGGGTGTCAAGAAAAAAGAAACACATGCAGCCAGAGCTAAGCCACACCCACCTAAGGGTCTGGGGTGGTGGTGCCCACCCCCCATGGTTTCAGAGACCCCTGGGCAGAGTACAGTCTGCACTTAACAGGACGGCAATGCAGAGCGAATCAGCTTCCTGCGGCTGCCATGTCAAGGTACCACACTGGGTGACTTAGGACCACAGAAATGTGTCATCTCAGGGTTCTAGAGGCCAGAAGTCTAAGATAAAGGTGCCAGCAAGGCCATGCCCCCTCTGAAGGCCCCAGGAAGGGTCTGCTCCAGGCTTCTCTCCAGCTTCTGGTAGCTTCTTGGCTTGTGGTAGCATCAGTCCAGTCTTCACATGGCCATTTTGTTCCTTTGTGTGTATCTGTTTCTGTGTCGAAATTTCCCCTTTTTATAATGACACCAGATTTGTTGGGTTAGGGCCCACCCCACTCCAGCAGGACCTCATCCTAACCTACCTAATTACATCTGCAATAACCCTATTTCCAAATAAGGTCCCACTCTGAAGGACTGGGGTTAGGGCTCCAAAATATGAAAGTGGAGGGGACACAGTCCAGCCCATAGCACAGGGTGAAGCATCTAGTGCAGAGCTACTTTGGCCCTGTCTACAGGTCCTCGGGTCATCTGTGGCCCAGTCTGTGCTAGAGAAGCTAATAGAGCAAGGAGCAGAGGACAAGCATTCAACAGCCTAGGCCCACATGGGCAGGGCAAAGACAGGGCTCCAGGCAAAGTGGCCTCTGCAAGGTTCATTTGCCTAAGTGGGGATTAAGGAGTAAAAGGGGGTAATAAATTAGTCATTCTCAGGAAATGTGAGGGTAGAATAAGTTCCCTGGAAGAGAGAGCGACTCCTGAGAACACCTACATCAGGAAAGAGGCAACAGGCTCCCTCTGAGGCCAAGAGGGGGGACGGGGAGGGAGGTGTCGGAAACTCTTTGTCCTTGCAGGCAATCATATGGATGAGGGTACAACTGCTGAATTATTTCTTAACATTCTTGCCTTGGCCTGGGATTTTGGAATCAGGAAAGAGCCAGGGCATTAGACGTTCTCTGTCAATTAGAAAATGGTAAACTGAGGGCACAGTAAACCTAAGAAGGGATATATCACCCTCGCTGGCAATCGAAGCAATGCAGATGAAAACCAGAAAACCATTTTCTGCGTCATTCTAGCAAAGTGTCAGGGTCTGGTCAGCACCAAGGACCAAGACAACCTACCCTCACATCCCACCCTTAGGCAGTCCTTCTGGTGAAATGCTAACCACCTGTAGGGTGTGCATGCCTCCCAGGCTGTGACCACCTGGAGACTGGTCACAACCTCTGAAGGGCCACCAGCATGCCCAGAACCCTCACCCTGCATCACTGGCCTTCCCTCTCACTCATGAATTCTCTCCATCCACTGCTTCCTACTCCAGGCCCAAGCCTGACCCTATTCTCCACAGACCACTATCCTTCTCATCCCCCATCCCAGAGGCCCTCCCTGCCTTGCAACCATCACCCTGTTTTATTTTCCTCATCTTCTTGTCTGAAATAGTCTTATTTGTACACAGGTATACTTCACCCAGCCCCCAATTGTAAATGCCCATGAAGGGAGGGCCCTTGCTGCCCTCTGAGCCTCAGGACCTAGGGCAGTACCCAACACAGATGCTCCATCGATACTGGGGGATGCCAAAGTAAAGCCATGTCCAGCCACACTGGGCAAGCAGGTACTTCATGGTGCAGCTACCCGTGGAATCGTGGGGCTATGGAAGAATATGAAATGGTAGAGAGAAAGAACCATAAAATATTTTGTAGGTGGGGAGAAAATGTTATAAAACATGTATAATAGTTTATTTTCTGCAAAAAAATTATATATTATATATCATATATTACATAGAAAAATGAAAGATAGAGGCCAAATATTAACAATATGGTGATTAAGAATATTAACAATATTAACAGTATAGTGATAGTGATTTTTCTTTTCCTTTTTGTTTACCTATATTTCTTAAAGTTACTACAATAAACATATTACTTTTGAAACCAGAAAAAAAAAAAAATCAGTAGAAGCTATTTTTCAAAAAGGAAGAAAGGGAAAAGAAACCATCAGCCCAGGAGAGTATGTGAATTGTCCTACGAGCAATGCTGGGGTCAGAATTCAGTCCCGAGCCCCAGAGTGCCACGCATAGCCGCTGGTCCCTCGCCTATTTCTGGATGCCACTCAAGCCATCCCCCGTGATCCTAGTGACGTGGGAGAGATGGCCAGCCTGTCCCCAAGCAAGCGTGGTGCCCTCGGCCTCCCTTTACTTCCTGCCCAGGCCTGTGCCTCCGTCCCTCTCCCCTCTCCAAAACACAGGGTTCTTCTTCAGCGGGGAGGACCTGCTCCACAGAGGAGCGGGGGTGGGGAAGGGGAAAGGCAGCATCATGCAGTTGTCATGATGGGGAGGCACTGCTGGCATCTGGGGGTAGGGGCCGGTGGCACTGAGAATACAACCCTTCCTGAAAAGACAGTCCAATGGAGGAAACTTGACAGGCGTTTGCAACTGACACTAGATTAAACGTGCTGGTGAGTCCTCACTGGAATTGAGGTTTCTATAAAGCGGAAGCCCCCCCCTGCTCCCCACTGCCTTGCAAAATGAGTGCAAGCAAGGACTGGGGGGGCCATCGTGGCCCTTGGTACTGTGGACCAGAGCATGATACGTACGCAGAGGAGCTCGAACCTACGTCCCTGAGGAACGGTGGGGCCAACACGATTGACCAGACAAGTGTCAGAGAGGAGAGGTGTGGGTGCTTCCTTTATTTCCTCCAAATCCCAGAGCCACAGCCTGTAGGAGTAGAGGGTTAACAGCATTTGGAGTCTGCACACCTGTCAGAACCAGGAAAACACTCAGGGCTTGCTTGGAACAGACTGGCTCAGGACAGTGCCTCGTCAGTCCCGGGCACCGGGGACCGTGGTGGGTCCCACAGAGGCGTAGGTGGCTCCCAGGCTATAGGGACATGCGGTGCCGGTGCCCAACCCCAGACCTGGAGGGTTTTCTTTTCTTTTTCTAAGACCAGTGTAAATAACAAACATTTATTGGTATCACTTATGGTAGAAAAAGAGTTCCTACACCAGATGCACATGACCCAATTGTTAAATAGAACATTTTCAAGGTGAACACATATCCTAACCCAGATTTTTTACCTACTTTTGATGATAGCCAATTCCTCCTCGCCCCCCACCCCAAGACATGTGAGCAACTGCTAATGAAAAGCAGTAAACAGCTACTTGGGCTATAGCATTTTCAACTCCACTCCAAGGTGAAGATTCCAATCACATTTGAGACTTTTCTCTCAATTTTCTCCTAAGGAAAGTTCCTGAGTCCAGTTATTTACAATATTACAGCACTAGCAGAGCAATGTCTACAACTCATCGTTGTCTGCTGGTTCTTCATCCCCAGTTTGGGGAGGGCCTACATTTCCATAGTTTGCTAATAACTGGCTGAACAATTTCTTCTAGCTCCTTCTTTTTAGCTTTGAAATCTTCGATGTCAGCATTGGTGACCGTGTAGG
>NW_006796103.1:712944-727202 GCF_000442215.2 Lipotes vexillifer
GTGTGGGACACCCAGCCTAGCTCTCGCGGTCCCCGAGGATCCGGTCAGCTCTCTGCGCGCGGAATTTGGCCCCAGGTGGTAGGCAGTGTGGACACCGAACCGGCCACCGCCGACCTCCCGCGGTCGCCTCGCGCCTAGCCTGGGTAGCAGCGCTGGGACGCAGCGGAACGCAGGACTCAAGCATAGGAGGAAAGAGGTGCGCGCGCACCGTCAGCGAACGGAGGAACGGGCCTGCCCTACTCAAGGCCCCGCCCTGCCCCGCCCTACGCATGGCCCCACCCCCCTCCACGCAAGGCCGGAAGCGCGCATCCCGGGTGCGTCTTCCTCTGACTAGGAGGCCGGGCGGGCGGGGCCTTGAGACGGCCCTCCCCTCTCCGACCCCGGCCGAGAGCGCGCGCCCGCAGTCCCAGCATCTTTGATACCACGTCTTCTGACACCGCCCCCTCCGCCCCCGTCTCTCCCGTGTGGCCACTCCCCTCCTGCCCACCCCGCGGAGGCGGGGACCCAGCCCCACCTCCCCGTACCTCCCGGAGAAGCGGTTCCGGAGGAGCTGGGCGGGCCATGCGTAGGGGAATGATGGACTAAAGGGCGCCTCGAAGGCTCTGAGCGTGGGCTTCAAAGGGCACGGACTCAGACCCTGTCTCCACTGCTCACTGGCAGTGTGGCCTCCAATAAGTTAAAAACCTTCGGTGGTGATAACAGCGTCATCCTGATAGCACTGCTGTGAGCATTAACTGAGCTAAAACACCTAGAACAGTGCTTCTAAAAAAGCACGTCCTGTTTTACTATCATCATTGAAGGTGTTATTAGAACGTGAGAGATTTACAGTGGATGTTCACAAAACAAGAACCAAAATGTATTAAATGCCTACCGTTCACCCCTGTCCTGTGCTAAGCACCCATAAGTCAATGATGTAAAAACATATGGGGAAATAGCGAAGAGACAAATTTGCCACGCACAAGAATTCCAAATAATTTACTAGATAAGCATGACTCCCCACTCGTGAGTCACTCGTGAGCCACATGGTGGCTCTATCAAAGAGCACAGTATGGAAAGGAGTAGGAGCCGGCAACCTTACAGTGAAGAGACCTGACCAAAACTAACTCAGCCAGATGATCAAGTCGCTATCAATGGTGATAAGGCATGTTAATTTTATGTAGCCTAACCCCAGTCCACTCATGAAAAAAAAAAAAACAGACGAATCACAGTTACAAGACATTCAACAAAATATCTGACTACTCCTCAAGGCTGTCACAAGGTCACCAAAAACAAGGAAAGTCTGAGAAACTGTCAGAACGAAGAGACTAAGGAGACATGACAACTAAATATGTGGTAGATACTAGAACAAAAAAGGACATTGAGTAAAAACGAAACAAATCTGAATAGTGTATGGATCTTGTAGAAAACAAAAAGCGGTTTAATCAAGATCAAATGTATTTCTTCCTTGGGCTTTTTTTTTTTTAATTAAATTTCTATTTCTAAGCCTGCTCTATCAGAGAATGTCTTTTTTGTAACTATGAAATTCAGACATCAGCATAACTTGCGTTTTGACCACATATGTTTCTTTAGAGCTAGAAACCTGGAATTACCTGCAATGGGCAAAGTATTTCTAAATTTTGGTTATTTGACTAAGCTCTTCAGTAGCTGCCTCAATTTGAATTAAACCTCAGTAAAATGTATGTTTTTACAAGGAATTTAAAAGCCGTACCATCTTTATACTAAAAGAATAAAGATTTTTATTAAGCATTGTAAGTTGCATTCAATAGCCTTCAGATACACCACAACACAACCCATCTACAATCAGTCAAACCCAACAGCAGTTCATTCTTGCACAATCCATGAGTTAGGGCAAAACTCCCTTCAACTTACAGTAAGATCCTACTCAGGTCTTGCGGGCAGGGATTGGGGAATTACATCTCATTTCTGATCACTAATGTGTGATGAAGAGCATCAGGAGAATTATATGAAAACGAATAAGAAGTGATTCTGATTTCAAAGTACATTGTTTGGAAACATTAACAAAAACATCAAAATGATATAAGTATACCTGCTTCTACTAAATTCTTGATGGGAAAGTTCTCAAGAACAAGCAATTTGTTTCCTGCTACAGAAGGGGGGGTTGTTTTTTTTTGTTTTTTTTTTTTAAAGATCAAAGGGATTTTTTTTGTTTTTCACAGAATTTCATATTTTGCTAATATGAAGGCATAAAACAGCAACAAAGAACAATAATGCATACAGCAGTGAATACACCAGGGTAATGTTGATATTCGAAACAGCTAGATAATTTGGGGGGTTTTAGAATAAATGCAACAGAGGTCAATAATCACAAAATTTTAAGGTTAGAGCAAGATCAGTCAATGACTAAACAGAGTTAACATCTTTTATAGGACTATTACTGATTATTAGCATTTTTGTTTTGCAAATGGGCACATACTGGTAAGAATGGAAGAAAGGACAATAACATGCATAATATTAACTACACACTTTAAAAATTATGAACCATGCAGAAGTTTAGCTCAAGTAGTAGCACTAATGGTCTACGTCCGATTCAAAACCACATAGTTCATTGATCACAGATGCATGGTATTAAGTCACGAAAAGTTTCAGAACACAGTGTGTTGATTTTGAAAGGTCATTTGCATCTTCTATGATTTCAACTTTATCTCCATTTAACTTGCTTGTAAAGTATGTATGATGTACTGTATATTTAAAATCAGCAGAACGGCAATATTACTCTATAGTTTTTTTAGTTTTGATAGTTGCACTTCTTTTTTAACACAAAAGAACCACATCAACAGTGATGAAATTTAATTAAGAAAGAAAAACTGTGGTTGTGCCTAATTTCTTTCATAATCATAAAATCAAAGCCTTAGACAAAGCTTTCCTGTGAACAGTAATGCAAAATCAAAGATAATGGCATACATATGGTGCCAAATGCTAAAAATGATATTTTAAGCTATATATACTTAAAGACTGCCAAAATTTGTTTTCTTTATAGTTCAAGAAACACAGCTATAGGCTTTTGTCATTAACCAGTTTAAACTTTGTGTGTACTTCATTTTAAGTGTGGGAGTCAAATGCTCTTCATTTTCTTTCTCTCTTTTTGTTTTATTGTAGCATTTTGACTACAACTGGTTAAAACTAAAAATGTGTTGTTTAAATCTCTGATATCAAAGAGGGATCCGAATTTCCAAAGTCCTCATTTTTCTCTTACGGAAAGGAAAAAATGTACATAACTGTAGGCTCTCTTTCTCTCCAGATATTCCTAAATCCTTACCCTTCCAGCATCCTTCACCCTCTATAAAAAATAAGTTTACTCTTCTTTCTTTAAGACAGCTGCCTCCAGAGCATCAGCTCTACGGCAAGCACTGTCTGTACTTAGTGCATTTAAGTGAGGATTTGTATTGCACGTCTTAGAGTCATTGTTCAAGGCACTTTCCGAGTGGCTGGGGGCCCTGGTGTCGCCCGCGCTCCCATTCATCTGGGGAGCCGGCTTCTCCTCAGCCACCGCTCCGTTTTCAGCCAGGGACCCGTCTGAAGACACAGCGGAGGATTTAGATTCCCCGGATCTCGACTTCAGTTCTTTGGCCACTTCTTCTGCTGAAGCAGCATAAGGAGGCTTGCCCTATTTAAAATGAAGCACAGCAAGCGATAAGGCAGTTTTTGATAAACAGCGGGAGAGAGGAGACACCAGTTGAGGCCTGATGACACTCACCGCAGGTTTAAGAACAGAACACAGCGAGTGCATGGCTGTATCTCTCATTGTTATATACTCTCTACCCTATGCATTTTACACTGTGTATACTCTCTATACATTCCATTACATACTCTATATCCTCCATAATCTATATTCTCTAAACTCTACATATTCTATTGTATACTCTATATACTCTCTACATTCTATTATATACTCTATGCACTCTATTCTCTATATATTCTATTATATACTCTATACATTCTCTATATAGTTGACCCTTGAACAACATGGATTTGAACTGTGCAAATCCGCCATTATGCGGGTTTTTTTCAATAAACACATACTACAGTACTACATGATCCATAGTTGGCTGAATCTGCAGGTGTGGAACTGTGGATATGGAGGAGGGCTGACTGTAAAGTTATATATGGGGCTTCCCTGGTGGCGCAGTGGTTGATAGTCCGCCTGCTGATGCAGAGGACGCGGGTTCGTGCCCCGGTCCGGGAAGATCCTACATGCCGCAGAGCGGCTGGGCCCGTGAGCCGTGGCCACTGAGCCTGCGCGTCCGGAGCCTGTGCTCCGCAACGGGAGAGGCCACAGCAGTGAGAGGCCCGCGTACCGCAAAAAAAAAAAAAAAAAAAAGTTAAATGTGGATTTTCAACTGCGCAGAGAGTCGGCATTGTCCAAGGGTCAACTGTACTCTCTATACTTTACAGTCTATATACACTCTATAATCTATCCACTCTATACATTCTATTTCATACGCTATCCACTGTATCATCTAAATTTTCTATACTCTAAACATTCTATTATATACTCTATCCACTCTGTAGTCTATATACAGAGTGGAACTGGAGGTACCTATCACCCTTGCATTAGAGACATCCTCTTGTACACCACAGGTTACCATGTTCCCCATTTGGGCTCAGTTTTACACAGTGTCTTCTCATTTTAGTTTTCAATCCTGTAGTTCAGAAACACTCATGTAAACTTTTCTAGAAGTCAATACTACTGTCATTCTCTTGGAACCCTGAGAAACATAATTAATATAAAAATATAGGAGGGCCAAGAAGCAGAGAAAAATAATACTGAAGACTTCAAGTACATGCTTTCAAATCTCAAAACCCTCACTCTCTCGAGGAAAAGTCCACTTGCCAGACTAAACACACACTTGTGGCAGAGTATTGCCAGTGGTGATTAAGCAGTTCCCCCATGGGTGCCTGCTACAGGAAATGTGTTGAGGTGTCTGCTTATTAGGGAACCTCCTTGTAGTTATGAAGGATGCAGGAAGACTAAGAAGGAAAGCCAGCCTGTACCTGCTTGGAAACAGACACTCCCTCTCTCTACAGCTAATTCTTCCCATAAGCCTAGGCAAGGAGTCCCCCACCACTATATGCACCACAAGCACGGGGCAGCACTGCCTCCTCTGTCCCACTGACACATCGTATCAGCACTGGCCCCATCAGGATGGCAACAACAGAGAAAGGAAGGCCAGAGACTCTTAGGAAACAAGCTGCCCTTCATCATCTGTCCTTCTCAAGGTGCAAGTATACTACTTTCACTTAAAAACAAGCAACAGGAAGTACCAAGGAATCCACACATTATGGCAATAAAAGATGGAACAACATCCCTAAGGACAATGAAATACATCAGAAAGGCATATCAATAAAAGACCAAGACTGCTCCCTTTGATTTTAAAACAGGCTGTGACAGGACAGGATAAGGAAGAGGTGCACAGATTAAACCAGGAAAAGCCATAAAGTGAGGCGAAAAACTTTGGGAAGAATTTAAAATAAAGAAAAAATAATTCCAGAAATGAACACTAAACTAGAAGAAACAACACCAAATAAACATCATAGTACCTAAAGGTGAAAGAACAAAACTTTTAAAATCAGAGAGATGAAGAAAGAGAAATGCAGATCAAAACCACAACGAGACACCATTTCATACCCACTAGGATGGCCAAACTCAACAACAGATAGTAGCAAGTATTGACATGCAGGTAGAGAACTGGAATCCTCATACATTGCTGATAGGAATGGAAAATGGTGCAGCCATTTTGAAAACAGTTTTGCAGTTCCTCAAATGCTTAAACACAGAGTTGCCATATGACCCAGAAATTCACTCCTACATGCACACCGAAGAGAAGTGAAAATGTGTAGTTAACAGTTAACAGTACTCTTACATATTTGAAAGTTGTTAACAGTAGTTAACAACACTCTTTTTTTTGTTTTGTTTTTGTTTTTGTTTTTTGTGTGTGGTGCGCGGGCCTCTCACTGCTGTGGCCTCTCCTGTTGAGGAGCACAGGCTCCAGACGCGCAGGCTCAGCGGCCATGGCTCACGGGCCCAGCCTCTCCGCGGCATGTGGGATCTTCCCGGACCGGGGCACGAACCCATGTCCCCTGCATCGGCAGGCAGACTCTCAACCACTGCGCCACCAGGGAAGCCAACAACACTCTTATAGTTAACAGTACTCATGTATTTGAAAGTTGCTAAAAGAGTATATCTTAAAAGATATACTCATCACAAGATATACTCATCACTTACAAGATTTCTCATCACAAGAAGAAGAAATTTGTAATTATGTGTGGTGATGGATGTTAACTAGACTTATTGTGGTGATCGTTTTGCAATAAACACAAATATCGAACCATTATGCTGTACACATGAAACTAATATAATATTATGTGTCAATTACATCTCAATAAAACCGGGGGGAAAAAAACCAAACTTGTACATATATGTTCATAGCAGTATTATTCATAATAGTCAAAAAGTGGAAACAATCTAAATGTCCATCAACTGATGAACAAGTAAATAAAATGTAGTGCATCTATATAACGAAGCATCACTCAGCAATAATACAGAATGAAGTCCTGGTATGGGGCACAACATGTGCATTTACATGAAATGTACGGAGAGCAACTCCAGACAGAAAGCAGATCCACCAGAGACTATGGGGGTGGGGTGTATGACTGCTCATGAATAAGGGGTTTCTTTTGGGGTGATGAATGTTCTGGAATTAACGGTGATTGCGTAAGACCTTAGGAAGAGACTGAATTGTACACTTTAAACAGGTGAATTGTATAGTATATGAGTTACATCTCAAAAAAGAAAGGAAGAGACGAAAAGGAATCAAAAGTATGCCAAACACCGAAGACAGACCCAGAAGGTCTAGTACAACAGGAGCACCAGAGATGAAAACAAAGCAAAGCAAAAGAACTGAAATGAAAAACTAGTAATTCAAGAAAATTTTCTGACATAAACAAATTTGAAATTGCATTTGGAAAGAAAGCATTGCATACTGAGTGCAAGAACGACCAGCAGCAGGGCATGTCACTAAACTTTGATGGAAAAACGAAAACAATTTAGGCATTTAGCCAAAACAGCAAATGACTTCAAAGGGAAAGACAATTCAATTATTATTAGTCTTTAACAGCAAAGCTTTATAACAGAAGAAAATCAAATAATGTGTAAGTCACTTGAGAAGATGTGAACCAATATTTCTAATTGCTAGGAAAATAAACTGTTTTCAAATTAAACACTGTTTTCCTAAGTCTTCCCTAGGAACCCACTAAAGAAAGAGACTTAGAGGGACAAAATGGACCAGCAGACTCAAGGCTGGTGGGGCACGGGACACAGTTATCTACAAACCCTGGACAAATGTGGCTGAAAGGAGTATACTTTGGACCATGTAGACAATAGTAGCAAAGCTGTTTTTCAAAACTGTGAGGATGACAAGGGAAAATGGGGGAAGCATATACCAACATTTTCTTTTAATTGTTCCCAGTGACTGTGCTGGTGATGGAAGAATTAGCTATTCCTAGCAGACTGTGTATGCAATGTGGGATGAAGTAAATAATGTGTTATGGGATGTTCTAATTTAATCATCCTCTGGGTTCTTAGGAACCAAGATTCTCAGAAGGGAAGAAAACACATACTGATATAAACAGTAAAGGTTAAGTCAAATTCCTAAAATCCTAAATTTGAACTAGAAAAGTCAGTTTAATTAGGGAGGAAAAAAGCAGCAGATTACATGTATATATGTTTGTGTGTGCATAGTATACGTGAGTGTGCACGTGTACACCTTTTCCCTCTAGCTCTGTTCATAGGAAAAGCCTAGAAATGGTGATTTGGTGTAGAAGAAAGAACACAGAGATGTAACAGAAATGAGACTAAATAAAAGCCTATAGTCCTCAGTTTGAACTGGAAACATCAGTGTGAATTCATGAGAATCATACCTTTAAAAAATACAATAAAAAGGCACATCGGTTGTGTGTGTGTTTACGTATATAAAGAAACAGGACTCTCTGTGTCTATGTACACAGAACACTAGGAACAATGACTGACCCTATGGCAGCCAGGGTCCACTGGTGCTCCTACTTGAAATGCCATTTCTCACTAAAGAAACTGAGAAACTAAGAGAAACGACTGTCACTGGTCTGCTGGGCTGGGTGATACACCAGACAGGAAGCTACTGAAGACCAGAGGTCACAGCAAAGGGCCCAGTGGCCAAGGATGGGTGAGGTGAGCTACAAAAAACCATGTGTTGACCTAGTTCCTGTAAGGGCTGTAATACTCAGGCACCAAAAACAGAAAGCAATGGGAAGCATCTTTTTATAAAAATACCCCAATAAATAAAGAAAAAGAAATGACTGAATGAGAATATCTTCATTTTGCAATCTGCAGTATATGAACGGATTCACAGGTCCTAACATAAAAACAGATAAGCAGACATGAAAGCACACACTACAGTCTTGCCACAGGGACAAACCGAAGTCTGATGCAGCATCCAGACCCAGCTACCAGCGGGCAAGAAAGGTCAGAGCCACATGGGAAACAGCACCATGAGTATGAGTGTGCACTCGACAAAAGCCAGAAGTCTGTAGGTGAAATAACCTGGGTTGTCCTTCGATAGATAAATGAAAGAAAAGAAAGGGAAGGAGGGAAGCCTGCTGATTCAGAGAGACCTAGAAGACATAGTGAACTATAAGAAAATGAACACAATTCAACATCAGTGTCTAGGAATGCACACGTGAGTGATAAAACCAGAAAGAGACAAGTGAGTGTAACTGAGTGTAAAACTCCAGGGTTGTGTTTATTTTGTGCAGAGGGAGGCAGGGGGTTAGTGTTGGGATTGGGCCCGTGAGGGGCTCTTGATATGGCTGGGGAAAATGTTATTCATCACACAGGTGATGGCTACATGGCTATTTGACTTATAAATCATGAAGCTATATTTGTGTGTCTCTGTGGTTTTTGGTATCTCGGTTTTATATTAAAATAAAAATAAAAGTGCTTAAGCAACATAGGGACACATATTCCCCACTACCAGCTTAGGAAAGGCCCCTGTATCCACCATGTATGACCATAACGTACAACCAGAGGCATTTTTATAGGACGAGCTCTGGAGAACCAGTAAGAATGAAGTTCTCCTCCCTCTTGTAAACCAGTCGAGAGGCCGAGAGTGCCTCTAGCTCAAAAGGGCATTTTCGTGAAGGCTGAGGAAGGTCAGGGTGGGGCTACAGGAGAGCCAGAACGAGCTGGGTACCATCCCCCTTGCTGGATGCTGTGCTACAAAGAGGGGCTGCCTGGGCCTGCTTTCAGGAAAGAGACTGCCTCTGCACTTGACTTGCTTGATGTATTTCATCAAAACAGAAGCTACCAAGACGCTAAGATCACCTGGCAAAGGCAGAAGTTTTATTTTCTCTTGGCCAAGTAAGTTTCCAAATATGGGTTATTAATAAAGGAGTCACAAGAGTGTACTCCTCTTAATGTTTACAAGGATACTATGGGAAAAAACTGAACTTTGACTAAACGCCATAATTCAGTAAGTGAGACAACATAATACATTGTTAGGGCTGATTGGTGTTTTTAAAAGATTGTTCTCAAGGGAAGTTCATCAGAATCCAGGTCCTAAAATGGAATATCCAAAGCGGAAGTTCTAGCTCGTTCATGAAGACAGACGTGACTTTATTTTCTCATGAGCTGATCCTTTCAGGGAAGAGGTAGTCAAGATGGTCCAGGAGGAGAAAAAGATGCACTGTTCCAGGATTTAAAGTCACAATTTTCTTTTAAATCCTAAATGTGATTTACCTACATAATGTTTTATAATATAAACAGCATTAATAGCTCCTGGATTATTCTCAGCTAAATTCCTATGTACAGCATGTGAACATGAGATCATGCTCTCTTTACCACAAATGATGATAAAATGATCTGGGTCTGAGGGAATGTACATTTGGTAAGCACCATGTGCCGCTATTGTGTTAGAAGCTCAATAGCTACAGAAACATTCCAACACCCCTCCTGTCTGGACACAGGCACTGAAACACTGGCCTGGGACGATCAGGCACTCAGGAGTGAACTGGCACTAGCACTATGTTGTGTTATTACCTGAATCGCACCCTGGTTTTTATAGCCTCTGCCATAGTACCTTCCACCTCTTCCAAATGTTCTGATCACTGGAGTGGAAATAACTCCTCTTGGACGCCTAAACACATAAAAGAGGACAAAAACAAACAGACTTGAATCTGTTACAGATAACATTTAAACATTTAAAATAATATCAAATGGATTTAAAGGTGTCTAGTCTATGCTACAGGAAGCACAAACTTTATTAAATCATGGTCACACCAAAGATTTAGTCCAAGTAATCAATCTTATTTTTTTGGTACATATCCAGTGTATTCAATTTTCAAAATAATGCACTTCAAAAATGTTTTTTTAAAAACATTAAAAATGGTTAATTGAGTAATTTTGGGATAATTATTTAATAATGGTTTAAATAATTACATAATGCTATATATAATGGAATCCTATACAACCACTAAGAATGATGTTAAAGAAGAATGTATTTAATGATGTAAAAATGTTCCTAGTAAACTCATGATTAAAGTAACAAGTAAGAGGCTGTTTTTTTAAGCTTATACAAATACAGTTTCATTGTTCCGAACTTACCCTCTTGCTGGTCCTCCAACAGAAACTACCTGTAGGGGGAAAGGCCCACGGCCTCCACGGCCCCGTCTGCTCCCAGCCCAGTGGCCGACCACGGTGCCAGCTATTTCTAGCTTCCCTCCCTGAGAAGGTATAGGTTGGATTCCTGCACAAAAGTAGATGAAAAAAAATCTTTACAATCACAGGACTAACAAAGAGAAATAAGCAAGCAGTTTCTTTTCAAATGTGGTTTCCATTTCATATGAAGCCCCTTTCTCTTGCTTTGTGAAGACTTGTTTATTATGTGAACTATCTATGTGCACAAGTTTGATTTTAAGGGTTTTATTTTTAAGCTGTTGTTAAAAATACACCTGAAAGTAAGACAACTGTGTTGGCTATTTAAAGAACCCATGACAACTGAAATAGGTTACAACTGCAAAATGAGCATGGCTGTTAGGTAGAAATAGATCCAATAAAGTATTGGGTGCATATGGCACACCTTCTATATTACCAAGATGGAAATCTGCAAACTCAGAATGTCTTTCTCTTTGAGTAACTACTTACAAGTTTACTACCTTAACTAAACATTACAGAAATTAATCAGTAAAAATAGCCTGTTACTTCTTATTGCATTATTAAATGATAATTTCCTTAGGCAGGGTTACAAATATTCATTGTATTCACTAACTTCTATTAATGACTGGTAGCCTACATATTCTAAGGTTTTCTGACTTACCTAAGAAAATCCTCAAACAATTAGTTGGTACCAAAATTTCTGATAAAAACAAAACAAAACAGAACCTCAAGCATCTTCTTTTCTGGCACATGGAATGGATTATAGTAAATTCTCCATCATCTTGGTATTAGCCATGATGATTAACAGCCAGGTAGCGCTGTTCAACAAAATCTACAAGCCTTACATTTTCTAGTGGCCTCATTAAAAAAGTACAAAGAAACACATGAAATAAATATTAGTAATGTATATTTTAGGGAGTTCCCTGGCAGTCCAGTGGTTAAGACTCTGCGCTCCCAATGCAGGGGGTATGGGTTCGATCCCTGGTCGGGGAACTGAGATGCCGCATGCCACATGATGCAGCCAAAAAAAAAAAGTATATTTTATTTAACCCAATATACCCAAATTAACATTAATTTCAACATGTAATCAACATAAAAAACAGCTACTAATGAGACATTTTGCATTCTTTTTTCTGTATTAAGTCTGTAAAATTAGATGTGTGCTTAGGACACAGCTCAGTTTGGATGAGCCACAGTTCAAGTGCTCGAGAGCCACATGTGGTCAGTGGCTACTATACTGGATGGCACAGATCCGGATTCCAGACACAATTTGGTGGAAGTTAAGAAGCAGGTTCCTCTTGTCGTTTCAGACTAAAAAACCACTTCTGACCAAACAATGTTCATAGTCAGAACTCCCCCCGCCTGCCCTCCCTGCCACCACAGTATTTTGTCACAGCTGCAGGCCAGCATAAGTTTCCAGGTAAGGGTTGCAAGAAGCTGAAGCCGATTGTGAAGCAGAGAACACACGTTACTGTGCACTGCATGATGCACAGTAACAGGAGGTAAAGCACCCTGGACAGCCGGGAGAACTAAGGGGAGGCAGGAGAGGGGCATGCAGTAGGAGAGGAGAAGTGGCTCCTACAGCTACAGAGAGAGGGCAGCATTCATCTGTAAGAGTCTTACTGCTACAAAAGATGTCTCTAGGTAGCTTCTGTAAGTACGCAAGTAACTGAGCTGGAAAAATATTCCCGGTCAAGAAAGGCTTGCCTATCCTAAAAGTTCTTCAAAATTGTATTTGAGTAATCCTGTAATGTAGACTTGATAGCCATGTTTAGGTCTGCAGTCCCAAAATGTGGTATTTATGACAAAGTCACAAGTCATGGGCTTCAAAGTACAGCAAAATCACAAGATGGTATTTCAAGACTAAATGTTAAGACTTTTTCTCTCCCTCACAAGCCTAATACAAATAAGAAGAGAAGCAATGGGAATTTAAAATAGACTATTTATATATCTGATATTAGATCTTTCTTTAAAAATGTTTCTATGAAACAAACTGCAATAAAGATTTTTATGCCAAGAATTGTACAATGCCCTTAGAATCTTCTAAACAAGCATCATCCTCTTTACCCAGAGGGGGCTGTTAGGGGATACGACAGGAAAAAAACCATCACTGGGTATTACTGGGCAGCCTGTTCTAACACAGGAGACAATGGTTAGGGGGCCAGGTGCACAGAAGAAGGGCTGTGTGTGGACACACACTGGCCTTCTGGAAGGCAGAGATGGGCCACAGCAAAGCTGCTGCAGAGACCTGGGGGCAGGCAGAGGCTGCGAGAAGAGCAGCAGTGAATGCCAGAGTGGGGACCTATCAGGAAGGATATGGTGCTGGAGTCAGGACAGACGAGGAGGAAGAAGAGCCAGAAGAAGCGGGAAGCTGCTGGCGGACAGAAGCTCTAGGAGGAGGTGTGGCATAATTACCGCCCTGTGACTTGCTAGTCCTGCTGCTGTCACTGCCTGAGAAGGCTCCGCAGTGTCCTGCTGCTGTCGCCACGCGGAAGGCACGGTAAGCGCCTGTCGCTACAGTTTCCCCATAGGGGCCTCCAAAGCCACAGACTCCTGTGGGACCCGGGTGGAGAGAGATGGGAGAAGCCATGAGGAACTGGGTTCAGGGAGAGCCACCAGTGGGCTTTCAGGCAGAGCAACCCCCATGTCCTTCAGCTGTTGTTCTTACACAATCAGCTGCCAGGGAGGAGACTCCTGACCCCTCTTGTCACCAACAACACTGAAATGTCACCTTGACTGCTCTTGGAGGAGCCTCTGGTGACCAAACACTATTGCTGTGGGCTCTGCCACAGACTTGGGAGGTGGCCTTAGTGGAGGAGAGCTCCACTGACCCCACACGTGAGAAAATCTTAAATCACAAACGTGAGCAGAGTTTTCAGCTACACTGACCAATTTTAAAATCTTATCTCTGCTATTCATAGCTTTTGTAGTTCCCGCTCCCTTTCCCATACATAATCTCTTCCAGGATCAAGTGTGCTCCTTTCTAATGTGAAGAGATGTTGCTGCAAACTTCATAACTAAGCCTGTCAATTATTTACAAGGTCTCAACACAGCAAGATATTGCCCACGAAGAAGGCCTGCACGCTGTACGTGCGTCTGTCTCCCCACTCTAGCAAGTCCCTACATACAGTGGTGGACACACTCACCTGCAAAGCCCCGCCCTCGGCCCTGTGCTGGTGGGACGGGCCCGAAGTGCCGTGGGTACACGGAGGTGGGGTAGAAAGGCAGCGCCGCTGGCGGTGGGAAGGGGAGTGGGTGGCTCTGCCGGGAGAAGTTCAGCCCTTCCAGAATGCTCTGCCGCATCTTTTCTACCTTGGCGGCTTGCTCGGCCTGGAAGTCAAGGACTGGCATGTGAAAACTTCATTCACAAGGTTTCAATTGAATTGGAAAGAACAGGAAAGAAATGAGACATGCTGACCACTGTGCCATGCCTACTTATTTACCCATAAATAACACAGTCACAATCTGCTCAGTGATACTTGTTTACAGAATGCAAACATGACCCCAAAAGCAAAAATGCAAAAAAAAAAAAAAAAAAAAAAAAAACAAAAAA
>NW_006796103.1:727470-744224 GCF_000442215.2 Lipotes vexillifer
AAAAAAAAAAAAAAAAAAAAAAAGACTAAGATAATACCTCTTCTCATAATCTTAATCTTATAAAACAAGAATTTAAATTTCTACTTTCTCAGCATATTTTCAGGTGAGAACCATTTACTATAAAGTTTATTAACTGAAAATGAATTTGGTTCTCAAAATCAATGACTAAGTCCAGACAGATCATGCTCACAGCCTTCCTTCCACTTGTGGACCAGGGGGTAGATGATGCCTAGTTCACATCTTTAAAATGTACTTTCCTATCAATTTAATTTTAGGTCAGGTATTTACTGTATTTTACAGAGAAGGAACTGAGGCACAGAGTGATAGATGCTTTTTAAGGGAAGCCTAGAGCTCTTTGAGACTGGACAGGACAACAGCCCAACTGATCTGTCTGTGGGGCTGTCTGTGAGATGACTGTTCAGTCACCTGCACAAATGTGGACAATACGACTTGTGTATGTCAAATTCCACTGTGAAAAAACATCAGAAACATTCAACTTGAGTGTCTTTTGTTAATAAATACATAAATATGTACACCAGCAACCAATCTGTAATCAGAGAAATTGAAAATCTGCTTACTCTGTAAATCTGTCTTTAGACTGAGCTTGACTAAAGCAGCATGTGGGAGAATGCATGTTTTGTAGTCTAAGGTTAAAAAGATTGCAGCACATGTGAGCTTCTTTTATACAAAGGGACAAGACAACCTCATAACCTACTTCACTTTATTTTTAAATCAGGATTTTTAAAAAGTACAGTCAATCCTCATTATTCATGAGTCCCACATCTGCACACTTACCCACTTGCTAAAATTTATTTGTAACCTCAAAATCAATACTCCTGGCATTTTCATAGTCATTTGAAGACATTTGCTAAGTGGGATAAAGTTTGAGTTGCCACCTGAGCTTGAAGAAGACACAGCATTGCCTTCGTGTTTCAGCTTTTATACTGTAATCGTGTGTCCTGTTCACTGCCTCCTTAGTGCCACATTTTTCGTGTTTTTGTGAATGATTTTGCTGTTTCAAACGGCCCCAAGAGCAGTGCTGAGTACTAAGTGTTCCCAAGTGCTAGGCTGTGATGCACCTTACAGAGAAAATGCACGTGTTAGTTAAATGAGCTTTGGTGAGGCTGAGTTATAGTGCTGTCGGCCGTAAGTTCAATGTGAGTGAATTAACAATATATATGCATTAAGAAGTATTTAAACAGAAACACACGTAAAACAAGGTTACGTATTGACTGGTTGACGAAGATGATGTGACGGGAGGCTTGCAGGAACCTAACCGTATATTTCCCCTAAGAGCAAAGGTTCAGTATTTGCTAATTCAGTGTTCAAGGTGAATATATAGAATATAATTACCGTGAATAATGAGAGCCAAGTGTATATCCTGAGCTGGGCACTAAACTGGCATTTAGTTACACACTGGGCTGGGCCCAATCTAAATCAAATTCCTGTCGCATAGGCTCGTTACAAATCCGGTAGGAAAGACAACAGATTAGCCAGTGAGCGTTATTTCATTCTGGTTGGAGGTGGCCACCTGCTCCTCCCTGCCCCACCCAGCCTGCTTTCTTGCAACTGACCTGACCATCACAGAGGTCGATGAGTGGGGTCTTTTCCCGGCTTGCTTTGAGGAGTTTGGACTGGAAGAGCTTGCCATCAAAATACATCCAAGGACAGCAGTGTTCCCAGGGCACTGGCTGGCCACACGCGTCGTTCGCAAACAGGGCCATGTCCACGCCACTCATGAAGAGAGCTGACAGCTGAATGCCGCGGGGGTCGAGGTTCTCAATCTTTAAATGGAAAAGAGTGATTTCTATGGAGTAAGAGTACTACAGTATCCAATTCTTACAATGTCTGACTACAACTCTCCACAGGTAATGAGCACACCCCTCAACCAAATACCCCCTAAGCAGCCCTATCACTACCTTACAGTGTCTTAACGCTGACTTGTCTGAACAGAAAGACTTATGTTATTTAACAAATTTAAATTTAAGAGACTGTTTTATAAACACACTGAAATATTTCAATTTGGAATTTGTAAAGAGTTACACAAGTATAAAGTAATACTGTATTTAAGGTGGACACATGACAAAGTAACAAATTATTAATAGTCTCCTTAGCAGTTAAGAAGCCCACAATTCATTTACGAAATAAAATTTTACACTGAAGATTCTAAACACTGGTACTATATTAACAGAAATGTTGTAAAAAGGAATATTCTATTAAGATTCTACATTTTTCAAGCAGTTATCTTAAAAAATTACTTGGTATAATTTCATTCTTAAGTTTGTACTTTATGTTTACATTATTTTATATGTTAATGTTTTAGATAGCAACTTATTAATGAGACTGTCAAAATGTTTTAGGAGAAATGGATAGCTTATAAATGAAAGAACACAACAGCAAAAACACTGTATTTGAACCATGCAGACTATCAGAATCTAAAGACTTGTATCTGTGGGTTCTTCTCACTCAGTCATTAGTGCTGTGAGCCTTCCTTTGTACACACAGCCCTTTCTTCTAGCATCTAATGTGTAGGATAAGAAACACTGACAAATACAGTCAACTCTTGATTATCTGTGAAGGACCTTGTTTGTGGATTATCCAGGACTGAGCTTTAACTGTCCTGGTTTCTGTCTTCCCACCTTCCACACTTATTTTCTAAGGTGATGGTCTCTTGAGAATGCAGTCTTTATGGGTACCAAACTAAGCAATGCCTAATTGTGGCAGGTAAACCGGCTTTTCATTAAAGATAAAAAAGATGACTCCAGTGCCAAATACTAATGAATTTGATTATCTGATGTTTTGTGCTGTCAGTGTCAACATTCCCCATTATCAGCTAACACTGTTTTCCAACCTCCCCCGCCTTTTTTTAAAAATTTGAAGTCAATGCAGTAAAGAACTTCCTGAACCTGGAGAAGTCTGTCCACCCCTCCCAGCCCACCTCTGCTGGCTCCTGCTTCTCTAATGTAGTGTCAGAAAAGGGAAGTAATAATCATGTTCAGTTGAGGGCAGGTGGGGTCAGGATGATAGAATTAGATGCCTTTTTACATTTATGAGCAGAAAGGGGAGAGAAAGAGGGTCAAATGGAAAAAAAAAAAAAAAAAGTCACCTAACTTACTTAGATCCCCACCGGCCTTGCCTTTCTCTGCACTGCAGAAAGGAAGTGGAAACTCCCTTCTTCTGAGTCCTGAGGCAGAAAGAGGGAGTTTCTCCTCCCTAAACACTGACACTGTGGGAAAGTGGCACAGCAGCGATGCCAGCCCAAGCTTGGAGGCCGCCTGTGCAGAAACCCATCCCCTGGCCCCTCTGCAGGGACGATGGCAACCAGGCCTATAGCCACTCTCTCACTGTCAGCCCACAGCCTTCCAGGACAGAGGAGGGAGGACCAGGTCAAGGCTGAGGGGAAGGGAACAATGGTGCTGATGCTGCTCTAAAGACGTTTGCTTTATAACAAAGTGCCAGCGGGGTCCTTCTGGTGAAATCCGATACTGCTGTCATTTCTTAGTCACTGGCGGTGTTGGTCATATCCACCCTTAGCCCTTATTTAACTAATATAGCTCAAAACCATTTTGGGCAGATGGCCATCTGAGTGCTGAGGCTAAGAAATGGGAGCCGGTGCACGGAACACAGAAGCACCCTAGTTAGAACAAGTAACCTCCCAGTGAGCGGATGGGAGGAATGGATATATCTACATTATCCACACACATATACATTTATTTTAAATGGCCTCATCATTAGTTGAAGAACTGTGTTTTTACGGGTTTAAAAAATGATTTTCAAGTCAATTTGTTTTAGAAATAACAACTACCATTAATGCAATAGAGAAAAATTCTTAAAATAAAAACTGCCTAAATAATGTGAATAAAATCTCAATTGCTGTGTGGATTTCACTTCATTCAAAAAAATTTTTAATTACTTTATGTGGTGTTTTATATTTCATTCCCTAAATGTTAATTACACACATAATACTATCTAATATTTACGGGGCACTTAATAAATATGTATCAGACACCACTCTAAGTATTTTTCCATATATTATTTCATTAACATCTCAACAATCTCAACATATGATACTGCTGTTAGTACTCCATTTCATAGATGGAGAAACTGAGTCACAGACAGCTCAATGTCACAAAACTGATCTGGTGGCACCAGAATCTGAACCCTTGATCACAGAAATGGTTGCAATATTCACATTCCAACCTCATTCTCTTATACCACATAAGATAAAATATTCACCATTATTCAAAGTTCCTCAACTAGAAAAATAGTGACAAAATTTTATGATCTTACAGGAAATACAAATATGGAATGTAGCTCTGGCCAATTAGTTCAAGAACCAAATTCCAGTGAGGTTACTTGGTCCAACTTCTAATTACTGGGCAACAGACTCTTACTTTGATTTGTCATATTTACCTATACGCACAACAATTCTTACAGGTATCACAGACATGCTGCACGTCCCTACTACTGTCTTTAAAGCTCTTCATTTTCCATCTTTTAATTCTGCACTTGGCATGTGAAACTGTTAAAAGAATTTAAGGCAATTATAGGGATGTCAAAAGCAAGGGAGAAAGAAACTGGATAAATATTAAAACTGTGCAAAGGTCCTTCTCCTCATCCTTCACCCGCCCTCCTCCAAACACAGCGTCAGTGCTGATTTTACCTTAGTCATTATTTTTGTGCTGGTAACCTAGGAGAAGCGCCACAAAAATAAACCAGGCAAAAAGTGAAGGCCGTCAGTCAATCATTGTCATGGATCCTCAAGGAGCCACGCAGAACACTCAACTATTCAGGGTCGTGGCGGGAGGACAGAGACTTGACAAGAGGAAACTCTTGCAAATTCATTTAAACCAATGGTTTCAACATCTTTTCCCACCAAACCTCCTATCAGAATAGCCATAAAGAGGCCAAACTGTTCAAAATTAGGTCTTTTCTTTCTCTTCTCCTATTTATTCTCAAAGCATATAATGGACAAAAATGGGAGAAGAAAAACAGGATCTGGGCAATCCACAAACTGGATAGTGGCCCCTAAAAGAACAACAAAAATCAAGAGTTGACTATATCCTCAACAGGAAAATGGTATTTTATAGAAAAGCATCGTCACTGCTTTTGAAATATCAAAACAACTTTAATGGTTAAGTGAAAAAGCAATTTTGAAATTTACTTTTCTATCACTGAATTTTGGGACCCTCAGTCTCTGCATAGGGATTTTTGTTCATTTAAATAATGATTATTCCTATCAGTTCTCAATCTGATAGCTGAGAGGATCTCTGATCTTAAAAAAAACCCAACTATCTTTCCCCCCAATGAATGCTGTTATTTTCCCTTCCAGCTCTTTCAGAATTTATGGTGCTCGTGAATGAAGCACTAACGATGCAGGCTGTCCTTGGTGAAAGGAACACAGACCTCCAGACCAGCAAGACCCAAAGGGATAGTGGTGGGCTTGAAGTAACTGCACATAAAATGGGTCTTTCTAAACACAGCTCTAGAAACGCCTGGCTTTAGATGAAGAATCAGGAGAAAATTATGAAAGCACTAAGACCTCAAAAGAACCAAAATGAAAGCTTAGAGTGCGACTGTCTTTCAAAAGTTATATCCTATGTGTTGATCCAAAAATGAAAAGGATATGGGAGAAGATGAACTTTGAGTAAAAGCAAGTTGATGGTGAATAAGGCTTGGTGGGCATACCTGATACCTGGCGGTCTGATTTTCAGAACTGGGATGTCAATACTGATGTAATAATCTAAATAAGAGAAACAGGAAGTAGAGGTAGAGGGATGGCACCACACTCTAGTAAAAGTATTTACAACACCCCTGAGCACAGTCTGCTGATGAAGATGGTGGTGATGGCACCACACACTAGGACACAGGGAGGGAGAGCCTGCACTTAGTATCAGCCTCTCGGGGGGACACCCGGCCAAATATTCTAGAATGAAAACTTAAATTCAAAACCATTTAAAAAAATAATTTCTGCCTAACAAACAGAAAAGCTTAAACTACAAAGAATACAATTTCAGGTAGATTCTCCTAAGTTTGGTTGTCTTTAGTTTAGCTTGTTTCAAAGTCATCAGAAGCCTAAGGTGACCACAAATGACATGGGCTCCACACAGTTCAGGGTCAGCACCAGATTACTGAATTTAACTCAGTAGTTTAGGGGAAACCAGAGATTTATTGAGCCCCAACAGTAGAATACTGAAAACCCATCAAATGAGCCTAAAACTCTTCTGCAGGGAAAGAACGCCTTCATAAAGAATGGCAAAAAGATCTAAAAGTGAAGGCGATTTTGTCAAAAGAGATTACTTGATTACAAATCAAATTTTGTAAAACACAAACAAAAAACACAAACAACAACAAAAGAAAACCAAACCAATGGCAAAGAAAAAAAACAAAACCCTGTACATTAAAAAGGAAAGGCAGATCCACTAATTTAGCTAACTCTGAAAAGTCTTGAATTTTCTAAAATTTAGTGTAGAAATTAGAAAGCGAGTACAGCCATGTGGACACAGTGACTAATAAAAGTGCACTGAAAAGATAAGCACACCAAAAAAATCAGGTGACAACATGGAGAAAATTAATACTGTCAAAACAATTAAAGAAAAAAAGGAATACCAGAAGGGAAAATTAAAAGGAATACGATGTTAAATGCTGACCAAAAGGGCACAGGGATGATGACATAACATTGTTCTTCAAGTGGTTTTTTTAAAAGGGATTTACAATACCAGGAGGGCAAAGACTATTTTTTAGAGAAAACGAATGCTGTATTTAGGAACAGAACGAAACAAGAAAAAGAATCCTGGCCAGATGTTAGTAAATTCTTAGGACCAAGCCCTCCCAGGGTTTGGGATCCCCACCTGAAATAAAAGGAAGTTTATTTCCTGATGTGGAAAACAAGAATAAACACCCATTGGTAAACAAGGGAAAATCTTTATCGAACAAAAGTAGACTTGACTGTTTCCATAACCGGGAAGGAAATTCCTTTTGCCCTGAAGGCTCTAAATTCACGTCATTATTATTACTAGTTTAGTGCACTGAGTGACTCCTCCGTGAGGTTAGCTGTGTCTCACAGAACTCCAAAACAAGACTTCCCAAAACAAGGAATGAGGCTTGTCAATTACCTTGAGCTCCTGCAGCTGATCAGGCTCATAGAGTTTGGGGGACAATGCCTGTGCCAGGAAGGCATCCAGCTCCTGGCGGCGCAGTATCCGTGCTCCAGGCCATTGCACCATATACCTACAGCGGGCAGACAGAGAAGGCCTGGTGTCAGGATGGAGCAGTCACCAGTCACATGCATAACCTGGTGTTCAGGTTCTAAGGAGACTCAGGATGACACAAGCTAAGGAGGCCTATATGGATTTCTTACCCAGCTTTTCTATTTTCTCTGGATGATGCCAATTACAAGTGAAAACCTAATCATCATCTGGGCTGATCAGAATGTTTGATGTAATTAAAAATAACACTAAATTTAAACACACTGCAAACCAGCTGGTAAGTGATTTTTTGATACAACTTTACTTTTGTGAGGTAAAAGTTAAGCACAAATTTTACCCTGAAACCCTGAAAATATATGTTAAGCGCAAATTTATATGATTTATCTATTTTAATTCAAGACAGGATACCTGGGAGGCAGGCCCTAGGTCCAAATAAGCAAGATTTATCTCCTGATGAAGAGTAAGTGTTGTGCGAACCGTCTGCACAGAAGGGGCTCTCGCAGCGGCAGCTGAATGCCCTGCAGTGGAACAGGAAGGCACAGCAGGGACAAGAACTAAAGCTTCAGCCTTCAGAACTGGTACCTGCAATCCCTGGCGACACACAGACTTACTGGGGCCACCCTGGTGTGAGCAGCTAAAGGGAAATCAATTTCTACAACTTCAACTTCCATTTGTACTATCTGCCTGAGAACTGCCAGGTGTCCACAGTCCCTTTTCTCTGCCAATCATTTCCCCTTTACTCACCTTGCCGCACGGCACTGCCCCAGTGACAACCTCCAGGACATTAAAAAAAGGCACAATCCCAAATAGTATTTGGGTGTGAGACAGTAAAGGGATAACCACTAAGAACTTCGTCATAAGTCTCATTGCATGTCCAGTGGTTCCTAAGTCTCTGCATTCAGCAAACTTGAAGGATGACCTAGCCAAGTTGCCAGATGATCACCAAAAATAACTTCTGGAGATACGTAGATCCCTATGTGATCTCTGGCAAATAGCTTAAAAGGAGTCTGGAGAACTGTGACATGCCTAACAAAACTCTTTCCAGTACTGTCTGCTGAGAACGTTTTCTCAGTGCTTAAAATTTAAGTCAACAAAAATCAGCATCAGAGTTGGTACAGAGCCCGCTCTCATTTCTGTAATAATTAACATCCAGCCACAGGAACATAAACTTAAAAGGTGAAGGAAGAAGTTTCATCCAGCTGATTAAGAGAAGTATTTTCAATAAAAATCCCAATAGAAAAATGAAAGTGCTTGCTGGTGCCAGGCACTAGTCTGAGTATTTACACACACTGATTCCTCAAGTGGTCACAGCAACTCTGAGGCAGGAACCATTACTATCCCATTGTAGAGATGGGGAAGTGGAGGTACAGAGCTTATATACTTCATGGTAAAATTATGTAGTAGAAGCAGAAAGGGCATGCAATTTCAAGGTAAACAAACAGTGGATGTATGGTATTTAGATTCGAGTGATGTCAAAGTTTTACTTCATTAAACTGTCAACATTTACAATGACAAAAATAACACCCTTTGCAATTGTTTGAGTGCCACATATCTTAAATAAAACAGTCATACTGAGTTTTTACCAGGGCTTGATGCAAGAAACAGCAAATCTGAAGAAAGTCTCCCTACTTTTCTCTGAAAAAAATTATTGTGGAAAGATTTTGCTCAATATACAATGTTCTTTGCCTAAGTATCCATATTATACAGCCCTTTTATTTCTTATTTTAAAAAAATTGTGGTAAAATACACATAACATAAAATTTACCACTTTAACCATTTTTAAGTGGATAGTGCAAGGGCATTAGGTACATTCACGGTGTTGCACAGACATTCTCCCACCATCCATCATTACAACTCTTTTCATCCTCCAGATCTCTGAAACACTAACTCCCCTCTTCATCCCCTAGCCCTAGGCTAGATGTTTCTTTAAAAATTATGAATCAGAAAAAGATTGTTTTGGGGACAGGCTGGTTTTCTTAAGATCTTTCCTGGTTTTTCTGGCAGCAAAGACTCTCGGCAGTCAGTTCAGCTGCAACAATGAAAAGTCTTTTGGGTTAGAATACCTACCACTTCCTCCATTTGGCTTTCTATTTACATTTTAACAAAGTCACCCTTTATCTCTTTTTCAATGTAAGTCCTCAGAAAGACTTTCTGGATGGAGAAAGAATATGAAGTGTGTTCAGAAAGATACGCATGTACATAGATAGACAGTTTAAATACCATAGAACATGGATGGCACCAATGGCACTGCAGTCAGGGGCAAAGGTGAGAGCAGCAAAAACTGACCCTTGGTTATCTCAAATGTTTACGCTCTTCCTATCTGTGCACTGACAGTGTTTTCAATCACTTTGTGTTTCTCAGTTTTCTCTAGACATTCTTTTCCATGTCTTCTTCCAGGGTCAGGCCTTAAGTTTCCTACCGTGGAAGTCTGAGGGTATCTGCAGTTCCCCCTTAGTCACCTCTCCTCTCACTACCCTTTAGAAGCACGGAAGCTGGAACAGAAGCAGGTCTCCACGTCACTTGGGGGACCAACGTGATCTGCCTTCTATTGGCACAGATGGGGAGCTGGACCCTGGTATGCTCCTTGGGGTGTTGGAAAAGCCTGCACTTGTTTGGGGGCTCAAGCCCTCTATCTCCCTTATTGTATTTATTAAGTTCCTCCAGAACGTAACTCAGTCTGTCTTCTCAGAAGCTGTCTTGGATAAGGATCTTGCCTGTCTGGTCTCAGCTGTACCCTAGGAAAGGCTGCTTTCTGTTCTGTTCTGGACACTTGCTTCACCCTCACACGGAACCTCTGCTCAGATGCTGGCCCCTCCTCATCTTCACTACAAGGATTTCTAGAGATTTGACTGCCATTTCTTCCCCCATTCTCCTTATTGCCGTTGTATGGGTGCTGATATCACTAGTGAAAGCATAGAGAAAACCACCACCTCCCGGCTGGGGTGTGCCTGCCCCAAAGGCAGAAGCGGAATCTCACTGCACGCAGGCGCTGGCTGCCTGTTTTTAAACACAATTTCCTGGAGCAGCCACACGCATCAGTTCACATGCTGTCTAAAAGACGTATGATCTGCAGATCCCTGGTCTGCAAACAAACCAGTGTTTATTCTTCAGAAACATCTCTGCAACAACCCAAAGAAACACGAGAAGCTGTCTGAGATTGGAGGAGACAAGGCACCTGAGCACAAGCACAAGGCAAGATTTTGTTGCTAACAAAGGATGTTATTGGGATAACAGGAGAAATCTGAGTAAGATCTGTAGATCAGATGTATTAGTATTATTTTTCTGATTTTGATAATGCCCTTGTTTTCTTAGGAAACATAAGGAGTTTAGGGGTAAAGGGGTATCATACTCACAACTTCCATTCAAGGGATTAAGGACAAATACACAGACACATGGAGAGAAGAGGAGAAAGCCACTGCAGTAAAAGCTTAATATGTGGGGAATCTGGGTGAAGAATAGCCACTAACTTTTTGTACTAACCTTATAATTTCTTCAGGTTTGAAATTATGTTAAAAAAAAAAAAAGATTAAAGGAAGGGGAGAGCCTTTGGGATGACAGCCCAACCTTGTGACTGCGGACATTTGCCCCGCCCCAGCCATCAAGGCCAAGGGTCATGCTGTGTGGCCTCCACAGGGCCTTACCATATCTGGGACACAGGCTCTGCCCTTTGTTGCCCCCTCCCCCATCCTCAGCAGACCTTTGTCGCACAGCTGCAATTTCACCAGAGAAAGACCACTGGGCCACGGCCCCAGGCCACAGCCTGTCCTTGGCAGGCCCTTGGAGACATACACTAACCCTCTTACTCATTTGCACCGCCCCCCCCAAACCCCTGCTCCATGCCCTTCCTACTCTTCACCCCACGTTCTCAGCAGGTCATACCCATCAATCAAACAGAAGCCATGCAGGGAATCCTTCTTTACCTGCTTGTCCCTGTGGCCCAAAACACTCACGAAGGTAGAACAAATTCTCTTAGCAGAAGTGGACCAACCCATTTACTGGTGTCCTGGCCCCAAATCCCCGAGACTGGTCCCATAAGCCATTCCCTCTCATCTCTCCCCAACCATCTCGCCTCAGTAAGCCCCTCCTCCTCAGGATCTGAAACTGTGAGTCTTTCCAAGTGGGAAACTCCATGGCTCCAAGCCCACAATGCACACAACAGTCTGCACAACCAAGCATGTCTTCTGGCTTCCACCAGAGTAGCAAATACGAGGGAACCTGAGCTGCACTCTCTGTAGCTTCTCGACACCACAGAGATAAGCACAGGAAGAGGTTTGGTGAAATGAGATTACTAGCTGCATTTATTAACCTTTTCAAGTTCTAAAATGAGCACGTTTTTTATAAACAACACAAAAAAATAAAAACAGGGACCAGGACAATCCTGAAATCTGGAAAGACTTTCCATCTGAACAGTGCCTAAAAGAAGCATAGCTGTTTCTGGGGTAATGGCCAAGGAAGGGCCACAAGGACAAAGACAAAGAGTGGGGCCCAGTAATATATCTGGAGAAAAACATGGTCTGAAAGGATACATGCACCCATTGTTCACTGCAGCACTGTTTACAATAACCAAGACATGGAAGCAACCTACATGTCCATTGACAGAGGAATGGATAAAGAAGATATATACAATGGAATATTACTCAGCCATAAAAAAGAATAAAATGCCATTTGCAGCCACATGGATGGACCAAGAGACTGTCAAGTAAGTCAGACAGAGAAAGAGAAATATCATATGATATTGCTTATGTGAGGAATCTAAAATGAAATTATACAAATGAATGTATTTACAATACAGAAGTGGACTCACAGACTTAGAGAATGAACTTATGGTTACCAGTGGGGGAAGGGTGGAGGGAAGGGATTGTTAGGGAATTTGCGATTGACATGTACACACTGCTACATTTTAAAAGGATAACCAATAAAGACCTACTGTATATAGCACAGGGAACTCTGCTCAATGTTGTGGCAGCCTGGATGGGAGGGGCGTATGGGGGAGAATGGATACATGTATACGTATGGCTGAGTTGCTTTGCTATGCACCTGAAACTATCACAACACTGTTAATTCGCTATACTCCAATATAAAATAAAAAGTTAAAAAAAAACAAAACCCAAAAGATATATATTAAAAAAAAAGAGTGGGGCCTGGTCACACTGTCTAGTCTGCACCCACCAGGCAACCCAGTGTCCCAAGAGGCCCAGTGCATGGAGAGACAAGACGTGAAGGCACCGCCATCCCAAGGAGCATGAAATAATGTGAGCACTGTGCTCACATCAACACAGCAGTGGCTTGTCCTGCACTAATGTACAGCTGCTTCTGGCCAAGAGGCAGCCAAACAAGCCTTAGGCACAGCACACATCATCCTCACTCAGTGCCCAGTGGGACCTTCAGGTCAGGTATATGGTAGACAGTTAGCTGTCCACCCACTAGATTAAAGGCCACACATCATTTTAAACTTGGAAGAAACACAAACAAAGTAACCAAAATTATTACTGCTAATTTGATCTTAGAGCACCCAAAGTCTTAATCTTAACGTTTTGGCTAATATAAAATGAACTCTCCATCAGAGGAAACCAGAAGAGGATTCTAAAACCAAAACAAAAAAACTAGTCTTTCTCACTAGCTAATCCTCAATGGAGATAAAGATAAGAAACTGATACAGTATGCTAATTTTAGTCAACCTCAATTTAATTAAGGAAAGGCTTCTAAATAAGTTATTGGCCTTAAAGTCTGTTATGAATGTAAGAAACTTCAGGAAATAAACACCTGACTAAAGCTCTGCCCCTGTACTCAGGAAGCAGGTGAGACCCAGTGGGGGTCAGGGGACCATGGAGAAGGGGCCAGCCCAGGGGGATGGGACACACAGGGCTGGGGCAGGTGACGACCTGTATGGCAGCTGGGCCCCAGGCTCTCACTGTTTGTCAGGGCCAGAGACCATACACATGGGAAGGGAGACCTAGGATGGGCAGGTTGAAGAAATCAAAAGCGGAAGTCTATAAACATGCAGTTGTTTGTGTGCCTGTATGCATACTGGGGAAGGTCTGGGAGCAGCAAAGTTGCTGTCAAGAGCCTGGTGTCCAATACTGACCCCATCACTAGAAACCAGGGCTGCTGGGAAAAGGGGGCATCCACGGTAAGGTCAGAATCTCTGCACAGAAGTGCTCACATGGAGGGCAGACTGACAAGGCCCCCAACTGGCCCAACAGGTGACAGTGGAGCACCAAATTACATGACGGCAGTAGTGGACCACAAGTCATTGATGAAGCCAGGAGCCCATGTTGATATAAATACAGTGAAGTCTGAGGAGGAATGGCATTTTTACACAAAGTGCCTCCCATGAAATTGTATTAGTTACAAGGGGGACGGAATGGCCTTGCTGGAGAAGCCAGGCAGACACCCCCTTTGCCAAGTGGTCAGAGCACAGATGCACAGCATGGATGAGACAAGGAGGAGCAGAGGAACAGCTCTTCCTTCTACAGCATCTGCTGAAGACCAATGGGACTTCACCTCCAAATACAAAGGGAGGCTCTGAAACAAAACCCTGAAGTTAAGATAGAAATAAAGTATTAATGTTGATTGATCCTGATGGCTGTATTGTGGTTACATAGGACAGTGTCCTTGTTTGTTAGAAAATCACAAGTATTTTTTTTAAACATCAAGCATTTTTAAAAAAAGCTCTTTGTATTATACTTGCAACTTTTTCCTAAGTTTGAAATTGGTTCTGAAAAAAACCCTCAAAAAACTAATTCACCTGATTCAAGTATGCATGCCAATTCAAATTAACTCCAAAACACCAACAGTGTCCACATAGGCATTTGTGGCCCATTGGCTGAGAGGGTCTGGAAGCACAGAGTACCCACATCTAAGTTTTTAAACCCCTCTTTCCAAGGCAGGAGCCAGACCCTTAGAGATGGCAGGTTCCAGGGCAGGGAAGATACAGGACAGCCTGGGCATCTTGTGGTGCCAGAAAGCAAGGACATGCTGGGGGGACCAGGGACATAGGAGCCACTGAACGAACTCCCAAGGTCTGAGCTGGAACAAACTGAACAACCAAATAACAAGGTTATATCAGGTTATAACCCTAGGAAGAGAGATAACCATGAGTCCAGACTGATCTACATATGCTTAAATAAATGAAGGAGGAAGAAGAGACACATTTTCCCTAAAGAATAATTACAAATAATACATAATATAGTTCCCCAATAGCCTTCAAAAGCTTTAACATTTAAAGGATAAACTACGTTTAAAATCATTATGATATTTACATAAAATACAGGTTCATCAAATACACCTATTCTATAAACATACTATATAGCATCAATTCAAATCCACATTGCATTTACATGGCCTATGTTTCTATAATATATGAAAATATGAGATGAGGACAAACTTCAACCGACAACATGATTCATCTGGAATAACCCCCACCTACTTCATACAGAAAGCGTCTTTGAGAGGCATTTGTACAAGCACCTGCTAGAGAACACGCAGTGGCTGAGGCAGCGGCCAGCAGCACCTACCGTAGGACGCAGCACAGCACCGTGAGATGAGTGGGCACGCTGGCTGGGTTGAGCATGGCTGGTGTGTCTGACCTCATGCAGGCCAGGAAGGCCCTCATTCTGCGGTTCTTGTCCTCCACTGCCTTCCCCAGCCAGAGTCTCTTCAGATTGGGGCAGGTCCACTCCCTGAAGGCAAGAGCTTCCACCAATTCTGGGGTTTGCGGAGATTTCCCTTTGTAAGCTGCCCACTCTTTAATGATCACTGGTGAAACTACAGGAAGGAAAATCAGAGAACCATTTATGCCCTATCTCAGCTACTTTAAGCCTAACAAAAACAAACAGCTCTAATAATTACAGTATGAAGATGTCATTCTGGTATAGCAATGGATTCTCTCATTAGTAAGCCATCGGTCATCAATCCTCACCTCTAATCCTCATTTTGTTCCTTATGGACTTCGGTGACTCATTCAGGTTTTCAGTCCGGCCACCAATAAATTTCTTCTCAATCAAATCAAACTAGATTTCCCCATATAACTAATATGTATAAATCAACGATGTTAGATAAAATTTGTTTTCATATTATAAATCCATTAATAGTTTTAGTAATAACAATGGGTACAACTTACAGAAAGTATGTGATTATCACAGAAATCCATGGAAAATCCAATTTAGATAGCTAAATTGAACGACTGAACCTAATTGAACCTTTTTCTACACGTCATACTAATTAGATCTGAGAAATAATTTGCATTTGGTAGCCACTTTACTTAAGGACCTCCTACTTTAACAAATAAACTGTTAAAGTCTATTTTACAGATTGGCAGGGACAAACTACCATGTAGTGAGATCCCCAAAGCCCAGTAAAGTGGCAAGCGGAAGCGACAGTCCATGTTTTGAAATCCCAAGTGAAGACAGCACACAGTATTTCTCTTCAGCAAGACTGAAGACAAACTGTAAAATTCCCCATTTCGCTTCAAAAAAAATCAAGAAGTTCTAAGTTGATTTCATACAAAAAATGACCTTTTATCCACCGTAGTTTTACCACTATTAGCATCAATTAATTCTTAAAACACACAAACATGCACATTTTCCCACATAACTTCCAAATAACTTAAGGGAGAAACTGTGACGGGGGAAGGAAAAAAATGGAGATAAAGCATACTGCAGAGAAATATGTTAAAATTTCTCACGAAGTGCATTGATGTAAACAATTTCATCAGATCTGGGTGTGAATTTTGTAACAAATAGCTCACTTTGGTCAATAAACATCAGAACTGAAGCAGGGCCCCATGGAGCCCCTGGCCCAGAGAGCTGCTAGCATACCCCACCCTCCCCTCACATGGCTGACAGCTGATACAGAAACCAGGATGGTGCTATGCTTCTAATGTGATCTTGGATACATCAATTATATCCAAATTACCATATCCCCTCCCTGTGCTCATTTTCCCTAAAGTAACACCTGAGACAAACCGAGACTGTGAAGAACCCAAATCCTGACAAATGATTAACTGGCTCATCTCTAGCTCCACCCCAAGTCTGAACAGAATCAGGCAAGACAATCATCTCTTCCAATGTCACGAAGAACTTCAGGAGTCATATACCTGGATATACACAGTTGTTAGCAACAGGAAAAGCAAGCTTTTGCACAATCAACCCCAGTCAAGTCAGGTGACAGTGTGCTGCAGAGGAGGGCCATGACCAGCCAGCCATTCTGCATGGACCCCAACTCCCAGAAGCAGGCTGCTTGAGCAGGGGTGCAAGTCAAGACAGTTTTTGAAAATTTCCTTACAAAAAAGTAACTGTTTTGTCACTGGGAAATCCCTTTAATTTACATTTGTATATCTTAGTGTTTAAATGTTAAAAAAAAAAATTTAAACTTAAAATGTTTGTTTTAAAATCCATCAAGTCAAAACAGAGATATACATGTATATATAAATACATGTCTTTGAATTTATCTATATTTTAGGTGCCAGACACAAACTCATAAGGTCCCCATTGTCCAGCAGTCCCTGTCCTCGGACTCACAATCTAGCACTCACCCCCATTCCTG
>NW_006796103.1:744392-751830 GCF_000442215.2 Lipotes vexillifer
CCTGCTGACCTCCAGCGCGCACAGCTCCACGTGTCACCCACCCGTATGCAGAGGGTGGCCGTCACCACCGCAGGGCCCTCCTAGGTGCAGTACACCCCACCCACCTTTGTCCCAACTACAGTCTGAGAGGCTGGCACATTGTCAGCCCCAAGAAAACAGGTGAAAGGAGGTTACAAGACAACCAGTATGCTATGTTTCTATTAGGTCAGTTCACAAAGTTCATTTTCATGCCCCCCAAGCAAAAATGCATAAATCTATTTTTTTCTATGTAACATCTTCATTTTGATGGCAAAGATTTATTTAATGGAACTAATTAGATTTTATCTTTGGTTGTTAATCTGGGTTAATAACCTAGTTAATCTAAGGTCTCTCACTTTCTTCCTCCAAAATACAAATACACACACACACCCACCACACATGCATGCACACAGAGCATAAGTTTACTGCATCTAAAAAACTCAGATTATAGTGCCAGGAGTCTCCCTTGAGTTTTCTCAAAAGAGGCATTCTTATTAAAGCTGTCTTCATCTTCATCCATTTATTTCTTTCCCCTTTGTCAGCTCTGCTCTTGTCTCTCTTTAATAATTTTTAGCAATCATTTTATTACATTGTTTTCATTCTAGAAATAAATTTTTGGTGGAAGATTTTCATTCTCAAGTTCAGAATGCTTAGACCTACACATACTTTATGTTTCATGTCCTACATCGAGGATAAGTGGAGGTCAGAGGTACCAGCAGTCCCTTCACAAGTGTGTCTGTTCACTTGAGTGTTCCCTGAAGCTGCCCTAGACAGCTGCCCACACTAGTTGGGGCTCTGAGGGACCTAAGTATGCCTGAATTTACCTGGCATGATGCTGTGTGCTCAGATTCTGTTCAGCCTGTATAGGCTACAGATGAGAGCACACTCGTGCCTGAGGACCGCCAGCTGATGCTCATGAACTCCCATGTCCTAGAGAAAGGACTGCCCCAGTACTAGCAGGGACATGCAGTCCATACCCACCAGGAGCACAGGACAGGGCAGGGGAGACTGCAGCTGTAAAGGAGGCATCAGATATAGCAGCTTCCTCTCATATTCAAAGCATTTTTGTTACTTATCTGCACTAGTCATGACAAGAATGGTTCATATCTAATTTAGGAAATACATGTCTTTCTCAGAGAAAAATAAATGTGCAGTAACAAAAAGCTTTGTTCCAAAAGCAAAGATGCTTCCAATTTGCTTTATTTTTTTAACATGTATCTGTTTTTAAACTGAAAACTTGGAGATCTTTTGCGTATACCACCACTTAATAGCTGTGGAACCTTTGGCCAATCACCTAACAGATATTTATTGAGCACCTAGTATGCACTGGGTGAGGCAGGAAAGGCACCCAGGGCTCAGGTGCCAACTCCCACGTGCCAGTGTGAGAACAAGGGTCTCCTTAAATTCTGAGGCCTGGGTCCCTCATTTGCCTCACGCTGGCCCAGCCCTGGAACTAGGCACTAAAAAAAAGGGGCCAACAACTCACTCTGTTGCACAATCCAGATGAGGAAACACAAAGGCATCTTGCACCCCTGTTATGTGCTTTCAACTGTGTGAGATCAACTTATGTTGTATAGGCTCATTACATTAGATTAATTAAAGGTTAGTGTTTTATAGATTAATGAATTCCAAGGGACATCCCATTTTTGGGTTGACACATGGCATCCTCTGTGTTACAAGCTTGCCCTTTGGGGTGGCTGGTACACACACGGTACCTTCTCTCCCTCTGGCTCCAGGCTTCTCCCCGAGTCGCTGCTGCCCAGGAGGGAAGGCTCAGTCTCTGATTCAGCTCACAGGAATAAGCAGATGCAAAGTAGCCAGCTAACAGCAAGTAATCTGGGCTCTTATCATTTTTGCAAAACCCACTGGTTATACAGGGATTACCCAGATGGTACGTGGCGGCTGGATTATGAGAACACTCCCAAGTGCATGCAGACAAGAGCACTGGGGTATAAAACCCTCTCTGTGAAGGCACCATTTTGGAAAGACATGTTCATGCCACCTTGTTAAAACAAGAATAAGAGAATCCCAGAGATTAGCTAGTCCAGCTACTGTCCATGAATAAATTTTCTGTGTGTCACCATCAATAAATATTTATCTCATCTTTTCTACTGACAGGAAAACTCATGATTTCAAGTGGACAACTTCAAAAAAACTGAATATTAGATTGTCTTCCTTACCTGAAACTAAACTGAATTTTTACACTGGCAAAAACAACTCCAGGGCACAAGTTTTCTGTATTACTGGAAGCTAAATTTATAATGCAGCTTCTTTACTGGAAGTACATCTTCAAATACAATTTCCAGACATAAAACACTATTAAGACTTAAGCTGTCAGTAAAAACCCAATGTTTTCCATCAGACGTTAATCATCTACTATTTTCACATTTACACACATGACAACCAGCTACCTTAGAAATCTGTTACGATGCTGAATTTGGGATCCATCCCAGACCAGGAATAATGAACGTTTCATTTTGTAAGCCTATTCCAACTGACTGGTAGTGGCTGCCTATAGTGCCATATGATGAAGTATGTCTCCAAGCTCAGTGCCAGAGCACCGTGAGCACCTAGCAGTGCCTGCTATAAGGGCTTAGGAGTGAGAGTTGTAGCACACACACAATATGGTTACAGGTAAGGAAAAAGATGGAGACAACTTCCAATACTATGGCCAACTGGACACTTTGGTCTGTGTCTGTGCAAGTGTGTGCATCTGGGGGAGGAGCCATTGTTTTATACCCTGAGCTCTCCTCTGGAGCTATAGAAAAAAACCAAAACCACACAAATAAATAAAAACAAAACTCTAGTTCCTTCGTATCAGGGCAGAAACAGAAAAATGGGTGCAATGAGAGCTGGTCAATCCTTCCAATGGGAAAACTGCTGGTTAACTACCAAGCAGCACTGTGTTCAGGCTATGGGGTTCCAACGAGCTAGTCCCCCATTTCCTCATGCTGACACATCTGTAAGCACCCTCCATGACTCTCAAAAGTAAAAGACTATGAATTTTTTCCTTAAACTTTTCATATCTGAGCCTGGGGGTATCTTACTGTCCACAAACATAACATGCTCAGTAGGCCACGGGGCACATAGAACATGGTGTTACAGACATGTGGTAAACACTGTTCCTAGTCTTCATTTTTCCCATTTATGTCATTCCTACTATATTAGAAACTCCGAAGCTCAAGGAACTATGACATAAACATTAATCCAAAAGAGTACCGTCAAACACTGCCTGTCACACAACAGTGCCTTCCCCAACAGCTGTCTCTTGAGCTCAGCTGCTCAAAGTTCTGTGAGGAAAAGGCAGTTTGCTAATGCTACTTCTGGAAAGCTTTGAAGAATAAAGAAATTCAGATTAATATATAAACAGCCTTCATAAAGTCATAAGAAAAAAATGATAATGATAACCAATTTTCACACATATTGAAACAGCACACTAATTAATATTGGTCATGCTATAGTATTCTGTTTTATATTGTAATTCACAATGAACAAATTTAACTTATTTATTTTCCATTAGCAGTCCCAATTATTTGGCACTAACAAAATTTCTAAAGCAAAGTGGACCAGGAAAAAGAAATCAATGTTCCTTTTGGCTTTTCTTGATAGTTTAAAAAGTAGAGAATATGGGGAAATACAAATATAGCATAAGTATAGTAAATATAAACATAGTATATAAACTTGCTTTCTATTTCCATAACTACATCTCATGTGTCTATAATTTATGTCCATCTATTTTCTACAAGCCTGCTTTTTTTTTTTTTCTGGCTGCACTGCACGGCTTGTGGGGTCTTAGTTCCCTGACTAGGGACTGAACCCGTGCCCCTTGCAGGGGAATCCTAACCACTGGACCACCAGGGAATTCCCAAGCCTGCTTTTTTTTTTTTTTTACTTAATTTTGAGGTACTGAAGAGACTTGCAGAAAACAGAAGCCAGTTTTATTAAGTGGATAATAATTTTTAAATTCACAAATCACTTCCTGGATTTTTAACAGTTCAGCTATAGATGAGGCGACTCATTATCCTGTAGTCTTTTTAGAACCTGATCCCTTTCTTCTGGCCCCTTCACCATTGAGGAGTACCTGGGGGAACCCCAGTGCCCAGGTGGCTGAGGAGCGCCCCCAGGGAGAAGAGTCAATAGGGCACTAAAGGCCAGAGCTGACTCCAGGGCAGAAGTGCATCTGAGAAGCAGCCACGCCATCTGGATTTCACACACAAAGGCTTCGAGGCCAGGGCTGGCTCAGACCCAGGTGCCTGTCTCCAGGCCCAGCCTTTATTCCAGCAGCTACAGAGACAGCTAGGTCCCTGTTCCCATCTCTCCCCAAAGCAACTGCCACCATCACCATCCAACACATCTGGGTGAATCTGTTTGTGTTGGGTCAGCAGTCTTCCGATTGGACTGGTAGGATTTCGAATTCCACAATAGTGACTTCAGTAGCATGCTGCCACAATAAAACAAGTATTCTTATTAAATTCCTAAAAGCAAAATGATAGAACCTAGAAATGGACAGAAAAGAACAGAAAAATAAACTGCCGGCATGTAATTCAATATGATTTTCAAAGGCTGGAATTTTTTAAGGATCCAACTATAGATATCCTACTTTAACCATATAATGACTTTAAAAATGAAACTTTGGTAAGTCACACGAAAATTCACTGTAGATTATGAACATTTTATCATATGCCTTAAGCAAGAGACTAATGTCCAAATGGATACATGTCTTATATCTAATGAGAGTTAAGTATTTTTGAACAACCCTATAGACTTCAATATGTCCTTTGACTAGTTCTGACAACAAAGCCCTCTTGGGAAAACTCTTGATTGTCACAGTGACCACACCAGGAACATGCCTATGTACGCACAACATTCTGAAGCCATGTTAGCTCAAAACCCTCACATTCAGAAGCAGGTGCATCACCTACTTGAGTAGGTGGCTTTACCTGGAACCCACATAGCTTGGTTTTGGTTACCAGACTACCAAAGTGGAAGGCAAAGTCAGTGGGCATGTGGAAAACAAACTTGTCCCAAGGACCTTACGGTGCACTTTCATGTGGTTTATGAATCTCCTGCAAAGTGCCATTGATTTCGTTTCATCTACGTATGGTCTAAGAGTAAGTGTAGGTAAAACAAGATTTCAACATATTTTCAAATCTTGTCAACAAAGAACTCCTGAGAAAATGCTCTTTTTGGCATGATCAGACATTGTTTTCCCATCTCATCCAGACCATCAAGAAGCTACAGCATTTTCTCGGTAAGAATAGTAAAATGCATAGTCACTTAGTAGATGTTGCAAGCTTGGAAACCTATATCAGTGGCATCATAAGAGTCAGTGTTTCCCATTAGCCAAAAGTAACATAGCAGTGACAAACAACTGTGTCTGTCCCATCCTTAAAAAGAAGTCAGAGGAGTGGGGAGGGGAGTGGAGGCAGGAGGAAAGGAAAAAGACATGCCTGACAAATTCTCTTTGAAGCTATGGCCTTCTCCCACTCACCTCACCCTTCCCCCGTCCACCTCACACTAGTACACCTTTCTCCTCCTTTCCTTTGTATTCCCCTGTGCCTCCCCCCTCCAAATGAGGTCAAGGCACCTCCATCCATAGCCTCACAGAGCTCATCTGAGTCACCCAGACTGTACCACCCTTCTTCTCTTCTTTTCTTGATCATGCCATTCCCCATGCCCTCCAGCCCTGGCCAGAACTAGCCTGCTACAGGCAAAGTGACCCTGTCATTTCTCTGGGAGAGCAGCATCAGGTCCTATGGTGTGGTTTGCACACTCAGCCCTTCACCACAATGTGCCTCTCTCTTGCTTATGTTCAGAGGATGCTGGTCCATTTAGTTAATACTCTCCCCTGGGTTCTGCTTCCCCTATTGTCTGCTAACAGGCCAGCCTTTCCCAGGCCAGTAAGACACCTGTACCACCCAGGTACAAATTAACTGATGAGGGAGTGGAGCATGCTGTGTGCTGCCAGCTGTGTGTTCCACAGTGTTTTAAAGCCTCAGACTGGCAGCAGGGCAGAACAGACCAAGTCTCTTACTTCCTGAGAGCACCTGGCACCTGCAGCTCACCTGTGACACAGAACTCCCTGAACCAGACATGAGGGATGCACACTGCCCACTGCTGAGGGCATGAACAGAGCACACCAGCCATATTCAGGCTGCTGTATGAAGCTGTGAATACTGCAAAGGGGAGCCCGACCTGGGATCTACCTGAGGATCTCCAAGTTGTGATCACTGAAAGCTCCTGAGGAGTTTCTGCATAGAGATAACTATGTTTCTGGAACATACAAGCAAATGAAAGAAACAGCCTTTCACCATGAAAGCCAATGTGGTGCTATGGAGCTGAGGATATGGCAGGAAGTGGGGCTGCATGGGACCCTGTAGCACTCAGCATTCTATGCCCAACAGAGACCCAAGGGGCTATAGGGACGAAGACGGAGGTGAACTGAAGTGGACGTCACAGCTGCGGAGCCAGGGTGGCCTAGGTGGACCAGCAGAGAAAACTGACCAATCCCATGCAAAGTTAGAAAGGTCCTTCTCTTCTGAGCAAATAAATCACACAGCGTGAGAAAAGAATGAGGATTTGTACAACCGGAACGTACTGGGCCTTTGAAAAGAGTGTCTGTTGACAACACTCGGTATTCACATGGTGTCTACAGCCCTGATCAAGGCAGTGGAAGTATCAGCTAGAGGTGGCCCTGCAGAGCCGGCATCACCTTCTCCAGCTACAGTCATACGCCACTCTCAGTACGACTATCTTCAAGTAAGGGTAGTGACAGATTGCTTCATTTTAAAGGCTTACAGAATCACAATTGTGTCAGAGTAATTAGAAATAGAAACCTTAGTTATCTATAGTACTGAGTTTTTAGCATTGGAGAATCTCTCTAGTTTTGAGTTCCAAGGGTAAGACCCACTCCCACACTTGTCCCTGAACTGGTCAGCTTCACCCATGTTACCAGGCCTGTACTGACCTGCCATACAAGAAGGTGATTGGTCAGTAAATATCCTTAGTTTAGAGGATGATCTAGTAATCTATAATTTCCACACTTCATAATATTCTTATTTTAGACTGCATGTTTTGTGAAACTTTTCTATATTTCCTACTAAATATACAGTGACTTTTACATTCCCTACATTAGTAGATAAAGTTACCTAGAACAGAAAGGCATGATTTCCCCCCCCAAATAACACTGGCTCACTAGAAGAGGGAACACTCTGACCTCAACTTTTGCCAAAATTTCAAACATTTTCTGTCTTTCCACTTCTCCCTCCACCCCCAGAGTTGATCAGCCAGAGGTCTCTGAGGGAAATCATTACAAGTCCCCTCTCAGCTTCAGGGACGTGTGCAGCAATACATCAACTGCACAGAAGTGGCCCTGTGCATAGCTGGTGGGACTGCCCCAGGAACACTGACTTCTGGAAAG
>NW_006796103.1:751840-755921 GCF_000442215.2 Lipotes vexillifer
AGAGTGGACCATATCTTGTGGACAGCAGAGCAGACACTGCTGTTGCTCTGCCTGGGACATGCTAACCACAGCAGGATAGCAATCGTCAGGACTGTTTCCAGATCAACGTTCAGTTTAAAGCATAAACCTGCTATTTTATCATTTTACTGAATGAACACCATTGCTGGCATGTTACTGAGGAAAGCAGCCCGTGGCTTGTCCTCCTTTCCTAAGAGCCCCAATGAAGCCCACCTCCTTTATGTGGGGACTCTCAGGGCGAACTCAGTTATGATCCTTCTAATGCTTTAAAAATGCACAAGAGATTACGAGGTATCGAGGAAAACAAACAATGGATTTTACAGTACATACATTCTGGTGGAAGTCTGTTCTTTCTAAAAGCAAGTCTCTCAGTTTTCTTTCTGCTTTCTGCCAAGCTAAACAGGACTCCGTAAACATACTGACGAACTGGCCTATAGAGCAGGGCGGCGGGAGGCAGGTCTTTGCTGGCTTCATCTTCAATAGAAACAGCAATTTTGATTTCACCCTTTGCATGGAAGAAAGCAGAATAATATTGCACGTTTTTCATGTTGAATTTACAATAAACTCACAGAAATATACTGTATTATCTCCAGTTAACGAAATTGCAATTCTATTCCAAGTCAATTGCTTAATAAGTTGCCTACATCAAGATGTTTAGGAAGAGTTCATTTAGCAGGTTGTAGTCAAAACATATGCTCAAAGAGTCAAAATAAAATCTACATTGTTTTATTTTTAATCTGGAACCAAGAACTAAAGAAAACCATGTAGATGATCCCAAAGTCTTTGAAACAGTCTAGATAGATAACATCAGACAACAAATAGAATAGAAAATGCTGAGAAGTGACAAATTTTATTTATGAGTCAAGATAGCCATATGTAATGAAATTCATAATTTTCAATGACCTATACGAAATCCAAGAAATGAGCACCCTGAAAACAAAATGGTCACAAATTTTCTTTACCAAGCTCTTCCATAAAAAATTACCATACACAAAAACGATCTACCTAAGAGAACTCTTTTAAGCGTTATTCATTTTTAAAGTGTTCGGCATGTATCAGGCCTCTGCCCCAGTGCACCAAGTACTCAACAGACGCGTCACACTGACTGAGAAGGCATGATTGTCACTAGGGGCAGAAAACGAAGGAAGCCCCATTCTGTTCATCACCCCCATCCCCCTCTGCCAACACAGCAGGGGCTCTGTTGTGGCTCCAGGAGACAAATGACTGCTACGACCACCTGCACCTGAGACCCTGGTCCTGTCTTGAATATTTTATGCCATCAAGGTACATCTCAAGAGATTTCACAAGGAATTTTATTTATATATATTCATAACATAAAAATATATTTATGACCTCCAGTGTCTATTAACTCTATTGATACATACTTTTAATTATGTCATTGCATTTGCTCTTTCTTTCACATAAATTTTATTTCAAAATTGGTCTTTTCCCTTATCAGAACCTTCATACTCATTAATCTAGTGGTTAACATGTGGTTAACACTCATCTAGTGAGTATTACTCTCTCAATATTATGAGACTTTGATAATTCTCTACATTCTTATTATGAAGCTTCACTGCAAACGTCTCAGCCTGGACAATTTAATACCAGAGCTACTCAGCTCCCAGGAAACAGTACACATTTTAGTCTAAACTTTTAGGTGGCACCTTAAAATCAGAAGATAGTCGAGTTCACTTTTCTCAACCACAGTGATTTTATCAATATTTGCCCTTGAAATCAGTGAGTACCGAAGAGGAGGACAGGCAGTTTGCATCACTCAGATTGATTTAACCGACAGTCCCCAAGTCAGATCCACCAGCATGGCAGGGCACAAACAGCAGGGGGTCCAGGGACCTCATATTCCAAACCACCACAAAGAGAAAGAACACAATCTTCCCCAAACTCGGGTCCCTTTAAACTTAGCAAAATCCTTTTCCCGCAACAGTAACTTTCACTTACCCTTATAATTTATGGTGGACCTGAAAAATAAAATGTTTACTTTATAACCATAATCTGAGTAGTGATACCACACATGCATACCCATGTCAAATAACAGATGAGACTTGGAGGCAATTACAATTTAAAAATACATTAAAGGACCTAAATAAGTAGTACTGGTCTTCTTTTCCTTTATTTTATAAAATATAATATTCTTCATGTCCTTTAATTTATAAAATATAAAAGTAAGCAGTTCAAATTAGTCAATTAACGGTTAAAGTCCAGCTCAGGAGTGCTGTGGAATGGGAGTGACTTTTGTATTTACTGACTCCATTCTACAAACCATAGATGGACAACAGAAAATAGGAAGAAGAAAGTTTGATCATATATGGTGGTATAGATACTGATGAAAACATGTTAAATATACATACAGTAATTCACCAATTCTGCATGAGAAATCTGGTCACCAAGTTAACTTGTTAAACTGTAGGTCTGTGATTATACACATAAAGACTACAAATCATTGAGGAAATTTAAGTACACATAGATCCATTCAAGACACTAAGATTCAGAAACAATTAATACCACACTGTATAACTATTTAAGCATACATTTAGTAAGATAATAATAAATTGATGAGGTCCTGTATTCCATTTTTTGCTATAAGTGCTCAGTGAGGTAGAGGAACAAGTCGAATTACATGAACTGCTATCAGCCACTCAGAAGTTGCGTATTTCTCTGACAGATGATAAATCAGATATTGAATGTGACATCACAATTTAACTTGACACTACAGCATTAACATGATGTAGGAAATTTTGAAATTAGAAATAAAAAGAATAAAATGATAAATCAGAAAATAATATGACGTGCCGTTAATTAGAAGTTTCAAAAATATTTTGTATTAAATTGAAGAGGAAAATAAGACTTTTCCCAAGTTCTTCTTTTATTATATTTGTAAGTATAAATTTCCATCTTTTTTCTCAAAGTTTAGAAAAGGGAAAATGAACTTTGTTTCAAGTAGCTGGTAAGATAAAAAGCAGTTCCAAAAGGAACAAGGACACACTCCACAGGAGTGACCACTGTGAGATGACGGCCACACCCACAGCCCCTGTGCATACCTTTGTCAGGACGTGGAAGATGTAGGGGTACATCAGCCCCTTCTTGTGCCGGTGCTCGGCCACTCTCAGCACCTCAGGCGCGACGGGGGGCAGGGGCGGGGTGGTGATGTCCATGTGGTTCCTGGTGGGCATGGACAGGAGGCACGGAATTGGCTGAACAGTGCCAATCTGGCTCCCCTTTCCCTCAGCAAGCTGGCTGCCCGAAGAGGCAGTGGACGAACCTTCTGCCTACAGAGCAATGGGTGAGAGGGGAAAATCGTTTCATGTCACATTTCCACTCCTTTAACCTGTCTGTCCACTTGCAACACAGAGTCCTATCCAGAGAGATGTGATTAACAGCTTCACCAATGAGGACAAGGGAGCTATGACCCACTCCTCCTTGGACAGAGGAAGTGGTAATCGGACATCCACTATGCCTGTGTTGGGGGTGGGAGCCTGGAGGACTGCTGCAGCTTCTGCTGGGTGACCCCCACCCGTGGCTCCTCCCTTGGGATCCCCGTGGGGTGAATGGCCTTCTGTGGTTGCTAACCCTGGTCCCACCTGGTTCCCCCCATGTGGCCAACTCCTGTGTTTCTGCTTTCCTTGGAGACCCTTCCTAAACTAAATAGGCATCATCCTCTCTACAGATAAAAAAACTAATGCTCTGAGAGGGTATGCCTTTCATCCGTTTTAACAAGACCAGTAACTCATGGACCTGGGACTCAAAACTAGGCTCGAGTCAGGCCTGCTCTTCACCACCACCACCAGTTGTTATTTAAAGAAGAAACAAAAAAACAAACCTCAGGCATTCTCTTAGGTCATTAAAAGCCCCAAATTAAGTATATGTAGAGAACTATCTACCAAAAATTAAAACCAAAGAACAAGCTAATACCATTAAAAATGATGAGTCAGATCTATATATACTAACAGAGAAATATGTGCATGGTAAACTGTCAGGTGAAAAATACCCATTCTGTAACAACCAATCACCAAAATACAGAATGTATGTACATGAATAGGAAAGA
>NW_006796103.1:756099-789831 GCF_000442215.2 Lipotes vexillifer
AAGAGTGTGGACACCAAATGATTACCTTAGTGCTGGATTGCTGCAAGGCAGCAGGACCAAGGGGAGGAAAGGCAGACGGAGAGTCTTAGTTTTCTCTTTACAAATTTTAGCAAATTCCTAATTGTTTACCAAGAGCAATTATTATTTTTGCAGGAAACTTTTTTTTCTCACAATAAATCCTAGTAATAATAATTGCTCACTGATTTTGTGGCACCTTAAAAAATATACACTTTTCTGTTTTGAAACGAAATGTATTCTTTACAGTGGTATGCAACAAGTGCTTAATTTTATCCATTAAAACGTAAAGTGCCAAAATTAGTCTTAAGACGAATAACTCATGGATAACTCACGAGTGTTTTGTACACTTTCCATTCCATAGAATGTAGACATGAACAACTGAAAATGCTTTGGGAGATACTTTGCAAATAGTAGGTATCCAGAAAGCATTTCTGTTACCTATTTGCAGGATAATCATTCAACAGTGAGAATATTTCAGAGTTTTAAACAGATTTCTAATATTCCATCACCTTGTATAAAACAAGCCCTCTTCCAGCCGGAGACCAGCTCATCCTAAGTGATCACATGTGGGGACAGATGTGGCTTTGTAAGTTAAACAGATATTTCTAGAGATGAATATTAACAGGTAGAAATAGAAAAAAAAAGGAAAATAAAATTTAGTTTATCTTTTTCATTTTTAATGTATACATCCCAAGTGGTTTTCTCACTTAATCACCACAAAAACCCTACAAGAAATGAGGGCTCTGGAAGGCTATGCAGCGAGCAGAGAGAAAAGGATCTCTACCAGGTCACCACCCTGCCTGTGAAAGAAAGCAGGCTGGTGGCAGCACAGCCCTGGGGTTCCTCCTTCCTCTCTCACCCCTGCCAATGTGTTACTCATAAATAACATGCTTAAAAAAAGAGAGAGCATTTTACTTTAAACCAATCCCTGGCACTACATGCTGAGAGAAGGAGAATTTGAAAGAATAAAAGGCATAGACTTACTACCTTTGTTTGGTCTCCTGAGTCTCCCCGTGCTTGAGGTTCTGAATGGCTTCCTGTCTTCTCCCAGCCAATTTTGTTCCCACTGATATGGCTGAACATAAAATGAACAAGAATACTGATTAGTGTCGACCACTTCCCACACATGCTCATGATAATAAGGGCCTGCACTAAGCCTACAGACTCAGTGATACCTTATGCTTTCCTGATCTCACCTCCCCGCAACAACCTATCTCCAGAGAGAATCCTATCACAGGAACACTTTCCACCTACTTCAAACAGGTAGGTGGTAACCACCCACTGTGGAAGAGAAATCAAGCGCCTAACTCATGCCTCACTGCTGGGCTTAAAGGTGGTCTAGGATGTGCTAGTGCCTCAGGGTACAAAGGAGACAAAGGCAGACCTTGCCTTTGTAAGCTCAGTCATCTTGGAGAAGATTAAAAAAATCATATTTAATTGATAATTATCAGGCAGTAGAAGATTGAATGTTATCTGGGTCACATTACTCAATTTATAAATAAATGTAAGGTATTACATTTCAAATGACAATTCAGGGGGGCATTCCTATTCATGGAAAGTGGCATGGGAGCTAAGGCTCGGGATAACTCACACGAACAAGTCAGAGGTGGGAGGGCACCTTCCAGGCCCAAGGAGAGGGAATGGATTTGGTGAGCTCAGAGAACAGGGAGTTAACTGAATCTTATTTGGGGAATAACTTTATTTGGCAAAGTAAAAGTGGGAAAAAGAGATGGGGAAGATTACAGAGTATCTTAAATGCCAGAATGAGGTATTTCAATCAGTGTTCTTAAAAAACTGTGGGTTGTGACCCATTAGTAGCCTGAGAAAACAATGTAGTGGATTTAACACGCATTTTTAAAAAAATGAAATGGGGACTCCCCTGGTGGTCCAGTGGTTAAGACTCCATGCTTCCACTGCAGGGGGCACAGGTTCGATCCCTGGTCAGGGAACTAAGGCCCCACATGCTGTGCAGTGCAGCCAAAAAAAAAGAAAGAAAGAAACGGAATAGACCAGATGCAGTGAATGTGGTATGAATGTTATTATTTCCAAAACTCTGTGCATTTGTGTATCATGGGCCACAATGTAAAAGAAAATTTACTTCGGTACCCGGACAAATTTTGTGAAAAGCACTATCCTGGAGGAGGAGGGAATCTAGAGGGGCTTGAGCAGGGATGCAATGCTGGCGAGCTACAGGGATGGCCTGGGCCACTATAGGCATACACCCTTCGCTTGTCCCTTCCCCTGCAGGGCTCCACGCCAAAATTATCTTCTAAAACCAGTGCTGGCCACAAGGCAAGCCAAGCCAACGTAGAAAGGTTTTACTTGGTTTGCCTTTCTGACTCACATGACAAACAGATTTTAAGACTTGGTAATTCTATCTTCCAAGTGACTTCATTTTAGTTCTATTAAAAAAAAAAAAAAAAAAGCAGTTGCAAAAAAGAGGAGAGATGAGAAGCCTGTCCCATCTTAAACCAAGAATCGTGTCCCATGTTGTGATATTTTGGAGTCTAATTCTAGCTCCTTGATCCCAGTCATGGGATGGGATACCCCAATACCTCCGCATGAAACAAGGTCACCCAGATGCCCAGTTATGCAGCATCCAGGCTCCCTATCTTCAGTGAGGACTCAGAGAAACCACTGTTCTGTCCCAAGTTTGTTACTCATGTGTGTAATCAGGCTACAACTTTGCAAAACTAGAGGAAACCCATGTGATGAGAAGGCATAAAAATAAATGTAAGTATTTCAAGAGCATAGTGATCCATCCTGTTTAAAATCCGAGAGAAAAGCAGCTACTACATGAGTGAGTAGATAAGAAGCTGAACAAATTGATTAGTGAATCAATTATTTGTTGAGTGTCTACTGGTCAGGACATGTTATGTGATAACTGTGCCAGGACCTGTGAAATAGGGAAACAGACAGTGGACAATCTTGTCATACATACATCCAAAGTGAGTATTCCATTAGAATGTGGTTATAGAGCTGCTTAAAAGGTTGGTGACTTTTATTCTGTGAAATTTTAGAACAAATTATTTGGATACTTACATGTTTTATAAAGAAACATAACATTTGTTACCTACAATTTTAAACACTTATGTATATCAATAAAATGCACACGTGAACAGCTTAATGAATGTCCACAAACTGAACACACCATGTAAGCAACCAAATCGACTCATGGCTGACATCCCAGGATCCCCTTCTTGACCTGCTCCAGACACTTCCTCAAGGGCAACGGTTATTCTGACTTCTAACAGCAAAGACGACTTCTATCTGGTTTTGAACGCGATATAAAGAGAATCATGTGATTGTACACTTGTGTCCAGTTTTGGCTCAACAATACTATTGTACACAGTGCTGGTTCGGTCTCAGTGCTGCATGCATCCCATTGTGGGGGCATGCCACAGTTGGATCTGTAATCCAGCCCTGCAGGAGATCCCTGCCCTTGATGCACTTAGCATTTTGTTGTTCTTGTGTTAGCCTTTGGGGAGAGAATGCAGTGAATCTCAGCATAGTCTAATTTGCACTTCTCTGATAATGATGAAGATAAGCATCTCTCCATGTGTGACATCTTCTCTTGTGTTGTGCCTATTCAAACATTCTACAATAGGTGGAGAATGTACAGAATGTTCTTATGGACTTATAGGGAGAAATTATATGTTCTGGATACAAGTTCTTGATCAGGTGTATGGACTGCAATTATCTTCCATGCCCTGCTGGACTGCCACCCCTCCCTCTTTACAACAGATTGACGTTTTTGTATACATGTGATGCCTCATCTTGCACGACTTGGCTGCAACTGGGTGCAGCCTTCCCTGACCACCCCACCCTTGCTATTCTCATTTCTGTGTTTCCTTCATGGCATGCATCATATTCAGCACTAATTCTAATTACTGTCTGTTTTCATCATTCAATTACAAACTCCATGAATATAATAAGACCTTAGAGTCACTACTGAACAAGTGTCCAACAGTTGAATGAATAAATCACATAACTGTGGCCTAAAGGTATATGGCAAAGAAGGTATAAAACCTGGGTTTTATATGGGTACAGTGTGGTGGGGGGAGACCATACCAACACTACTACTCAAGTGGAAAGTTTGTCCCACTTAAGATGAAATAGAATTTTTATTTATAAATCTTAGTTTTCTTTTATATAGATTATCAAACTAAAAATAATGTCATAATCTAAATGCTCATAAGACCTTTTATTTTTATTTATTTATTTATTTTAATTTTTTTTTTTTTTTTGGCTGTGTTGGGTCTTCACTGCTGCGCGAGGTCTTTCTCTAGTTGTGGCGAGTGGGGGTTACTCTTCGTTGTGGTGCGCAGGCCTCTCTTGTTGCGGAGTACGGGCTCTAGGCACGCGGGCTTCAGTAGTTGCAGCACGCAGGCTCAGTTGCTGTGGTGCGCGGGCTCTAGGGCGTGCGGGCTTCAGTAGCTGCGGCTTGCTGGCTCTAGAGCGCAGGTCAGTAGTTGTGGTGCACGAGCTTAGCTGCTCCGCGGCATGTGGGATCTTCCTGGACCAGGGCTCGAACCCGTATCCCCTGCATTGGGGGGTGGATTCTTAATCACTGCACCACCAGGGAAGTCCTTCATAAGACCTTTTAATACTATACTATAAAATCTAAAATTCTGCCTGAAAATAATCTTGACAATGGCCAATTTTTTTTAAAGTCCAGAATATTTCAATAGGATAACTATATTACTTTACAACTTAAGAAAAAAAATGTTTGAATATAACAAATGCCTTGCTTTGAAGAACAAGATAGATTAGAGATTTCAGAATTATTTGTATATTCAGTTAGGTTCCATTCTATACAACTGCTCCCACCTCATAATCACATTTGGAACTGTTAATGTCGACATGAAGTTTCATCAGCTGTGCCCTGGGGAGACCTGCTGAGACCCATGCAGGCCACAGGGAAGTCTGCATGTGTTCTCAAGTTGAATTTTCCTGCTCACCCCAAGGCAAAACTCTCTGCTGGTAAAATTCAGGTTGAGAGAGAAGGAATCCACTCACAGCCACAGCAAAAGTGACTGGATTCAAACCCAGACCCACCATTCCAGACATTACCACATGCTATTACCCAAAAGCCATAAGATGCACTTATGACGCAGCAGGCAATCAACAGAAAAGAACTACCCTCATACCAGATACCAGATACCCTCATACCAGATTGGTGGCAAGGAGAAAGGCCAGCATCACACCAGTAGGTTCTGTGGACTCTCAGGAGGCGATGCAAGGTCTCACTGCATTCCACGACACCTGGGGCTTTTTCTGCACTAAAGCTGGTTGAAAGTAGCCAATTGTCCTAACCACTGAATTCTCTCCTACACATTTTTGTAGTCAGCAGGTTGGTGATGCTAGGATGGAAACAGACTGGTGTCCATTTACACCAAGTGTAAAAGTGTCTGACCGGTCACATGCCCCCCTGCCATGGGTGTGGTTTGTTTTTATGGAACAGAAAAGGAAGATAGCATTGACCACAAGCTGACTTACTTATCAATAGGAAAGAAAGAAAAGTCAAATAACACTAAAGGGAAGAAGCAAAACATGAAAGATCAAATCTTCAGTAGCACTACCTAGTGTATGTGTGTAAGGTCACAGATATGGTTAAACCATGTAAAGCTTCAACAAGCGTGCATACATTTTCATTTCCATATGCTCCCCAACTCGGGAATGGAAGGGAGACTTGATGCACAGCCTGTTCTCATTCAACAGACCCCCAAGAATTCTGAGGAAGGGACCTGGCAGTCAGGTGCTTCTACTACAGAGGGTGAAGATTTGAGCTCCCTGATAAGGGAAGCCACAAGATTATCACATACAAACACCCTAGGTACAGTCTCCCTATGCCCCAAATTAAGCTAGCGTCACACATACAGATTCTTTCATAAAAAGCTGGTAACAGAGAAGTACTGGTCTTGTTCCTGTGCAGCAGTCAGATGGGCCTCGTGTCCCGAATGCTACTCTTTCGTGTCTGTCAGGACTTCTCACGCTTTTCCCACCCAAGTGAAGGTTCAGAGACACCTGAGTCAGATGAGCTCGACATAAAATGCCTACATGGGTCAGTACGTGGCTAGAACAAATACAGACTTTCTCCCTATGATGGCATAGATAATTATTAATTTTTACCAAACATAAAAATTCAGAATATTTTTTCTGAGAAGATACTAGAAATGTTAGCTTATGTTAAAAAATCAATATATAAATGTAAAGTAGCCATCTGTCTGGCACAACAGCGTAACAATCTGAAAGGAAAAATCTGCAGCTGTATTTAGCCTGTCTGGGACTGGGTACCCTAGGGCAGGGTAACATGTAATTGTCTTTGCAAACCACACAGTTTCTTTGGAGAGGAAGCCTGACAGGACTCAGAGTAGAACACCAATACCACTTAAAGGAAAAAAGATGCATTAGAAGAAGCATGTTTCCTAGGACACCAGATCAAGGGCACTAAATGAAATTCTTTAGGTATTTTACATTAAGAATGAAGTCATATGTTTTGGTACTTTATTGGACCCATAGTTAGTTTTTAAATAATAGTGATAGCTGTCACTTACTGTGGTTACTCATCAACTGATTTAAATCACAAACAACCCAGAGCCCTCCCATTCACATTGGGCACATTGGGCACAGGGAGCTCTAGGTCACATAACCCCAAGTGGTATCTAGCAAGACAAGCCATGGGAGGTTGGGGTACTGGGTCCTGACAGCATTGGGTCTCTGCACTGGTTAACAGTCTCTCAGGCACTGACAGCGACCTTCTATAGCCCAGATCTGGTCCCACAGGGACCACATGGGGGCATGCAAAGCTTATACAACAGATGCTGCCATGACACGATTCCTCAAAATCGATGTGTACGTAAATGTACAGGGAAAGAGAACAAATCTATACAAATGAAGTCACAAAGTGGAGAAAAATCAAGTTAGTCTTCTCTCCTAATAGGACTTTTAAATATCCATATAAAAATGTCAGTAATGACATGCAAAAACACTGAAGAAAAATCAAGTAGTCTTCTCTCCTAATAGGACTTTTAAATATCCATATAAAAATGTCAGTAATGACATGCAAAAACACTGAAGCAATATTCAGTGTACACATACATATTTACATTTATACATACAAATAAAAATACATACTTCCATAAGTGTAGTCAGTATAAAAAGGAAAAAAGGCAAGTTGCTGCCCCTAAGATCTCATGATTGTAAAAAACCCTATGTTAGTATATGCAGTAAAAAATAAGGTGCTTGAATATTCACCAATCTTTTGAAAACAGTTGTCTCTCTAGAGGTGGGATCATGGGGGATTTCCTATATTGTATTTTCTAATATTTGAATTCTATAACTGTGTATTGAAATGGTAATTAGAAAGAAGATACAAAATAACTGAAAACTGTAAATTAGCAACCTCAGATCAGACTCAAATTCTAAAAGCCAATAAATCTATGAAAATAATATAAACACCTCCACAAGAATTCAACTGTAATTCTTAATTCAACCAAAACAGAATTACGAAGATTTGACAAAGACTAGGAAAGAAGGAAAGAAAAACAAGAATATAGCCTGAGGTTTGGTTTTGTTTTGTTTTTTTACATTTTAACCAATAATAGAGAAAGAAGTATATGCTGATGATACTCTAAGAAAAGGAATAGGAAAAAAAAGTTATTTAGTTAGGCAACACATTCCTTTCTTATTTCACTTCAAAATAACTGGTCTGGAATAGCTGCCCAGGCACCGGCCTATGTCCTTTGACACACAAAGAACCACAGCATGAGCAGCAGGCTGCGTTTCTACAGAAGCAAAGCCACCAAGTAGACTCAGGACAGCTTCAGCCCTGGCCGGGACACCCGACTCACCACAGCTGTGTGCAGGGGGCCTCTCGCAGCCTGAGACTCCTTGTCTGGCACAGACCTGCAAACCCTGCAGGGACACGTGCTAACTTCAAGAGAACAACCACCCAGGAAGTCCATTCCAGCAGTGCAATGGGAAAGACACCTGAACACTTCCAGCTGAACAGACTAAAATGCCAGGTAAGGTATTAAAAAAAGGGAGGGAGATAAAGGACAGGGCCTGCCGAGTGCATACATACATACAGCAAAGGTGTCACCATCTGAACCTGAAGACCCACCAAGTGGCACTTTCACACCTGGCAACTCCTTCATAGGACACCTTAGTATGTACTTCCTTTCACATCGGAACATTCTTTCGAGTGGCTCCATGGTATTCCCTATAAGGAATGTCTCTATTGTCTGCATTTGGGGCATACACAGATCTTTTGCTCTTAAATGCTCCCCCACACCCACCTTTGCACACAGACGGTGCAAACCCTCCCAGGAGGAAGATCCACAGCCCTCAGACACCTGTGGGTCATGGTGACCACAGAGACCGAGGACCTGCCAGGAAAGCCTAAACCTCATGTCCCACCAACTCCACTGATGTCCCCCACTGAACTTTATCTTTAAAAACCAATGTTTGCCAATTTTATAGGTTAAAGAAAGGTACCTTGTTATGTTTTAAGTTGCATGCCTTTGATTTTTTTTTTAGTGAGAGTGAACAACATTCTTTCGTGTTCTTGACCATCTGTGTTTCCTCTGTGAACTGCAAGTTTATATTCTTTGCCATATAAAGCAGTTATCTTTTTAATTTGTAGGAAGCTGGGTGGTTTTTGGGGGGAGGGGCTTATTTGGGGGGGTATTTTGGGGAGGGTTCTTCTGTAACAGGCTCCATTACCCGTCAGCACGATCCTTTAAAAAAAATGCTACTGCTTTTCCACTGGGGAAATGAGGCCATTTATTTTGTGATCTCCCATATTCAGGATTATTTCCCAGTACTGCAGGGAATATGGTGGAAGGAGTGCAAATGCCTGAGGGAACTGAACAGGAAAGGGCACACCCAGCCAGGGCTGGTGCAGGCCTCCCTCCTCTCTATTGTACAAGTAGGTGTCTTAGGGTAGGGCAATTAAAAATGTTTCTACAGTCAATCTGCAGAAGGTGGTACAACCAGAGGCACTTCAGTTCAACTGTGCAGCAATTTCCCCAGCCAAATGGCCTGGCCACCCAGACACCTGCCCATCCCTAGGACAAAGAGCACCCAGATTGGAGCAAATTCATTTCCAAAGAAACACTGGGATCTTTCTAGCCCCAGGGCCATTCCAAGCAAATACTGTGGATGTTTCCCATCACTCTTAGAACAGAATTCAGAGTGTACGCCACCCAGCCTCCACCTCACTCGACACCGCAGCCGCACTGGCTTCCCCTTCCTCCACCCCGCACTCGTCCAGCTCTCTCCCCGCTCCGTCACGGCTTGAATCCTGCCTCTCAGGAAGCAATCCCTCCTCCAGACCAACTTGTCTGGTGTCTGCCTCGCATACTCACCACTTGGGTTATCTGTTCGTTTGTCTACTCACTTCTTTGCAGGCCTCCATCAGCACGCCATGTCTGCGCTGCCTGCCCCTATGCTCAATGGTAGATGGCAAGTGCTCAGGTGTTGCTTGGCTAAATGAATGGATGATTTCTTTCCCTTAAGACCATCCTGAGAGCACAGTGCAGATCCAGGAGTCCCAATTTCAGTCCAAACCAAAGGTAAACCAAATCCTGACTTACTGCCCCTACTTAATTTCTGAACTAGGAGGGCAATTCTCTGTCCTATGCGCGGCCTCAAAAGTGTACACACATAACTTATTCAAACAGAATCCTCACCCTGAAATCATGAACACTACCCTTCTTAGCATCCCGCCACAAGTAAGGGATGCCCATAATCAGATCCTACTCTGCCTGGCTTATGATCCTGAAGCCTCTGGTACAACCTCCCTATCCCCTTTTCCTTCCCTCCTCCCTCTCAATTTTAACACACCTATCTCTTATTTGTTACAATAAATGGAAAAACAGATATAAGGAAATAAAAACATTGCTAAGCCACATAACTTGATCCAGGCTTAGCAATCTTTCAATTCCAGATTGTGGATGTGCTCTGCCTTTTTTACCACATTTCACACCACAAGAGGGTGAGATGCCCATGCCATCCCCACATATGGAGTTCACCTTCCAGAGGCTCCTCCAGAAAAACATAGTAAAAATGCCCTGAGTTGGGGGTATAGACAGTTAAGTGCTACAGAGCTCAGAGGTAGGAGAAATGACTAAAATTGAGGAAAAGCTCCAGGGAAGGCAACACTGATCAGAACCTTTGGGAACAGGGCAGAGTTGAGTATGCACAAGAAAAGGGAGCGGCTCTCATGCAATCTTATCCACTCAAGTTCAACTCACATCCTAACAGGGCAGCTTGCCAAGTTAAGCAGGCAACTTACATTATCTCCGCATCCCTACCCGAAGGAACAGGATCACCACTGGACCTCCCCAGACCAGGGCCTCTCCTGGCTCACAACACTCATCACCTGCACAGGACTCCAAGCCACAAACAGTGGCTCTGTGTCTTATTTCTACCTGTGTTTCAGAGTCTAGAAAGAATGTTTCTTACTAAAATGAACCTGCCTATAGATATCTTGGTCTTGCTGACATGAGTCAATTATTAAAAGAAAATTCATAGTTCCTTAGTGAGTGAAAGGGCTCCTGAGACATCTATCAGCTGTTCTCAAACTTCTCTGTGCTGAAGAGTCACATGGTCTCATTTACACTTGCAGATTTCTAAGCCCCAACAAAGCGATTCTCATTCAGTAGGTCTTAAATATATTATCTTTCTAGAAGGTTAATTTAAAAGTCTGAATTTTAAATTACAACTTTTTCCTTCATCTTAGAATTTTAGGATTGCACATGCAACAAGTAAATATTTATGCATTTTATGCTTCTCTGTTTCACAATAGCACACATCCCTGGCTGGCAGCAAACTCTTCAGTAACTGCCGCCCAAGGTCAGCAGACTTAATGCCCATTTTACAGATGGAGAAAAAGAGGACAAAAGAGGAAGAATCTCTGGTTTCAGGTGACACACCCATAGAATTTGCAGGAAGACTGGAAACTGTGTCTCAGATTTTCATACAGCAGAAACTGACAGAGCAATAACTGGCCATGGGCATTTACTGAGAATCAGAGTTCAAACCGAGGAAAAAGATGCAGATGTAAAGAAAAGAAAGACTCTTCCTTTCCTTTCTTCTTTCTTTTTTTGAATCAGGTTTCTTAGAAACATAAGATTATGTAAGAGGAGGAGGAGGACTGTGAATTTTAAGACCTCGATCAGATTCTAACAAATTTAAGTATTTGAAAATGCATTTATTCAGGGACACACATTGTTTAAAATACTCCTTCTACAGGGAGAATTCCAACCTGGGTCTGGCAGCTTTCCATGGTTTTGGTTGGGTGAACAGTGTTATTTCAAGAACAGTCCTATGAGCTGCTGAGTTGGGGTTCAAGTTGCTGAATTCAGGAGGAAAGGAAATTCTGATTCCCCTTCAATCCAGGAGCCAAGAGACTGAAAGCCACAGGAGTCTAACTTAAAATGCTTTCTGGAGGTGGGACTAGGGGAATCACAGCCCAAAAGAGAGTAAGGGTCAGGCAGAACTCAACCAGATAACTTAACCACGTTTGGTGGTCACACAAACTAATTTTCCTAAAATTCCACCCAAAAAGAGCGGGGGGGTGGGGGACACCAAGGCTTTGGGCTGGCATAGTACAGGTTTTCAACCTTGGAAGCCTCGAGGAAACATCCAACCTTTTCTTTCGGTCTGAGGAGTCTTGGTCCAAGCACAGAGTAACTGTCACCTACCTATAACAAACAGCATGTTTGAGCACAACCATCGGTGCCGTGGGCTGGCCAGCCAGAAGGCAGCTTCCCTGGGGACTACAAGCTACTTAAGAAGCTGCTACACTTCCGGGAAGCACCAACTACTCCATACACCACTCACTTTGCAGCTCCTCCACTGCCTTCATCATTGTCTGAAGATGATGACGTAGAAGAACCAGGAAAGTACGCTGAGTCCACGTGATTGGGACTGCCGCTTGGAGCTGGGTTGATCGGGGAGGACCGTTCATACAGTGGGGTATGCTTTCCTTCATGAGGAATGTTACTGTAGTTCTGCTCAGTCAGATTCTTTCCGCTGGTTTCCAAGGTGAGAGCCGGCTCAGCGAGGCTGTATGGATGTGGACCCTGGCCCGGAGCACCTGGGCTGGGCACCTGGGGGGCCTGAAACAGAGGGTATAGATCACACATGCATACACACTGCCTGCATGGCCCGGAACACATTAGCATAATCCGGCCTTGGCTAAGTTTTAATTCAAACAAACACTGTGAAGCAGGTGCTTCACATATCCTGAGTTTAAGAAATTATTTTAGCATTCATTAAGATTTGATGCATATGCAGCTTTCAAGGCAGCTGTCCCGCACCAAGGCTGGGCAGACCAGCTGAGGAAGGAAAGGAAAGGCCTTACCACAGGCTTTGCTTGCAGAGAGGTCTGTGGAATGTTGAGCATCTGCGGGGGGACATACGGTGGCACTATCCCAGGCATTCCAAACGGATTTGGTCTGGCTGTTTCATCAATACGGAAAGAAAACAATAAAACAACTGTGAGCAGAAGGACATTCCCCAGGACACAGCGGTGGCTAGCACACATCTCCATCTGTCTTGCACCTCTTCAGGTGCCAGCACACCACTGGCCCCACTTCCCAGAAACCTTTAGAAATTCATGTTTAACATTAAAAATACTTAATCTTATGATGACCAATTTTATACACTGGGGATAGAACTCTAACTTTCATGAGTTTTCAATTAATGTCTGATGGTGTTTTTGCTTTTGTCCATTTCCTTGAATGCCTGGCTTGTCTCTGTCTTTAACTTAACAGGTGTTCTTATTCTCTCTCTGCTCACTGCTGACAAAGCTGGAAGCCCTGTAGTACTCTAAGCACTAAAGCAACAAAAGAAGGACACAGCACTTCCCCTTCCATACATGAAACAATGGAATTTTTCTATTTAAACTAAAATTAGGTTCGTAGCTACCAGCACACTTTTAAATACAAAAAGTGAAGTGTGGTAGTCACTGCCTATACTTTTGGTTTGTTTTCATTGTTAAGGAAACCATGATCAGGTTACACATGCATTATACATGCACTGCGGGGTCAGTAAAACTTGGGATTTTGTGCTCCCTTAGAAAATGACTTTATAAAACCTGTTCTGATGTATGCTGGCATTTGTCCTTCATTATCCTCGTGCTAACTTGTAACAGTGAAGCACAAAATGGAAGCCACGTAGAGAAGCGGCCCCAAACACAACGTCAGGCAGGAGTGGGTCCCATGTCAGCTTAAAGACATGACATAAAGCAATCAACTCGGCCCAAGGTTCAGAAACCTCCATATCCACAACACTCAGTCTCCTTGCGGGTCTGAGGAGAGGTGGGGGTCAGCACAAGCAAGGCCAGCAGGGCAGTGCCCCCAGCATGGGGTGATGGGGGATGAGTGTGGCCTTCATGTCAAAGACACTTCAAAATATCATGATTTACTAATGTGATAAAAATGAGGAGACTCTTCAGGGCTTTGTTCACTTGCTGAACAGTTAGGTGTGGCATGCCTGAGAGGACAGGCTGCGAGGGCCAGCCCAGGGCTACTACAAGACCCGGGGGTGTCATCAGGACTCAGACTGCAGGAGACACAGAGAAAATACACCCAGTGAGAACACACAACAGACCCTACTGGTGCCCCCACGGCCACACCGTCTCTTCCTTAGGTTTCTTTTAAAAACAGAACAAAACCAAGCCTAGAGCTACCTCAACGCAAACGTCATTTATCAGGAAGAGTGCTTTTCTAACCTCAAAACCTGAGGGACATCAGGTGAGAAACACACAACCCATAAACCACTACCAACTTGTCAAGAAAAATAAACACACATTTAATTTAACTAAAAAAAATAATAAAGTGCCCCAAACCCTCCCTCTCATTCTCTGAAAGGAAACTCCCACTGATGCCTAACCTGAGGCTCCCTGAGCCAATCCAGTCCTGGGCCGCAAGGACACTGGGAGCACTGAGGCTTGGGCTGTTGCTCATTTCTTACTACCCCACAAGACTCATGAGCCTCAGAAGCCATGATCTGTTGAAGATCCCATCTCAAGCGCCTGGTGCTCAAGTTGGAAATGCCATAGCCCTCTGATCTCAGCTCGCACGAACAGAAAGCTTGGCCCAGCTTCCACTTTCCACTGAACAGAGATGGCTGTGGGACAAATAGCTGGGAATGGTGATCCTGGCACATGTGCATGTGGGGCTGCATCTACACACTTGTCCACACGCTCACATACAAACAAATGTTCACCACACAGACACACATGCACATTCGCCTGCACTCGCACACACAAGGAGACATTCCTAATCAAACAGTAAGTCCATGAGTTATGAACCTCTGGGTGTGAGATACGTGATGCCGTAACTGTTAAAGTCCCTTCTCAGGTGATTCTGAATTTTAGCCAGACTTTGGGTGAAAGAGTATTATGAAATCCACTTAAGCTCTAATGCTGTAACTTAAATCACTGTAAAAAGTCTAGTATACAATCCCTTGTAGCTGACCTGCCATACTTAACTTCAGAGTAGTAAGAATGAGAGACTGGGCTCTTCAATTATGCAGCAGCATTCAAGTGAAGATGAACATTTATGTTTCACTCTATTTTTGGCCATTATATGCTACAAAATTCCTGAAAGCACAAACTTTCCTTAAAAGAAAGAACCCCCCCAAAACAAAAACACACCCAAAACTATAACTTAAAAGCAAAGATTTCCAAGGAAAGAACATTTTCTAAAATCATATTTCAATCACTGACCTCAAATAAACCTTTGAGAACCCACAGGACTAGTTACTATTCTATCATAACCTAGTCTATTAAGTGAATTAATTTGTCTACATTCCTCTGATGGCTTCAGAAACGCCTAATAAGCGAGGGTCTGCCTCTGCATACTGCATGCCTTCTTATAAATCAGTTCTTGTTCTCAGTGCCCTCGTGCAGCTAAGCACAGTCATTGTCTGTCTTCTGTGTGACAAGGACACCTTTCTCAGAATTGACAGCAGTTCAGAGTGGAGATTAACACCACCAGTTTCTCATTCTCTTCCTTTTACAAATACTTACTAAGAGAGGTAGGCCTTTTTTAGAAAAGTATGCAGAATGAAGACAGACGAAAGGGAAAAAAGTATTTAGTATTTGAAAAATATTTTCATAATTAAAAAAATATTTAAATATTAAAGACTTTGAGAATAAGAGAAAGAAAGCATGCATTGCAGCCCTTACAGCTGTGCTTAGTTAGCTGTGAACTCTCATAGATAAGACACTCTGTGCAGTATCCACTCCCTTGAATTACTTACTGTGCCTGTATGAAGCTAACCAGCTTTTCTCTAAATTAAAATAAGATTAAAAGAAGGAATGGTGTTAACCAAAAACTCTACTGAGAACTAGTCACCCCTACCCCTACCTAACAAATATTCATCTATTACTGGGCATGTTACTGTGAAGATGTTACATTAAACAAACAATAGTAACAAAGTAATATTTTTTTAATTCTATAATTTAGATGGGTGCTGATGCATGATTTACGTGTTACACAAAAAACATAGCTTTGAAAATTTAAAGAATAAATAAACCAATATATTCCCTACCACCAACACTAGTTTTCAATGCTTGCAAAAAAACAAAGCAAAAATTTCAAACTATGTTAACCATGTTGATATATTTACTCAATACCAATATTCTACAGAACTTAAGGTACAAAGTTATATGGAGAATTTTACATAATTTGTTTTCATCCTCTCCCAAACGAATAGCTTCCGAAGGCAAGCTAGTGTGGGGGACAGTGGGAACCAACAGGACACTGGTGTGGCCTATGAAGCCTGGTAGGCCGGGCATATCCAAGGAGGCATGGGGGCTTTTGGGAAGGAGGAGACAGAAATCATCCCAGCTCTTAGAGGACTGAACCTTGTCAGTTTCTAGTGAGTACCAACTCCCAAGAGCTCAGAGCTGGGGCAGCTGATGCCTACCTGGAGCCACAGTGCTGGCAAGGCCCCACAGGAAGAGTCGGAGGCCACTGTCCAGAAGAGAAGCCCTCACAATGGAAGGCTAAGTGTAGGGCAAATTAAAGTAAGATCATGAATAAAGCAAGTAGGCACCTGAAAGAATTATGAGCAATGAAAAAACTTAACCTAGGGAAGCACATTTCAGGTTAATATATCAATAAATAAGACCTTTCTGAGAACTAGAGCTGTTCAACAATGACAAGGGCTGCTTTGACTGCTTGACGGTTGGTGTAGGAATATACCATGGTCAGGAGGTATCCTGGTGCTTACACAGCATCCCTGGTTATCCAAATCTCTTCTGTCCTTGAGTTTGGATAGCACGTGTGGACCTCAAAGGATACAGTATTATTCAAATCCACGTGATACCTGAGTCTAGAAGAGCAAGAGTCTGAATAGTGAGAAACTCATCTCAAATTTTATCCAAATCTATTAAATTCCTGAGTTCACTTAATCAGGTTTGAATCGTAGGCGTTAAATAGCAAAAGAAAAGAACTCTTAAATTTCATTCAGCCACGTACATGGTTTTATAAGTCTATGATAAATCAAGACAAAGCAGTTTCTGTCCATCTGTGAATTCTAAAAAGCACAACCTAAAAGAAAAGTCTAAAGGCCTTTATTTGGAAGTCACTGATAAACTGAACTAGCAGTCCCCTTCTGTCACTGAATACTGAGAAGCCACCAACAGACCTGATGACAAGCTGTGCCCATCTCAGGAAGACACACCTTGCAGTCTTTTAAACCAGACAGCAACTGAAAGGAGATGCACTTTCAGTTCTTCTAAAATGACCAATTTTCAGGTTTTTTAAAAAAAAATGACCTTTCAAAAACCCTTAAGACCAGACAACCTATAGCACTGCATACCACATCAACTGAAATAAACTGACTAAAAACTGAATGAAAGGTCACAGGAACAGACTGAGAGAATCCACTGATCTACCTAGGAATCAAGGAGAAAGAATAAGTGGACTTCCTATTTAACATGATAGCATCTTAGCTTCTCTTTGGCAGCATCTATTCTGTCAGCCCCCTGGGGGCTTGACATCAATGCCATTTGCATTAGCTTTAAAAAGATAAAAACTGAAAAAGATGAACATGCACACATCTCAAAAACAGCAAATACAGAATGACAGGTACAATACAGCATTTAATTAAAAATCAAAACACTATGATTTATTATTCCATATATGAGGTAAGGAACTATAAAAACCATTAGAGAGGGACAGACATGACTTTTAGAAAAGCCTAATGTAGGGCTTCCCTGGTGGCGCAGTGGTTGAGAGTCCGCCTGCCAATGCAGGGGACACAGGTTCGTGCCCCGGACCGGGAGGATCCCGCATGCCGTGGAGTGGCTAGGCCCGTGAGCCATGGCCGCTGAGCCTGTGCGTCCGGAGCCTGTGCTCCACAACGGGAGAGGCCACAACAGTGAGAGGCCCGCGTACCGCAAAAAAAAAAACAGAAACAAGAAAAGCTGAGCAAAAACCTTGGAAAGAGGGGGTTTGGTAATCAAAACTATAAGAATGAATATTATATAACTTGCCGAATTTCAGAAACTTATTAGTAGAGTAGAGCAACAATATAATATCATATTCTTGGTGACAAAAAATTTTTAAAGTGATCATTATAACAGTAGAAAAACTAAAAATATTCTAGTGATGACCACAGAACATGGTTAAGTAGATTACAGCACATTCCCACTGTGGAACATTAGACAAGCTTTAAAAATACTAAGGCAAAAAAATATATATATACTAAGGCAAACCTTCGTGAAGTTACAGGGAAGCTCCAAAGGCACACTGTTGGGTGGGAATAGGGCAAGTTGCCTTATAGTATGTACGGTCAGTCCCACTATGGGTCCTGCAGCCTGGCTACAGCCAGCACTTGCAGCAGGAGGCCTGTGCCACCCCTGCATAGTGAGCCTGGGTGCATGGACGATGGCAGGTGGACGAGGTTCTGAGGGCCATGTCACCTGGCGTAGGGTAGCAGTGACACTGAGAAGTTCAACAGTTCGAACCACAGGAGCAGCGTGGGCAGCGTTCTGATCTCTCTCACTTCTGCTCCCCATACACATGTGTACATGCCATCGCCCTCTATTCTGGGCAGGTCACGCTATGGACTCTGCATGACCTCTGTGTCCCACAGTGGAGCTGAATGAGTGACCTTGGGTCCTGGAGACCTAACAGCCTCTTCTCATCAGCTGAGGAAGCCCAGCAGGTGCCACGTCCTTCTTCACAGACTGTGTCTTCATGTTCAGGGGAGACATTTCCTGACCATCCCCTCTCATGCTGGGAGTGTGTGTTGTTGGAGAGGTAGAGATGTATTTTCAAAAAGACTGTCAACACAACCTAAAAGCCCAGCAACAATCAATAGAAAAGTTTGGTGAGCACTGTGCAGACTGTGTAGCCTCAGGAACACACCTTCTCAAGACACCAGAAAGTGATGCCTTCCAGTAAAGCCATGGCTCAGAATGAGGGCCCACTGACTGGTCCTTGCTTCTCCCTTACACTTGAAGATGCACCTTTCTGAGCCCTGGTCCCAAGAGCTGTGGTCCAGGAGCACCAACTACTGAGTCTAATTGTTCCTGTTAAGACAGTAGGCATTTATGTTCTCTTGTAGATGGGTCACCAGTGGTTGGCACTGAAGTTTGCCATCTGGCATTTTGTGAATCAGGATCCTCTGACCCAGTCAGGTAGAACGTGGCCAGCCTTGGGGGCCTGTCAGGACACAGGCTGATGCAGGCCCCTGACCTGGGCAAGCCCGTCCAGATAAAACACCCATGGGGCCTCTCTGCCAGCACCTAGGAAGTTTCTATAGCCAGAGGTCCTTTCTTTGTGGTCACTATGAAGAATTTGTTCTTTGCTTTAGTGGTGACAGCTCCTATTTCAATATGGTTCTCTTTGCACAATTCTCTATTATTTGTTCATGCTGGCCTGCTGCCCTGAGGGCTCCCTTGGTCCCCACCAGATCCCTACTCCTCTGTGCTCCAAGGGACCAGGGGTCACTATTACCTCCAACCTTCCGTCTCCCTTAATAGCCCCCTCTCAGCTTTCATCATCCACCTAAAAGTTTAAGCATGTTCAAACTTCCCTCCCATCTCAAGCCCCACCCTTTATGGAAGCAACTGGAGGTGGATTCGGAGGATTGGTGCTGGCCACCTACCCCACCATCTTCCATATTTTACAGCACAGAAGAAGCTACAAAGCTAAAAAACTATTTTTCCTAGGATCCCTTGCACCTCGTTGAGGATCGCGCAGGCACCCGCACCTGCACGGGGTCTGGGAGCTGTGAGAGCCACAGAAGTCTCCTCCTCACCTCTGCTGACAACTGTTCTTGCCACGACTCCTATTCTGGCTGCTGCACTGCTCTCCCTGTGCCCCCAGCTCCACCTCCTTTCCCTGATCTGAGGTACACCATCTCAAGACCTCCATACAGAGGGCCCTCCACAGAAAACCTCCCCAGGGCATCCGACCTACTTCCGCTGCTCCAATTAGTACTCAGGGTACACACACAATAAAGAAAAGCAAGGGGACCATTAATACAAAATTCAGGGTGCTGGAGTACAGAGGAACATGACCAGGAAGAGACAGGGATAGGGCTCTGATACTAGTAATATTCCACTGATGTTTGTTTTATTTACTGTACAAATATACTGTGTGTATGATAGTTTCAAAATAATTTACTGTATAAATATACTGTGTGTATGATAGTTTCAAAATAATTTAAGTTTTTACAATGAAAAAAATCTTTCAGTGAGCTTTCGTGGTCCAAAGTGTAAGTCTAAAATCTAAGGCCACGCAGGGCCCGACAAACATCATCTGACCATTCCTTCCCTTGCTTTCCTGTGTTCCAACCACATTCTTCTGTTTCTTCTACATCCTGTCCTCTCACCTCAGGACCCTTACACATTGTCTCCTCTGCACATATATTCCTCTGTATTGTCGCCTTGCTAAATTCCTACTCTACACTCAAACCTCACCTAAACATTAATTTAATTGAGCAGAACTAAACACTGGTTTAATCAAGTACTGTTTTAATTGGGTTGGTCTTCCGTGACCTTCCTGTTCACATTCCTGTATGATTCCTCATCTCAATCATCTACAAGGGTAAGGATGACATCTATCTTGTCTACCACCCTGTCCAACACTCAGCATAGTGCCTGGCAGGAAGTGAATACATCAAAGGCTCATTTACATTTTTCAAAAAATTAATAGACTATTTTTTGAGCAGTTCGGCTTTACAGAAAACATAAGGAGAAAGTATACACCTTGCACTAGTGTGTTACATTTGTTACAACTGATGATCCAACACTGACGCATTACTATTAACTAAAGTCTATAGTTTACAGTTGGATTCCCTCTTGGTGTTGTATATTCTATAGGTTTGGACAAACTTACAAGGACATAAATCCAGCATTATAGTATCATAAGGAATATTTTCACTGCTCTAAAAATCCCATGCTTTGCCTCTTTATTCCTCTCTCATCCTCAAACCCTGGAACCCCTGATCATCTTACTGTCTCCATAGTTTCCAGCATGTCATATAGTTGGAATCATACAGTATGTAGCATTTTCAGATTGGCTTCTTTCACTTAGTACTGTACATTAAAGGTTTCTCCATGGGTTTTCATGGCTTAATAGCCAATTTCTTTTCAGCACTGAATAAATATTCCATTGTCTGGATGTAGCAGTTTATTTATTCACTCACCTGGTGAAGGATATCTTGGTTACTTCCATGTTTTGGCAATAATGACTAAAGCTACTATAAACATCCACGTGCAGGTTTCTGTGTGAACATAAGTATTCAACTCCTTTGGGTAAATACCAAGGAGCAGGATTACTGGATCTTGTGGTAAGAGTATGTTTGGTTTTGTAAGAAACTGCCGAACTGTCTTCAGAGTGGCTGTAACATTTTGTATTCCCACCAGCAAGAAATGAGAATTTCTGTGTTCCACATCTCACCAGCATTTGGTGGTGACAGCGTTCCGGATCTTAAGCTATTCTAGTAGGTGTGCAGTGAGAGCTCATCTATTTTTCACTGAGGAAGGCCAAGAGGACACAGTGCATGCTTCTTCAGACTAACAAGGCCTCTGTTTTATTTGCGCAGCTTTTCACAAATACACTAGGATTAGTTCACGCCTACAGAGTCCACGTTCACAGACCTGAGGCGGGCCTCTAACATCTGTTATTTGTTATTTTTAAATTCTGCCAATGATTTTGGAGCACAGCTAAGGTTTAAGAACTACTTGTTCAACCAGGAAGCCAAATATTGCTGACAACTCAATTCTGACATATCTTACATTTAGACTGCAGATTCTCTGGAGATGGTGGACATTAAGTGTTATGATGGAAAGGAAAAAATTATAATCATATCTAGATCCCCCATTCCCAACACAGCGTTTCTGATACAGTAAATGCTTGAAAAATAATATTAATCTCACCTGTAACATTTTAAAAATCTATCTAGTAGATAATTCAGAAATATACATATATACAGATAGGTATTATATATTAAATATCCATAATCTATAATATGTTATATAATATAGATAATTTCTGGGAGTTCATAGTACAAAAACAGCATGGGCTGGAAAAAATTCTTTTTCCACCCTGAAAAAGACCATGCACTATGCAGACCAGGCCTCCCAGCAACAGGACAGGGAGCATGTGCACTTCCTTTGTAAATTCCACACCATCCTATAACAGTATGGAGATCTGAGGTTTTTTCTCAATGCTGCAGGCAACCACAAACTCAGAAGGAAAAGCATGGAAGACACAGCAGTCACCCCCCAATGCCAGTCCACATGGGGTCTGGCCAGGAAGGTTTTTCTTTTGAAAATACAGAACCCTGAGACCAATTAGGCTTCTGAAAACTGTTCTGCGGTAGAACCTAAAATTCCAGCCAGATTTAGAAACCTCTGGGTAGAGTCACCTCTCCCCATTTTTCCGTAAGATTTCTTCAAAACTCTACACATATTCCAGTTTCTAAAATGATTAATACAGACAGGGTCTAATGAACAAGAAAGTTATTTTCCAATACTGGTTCTTCAAAATTCTGAATGTGTTTTCCTATAGAATAATATAATGAACTATGGTTGGAAAAGACCACTTATGACCTACCTATTACTTATAAGAATATTTTTGTGGAAAATATGTCTTAGGTTCTCACTTGGGATGCCAAGAAAGTATTTCCCCAACTCAGTGTTGCCTCTTCTATGCTCTTGATTTCCGTTTCAGTCATCACTCTCCATTTAGTGGGTCCCTAACAGCACATATAGATGAAATCAATGAGCACTTTCTCCAGATACTTTTATTTCTTTACACTTATCATAAAAAAAAACAATAAAAGTGATTTTTACATTAATCTGTTTCTGCTGGCTCCAAATTATGTGTATCTAACCTGAAATAAACCTGCCTTCCCAATCTTGCCTCAACCTCTCTCAATTTCATCCCAATATTCCAGGCCATACACTGAACTCTACACTGCCCCAAACTTCCTGCCCTGTTGTAATTCTGTGACTGTGCTTTGTTAAGTCCCTTGCTGTACAATTCAGATTACTGCAACAGTCAGAAGCAATGGGAAATGCTTTACAGAAGGATTTGTAGGTAGTTATCACCTACATTAACCTGCTTGAAAACATCACTCTAAATACCCCAAATTCTTTACCAATTACACCACTGTTGTCCATAAACCACCGAGTGAAAGTGAATTCTAAGAGTATTGACTTCATTTATAAAATACTTACCTCATAATGTCCTTTGATGATTTAATAAGAACATGAAAGCACTTTATAGAACAGTAAGTATTTTTAAGAAGTTCAAACTTAAACCTAATTTAAAACTCACCTTCCTCTTCAGAACATCTTCCAAACTGTTATCAGCTCAGATAAACGCCAAATGTTAAGTCAAGTGTCTTTCTCTATCCTTTCTCTCCCCACATTTTCCTTCTCTTTAAATGTTCTAGTCCCAAGTATACTATAATGAATGTTTAAAGTACAATTGTCATATGAGGACTAGAATGTCACTACAGACAATCTCAGGAACATGGCTTCTTTCATTATATGAAACAGGCACAACTGAAACAACGGTTGGCAATATGATTTCTCATAGCTTTACTGCTCTGGAGCCTAAGAAAGGCAATCTCACTCAGGAAGGAGGTTGGTATTTAGGATTAGTGCTTTACAACCTCCCATGAGACATTCACTATCACGCAGCCTTCAGGCAAACAGTTTATAATTGTTTTTTATTCTCCAATTTCAAATCTCTGAGTGAAATTTGGTATTTTGCCAAAAAAAGGCAACAAGAGGAGACACAAATCCACTGCATTTATGAAGGCACTTATAGATCCAGAGGGTCTTCTATGTCCTTGGTGCTCTCTGCAAGAGGACACCTCACAGAGATTTCAGCGCCACCGTCATCTGCTAGCCTTGGTCCTCATGGCTGCCTGCTCTTCTCCTCCAGTCTCATAAGTTTTCTCTTGCTCTTCAACACTTTCAGGAATTACCACTGAGTCTGCCCAGGAAGTTCTGCTATACTTATTTGTATAACTATAGAAATCTCAATTCAAGAGAATAAACCAACAAGGTAACTGGGTGAATATTTAAATCTCTCTGGTTATTGCATGGTCAGCATCCATCACAGAGGCTTTGAGTTACTTACCTAAGTAATGTGGTGGGTGAAATGCCATAGGCTTACTAGTCGCTGAATAATATCCAATTGCTCTCTTAAATCGAACAACTTTGTCATCTGTTCTAGACTGAAATAAACGCAGGAAAACCTTTGTAAATCAGTATGCCACTGGTCATGTGTATTAATATATTTTTATAATTCAGCACATGTATAATAATCTGCAGCCTTTCAAGCTAAATGAGAGTTCCGAATGACATTAAAATCTTCAAGGAAAATCAACAGATTATCATTAAAGAAACAAATCGAACATTCATTCTCTTACAGCAATGTACTTTATCAGAGTCTGACATGGCAGTCAGGAGACCTGAGTTCTGGGATGCAGTCCTCCAACTTTTCCTTGGCCAGGTCTCTGGTGCTACCCAGAAAGGTTTTACTTTTCATCTCCAGCAAGTGGGGGAGCAGTTTTAGTTCTTCAGAGAGCAAACAGGAAGTCACACAAACTTCACCTCTTCTACTAACCCTGACCCCCCTCACATCCTTACTTTCCAAAAAAGGAAGAAGAAATCCCTGATCATCACCTGAAGGGATGGACAAATCAGAGATCCACAATTCCATCTGATTCGTCTGTCTTCTTAGTAGAAATCCCATTAAATTATGATGGCAAATCTAGGAGCAGCAGAGACCTTACCATTCATCTACCTCAATCCCTCCTCTGTGCAGGCCGCAGGGGAGGCTGGAGGAGCTAGGTGAGGTGCCAGCCCTCCTGGTTGGCAGAGGCCTGACAGCTGGGCAAGCACTCCTGCACACGGCTGGTGTGTGCCTCTCAAACCCCTTCCAAACCCAGCACACACCATAGCACAAAGCGCTACCCAGGAGCTTGTATTTCTACCTGAGAATGCTGGAAAACATCTTTAGCTATGGCATCCAAGTCCGAGGTATCCTGGATGTTGCGAACGTAGTCAGCCACAGCCTTGATCACCACATCACACGGTGGCAAGACCAGCTGGTGGGCCCGGACCTAAGAAGACAAGCACACACGTCAATACACTAATTCTAAACACAGGCCCAGAAACTCCAGGTGATGTTTCCCTTCTAAGGGCCTGATTATTATCGATTTGTGATTTCTTGGCCCCAAGACTTTGGTGGTCTGAGAATCAAGCCCTGGATCTCCCTTTCAGTTGTTGAAATATAACTCAGCTGCTTCAACCTGGCTAGGTAAAAGAGCGTCTGACAGCCTTCCATTACTTCTGGGATGTCTGCAACCTGCTCATGTGAGCACAGCACAGAGAAGCCCTGGGCCACAGATGCTTCCTTTCTTTCAACACCAGGCACCAGGAGGCTGTGCTGGATGAATGCAGCCCCAAGCACCTGAGACCACTGCAAAAAGCCAAGGTAAGCTCTGAAGGGGAGGACAATGGTATCCCTGACTGCTGAGGGACATGTCTGGTGAAAGACACATGGAATAAAGCATAGGAATATTTTCTATCCAAGAACAGTTGATACCAGGAAAAGGTAAGTAAGCAAAATTTTTTTTAAAAAGGTTTGTTTTGGACTTTTTCATGAAAACTAAAAGAAAAAAGATACCTTAATTTAACAAAGTTAAGGTATGCCCATGTTCTTAGAAACAAAGATGAATCAGGTACTAACTCTGTTTATAAAAATTTTTTAAAAATTGAATGACAGTATGAAATGACATTTTATTTCCTATTTAGTCACAAAGATCATAAAGATAAAAAAGATGGCAAAAACATCTAAAGGCTTTGTGTTTCCAGAGCTGTGCACTCCTGCCCACCACACCTATGAATGTGGTACGTTACACGGCAGGAGGGGGTAGGTTGGCTGGCTGCTAACCTCAGGCCAAGCCTGTTACCCTGGATTATTCAGATGGGCCCAATGTCCTCACAGGACCCTCTAATGTAGAAAGGAAGGCAGAGGAGCAGGTTTCACACATGAGGTAGAGCAGGACTCCATCGGCCATTGCCAGCTTTGATGATGGAGGAAGGGCCATGAGCCATGGAATGCAGCACCTACAGAAGCTGGAAAAGGCAGGAGGAAACTCTCCCTGAAGCCTCCAGAAGAAACATTCTCCCTGGCCTTGCTGACACCTTGATTTTAGCCCAGTGAGACCCACTTTGGTTGTGACCTCTAGAACTGTAAGATATTATTTGCTGTTTTAAGACACCAAACATAAATAAATAAAAAAGGAAAAAAGGAAAGAAAAAACAAAAAATATTAACAAATAGAATGGAAGAACATCTGGAAAAATAGATATTTATACTATTAGGGCATCATCATGCAAAGTTTCAGATGCACATGAGTATATTCAATTTCTCTTTAGAAAAGCAATGGGTTTTTTTGGCTGTGCCGCACAGCATGCAGGATCTTAGTTCCCCGACCAGGGATCAAACCCACGCCCCCTGCAGTGGAAGCGCAGAATCTTAACCACTGGACCACCAGGGAAGTCCCAAGCAATGGTTTTCTTCTGAAATAATGTTTTCTATGGTTGAAAATGTTAGCTGCTCTGTCTCCTAGGGAAGCATTTATCTCCTTGCTCTGGTCAGTGTTTGGTGAAGGTAAATCCCATCACAATGAACTCCAGAGAACTAGTAAAATGTCTGAGGCTGCAGACCACAAGCACATTCCTAGAAACCCAATTCCCCCTCTGCAGAATGAAAAACTACTGACACACACACGCTCCATGAAGAAGAGGTCCCTGGAACAGTGCGTTCCAGCCAGTCTGGGAGAAATGGAAGTTCTGTCCACTCCCCAACTTTTGGGGTGTTTAATAGTCCCACAGCCATGACAGGGAGGAGGGCCAGCTGGTGGCAGCCCCAGGAATGAGGAGTCAGGACAGACACCCTGAGCTGTCCTACCATCGATATTTCCCCCTTGGTGAGCACATTCCACAGGGAAGGGGACAGCCTTGCCTGAGGAGAGTCTGCGATGGCCAGTGGCCTCCAGGCCCTTGGACAACCCCCTCTCTGGGCCTCGACGTTCTGTCTCTAACTACAGTTTGAGACTAGTTGCCCAAAGAATGCCCCCTGGCAGTCTGAAAGCCTAGGGTTACCTCATTATGTTGCATACAGTACTGGAAAGGCCGGCCACTGTAGGAGTTTATATATAGAACAAATGACGATTAACGTGGTTAGAACAGAATTTACTGGGTACATAAATGTCCAAAGTATGAAAAGGGCTTTCCTCCAGCAGTTGGGAGCTAATGTGGTAGTGGAGGCAGCCTCTCCCAGCGTGTGCACCCTGACACCGGGACACCACAGATGACTGGGCAGCCACATACTGTCCCATCCCACCTCAAGTGAAAATAACAGAGTCTGTCACTTTGGTTCCTGTGGATATCCTCATCTTCACTACCCCCACTCCCCACAACACTAAGGCTATAAAATCCTTGAAGTGAGCAGATCCTATAATTAGAGGGCCCCTAAATCCTTCTGAGAGGCTAATGACCACCACCTGAAACTGCATCCTTTATAATTTCCCATGGCCCGGACTCCTCCCTCACGCCCCACCACCCTCGTTCCCCCAGCTTCATTCCTAATCCAGCCTTCCAAATCCAACTCAGGGTGAGCACCCACATCTTCCTCTGAGACTGTTGGTGCTACTGCTCCCAAGCTATATCTTGGCTGCTCTTTAAATGCAAGTGATTATAAAAACAAGTTTCACATAATATCATTGCTGAAGCAGAAGAACCTGATCCACTTCACTGCCATTTGGAAAAGAGCAAAGTGAAAGGATTACAAATCTTGGCAGTTTTCAGGAAGAAAACTAGAAACCTGATTTGATCGACATTCACTTGTGGGTAAGGTATTATTCTAGAAAATAAGAATATGGAGCTGCTCCCCAGTGTCTTGACTTCAAGATGCTCACATTCTTATTGGAGAAAAAATGCTGACCAGACTCCAACAGGGCCCTCAGAGGACACCCTGGAGGAATCATGGCCCAGCTGAGGAGGGAGAAAGGCTTCTGCATCCTCTGTGGTTCTCCAAGTGCAGGCCCTGAGATCCAACCCAGTGCCATCTTGGAGCCCCCAGACCAACGAAAAGAGTTGTGTGAGGGGGCTCTGGCAGTTTGTTGTAGTAAGTCCTCCAACCACTAAATCACTGAACACATCCTGAGGACTAGTATTTTCTAAAAGAATCAAGAGTAAGGAAAACATTTAAACACCACAACCGTTATGGCTATGCCTTGAGATTCTTGAAAAGTTATGACGTGTATCAACATGTTGTATACATTTGCCTAAATATAGCTGTGAAAAGGATGCTAAAATGCAATTAATCACAAACAATGCTAAATGTGAACTCTGCAGGTGGAAACTGTTATGCAGATATAACGAAGGATTTAATGGATTTGAATTTAAAGTATTTAAAGTATTAAGTGTCAACAAAGAAAAATCCCACCGTTTTATGAGCAAGGGTCACCAGTAGGCTCACAGGGAAAGGAGGGCAGGCCTGGGCTCCCTCCTGCAGAAGTGTCTGCATCCAGCTGGGGCTGTACTGTCCTGTGATTGGGTTCTTCTAGACTATCTGCCACACACTGCTCTCAGCATGCATCACTTCATTTAATCCGCAAAACAATGCTGTGAGGTGTACTCTTAAATGTACTCCCCATTTGACAGAGTTCATTCAGGCACCCATATGAGCCAGCGAGGTGAGTAGCTGGGCCACGCCTGACCTGCAGACTGCACATCTGGCCACCACACTCTGGTCTAGGTGTCTCTAAATTATGCCTCTTTTAGCATTAAATGTCCTTTTCTACGAAATGATGGTAGACGGCGAGTTCCTTTTTCCTCTAACATTCTTATTTAGAATAATTAAAAGTTGGCAACACAACAGTAGCCCTCCCAACTTTTGTTTTCCCCAACAGATCCGTGAAACCCAAACCCCTGTTGTTGATGAAAGGAGCTACAGAAAGATTTTCAACAGGAGAGGTATGAAATCAGGCCTGAGTTCCAGACACATGGAGGATGGGCATGAAGGCAGAGGAACAAAGGAGGGAACATTAGCAGCTCCTGTGTAAACCTAAGTAACGATAACACAGGTGGTCGAGAAGGATAGGATCAGCAAGTCGGGAAAGGTCAGAGGTAGAGTCAGATGCAGAGAGGAGAAGAATCAAAGATAATTCTCAATTTCTAACCTGATGACTGCAGGGACAGTGGTATCACTAGCGAGAAACAAAATACAGGATGATAAACCTATTGAGAGAAGGTGATGACATTTCTAAGTTAGAAACATCAAACTTGGTGCACAGGTGCAGTGCCCAAGTGGAGATGACTTGGTGGACAGTGGGATACACCCTGCGGTTCAGGGAAGGGGTCTCTTGGGAGAAGTACACTGGAGAGTCATCAACACAGTAGTTGAAACCTTAAGCGCAGATGAGATGTGCCAGAAAGAAAGTGTGAGGATCACAGCAAGGTACAGAGATGGATCCTAGGGAATGCACATGCAACCAGAGGAAGCCAGCTCACACGAGAGACAAGGAAAGGATGTGGAAGTAAGGAATACAGAACAAAGCTGGGGTCTGAGAATCAAGGCAGGAATTTCCCAGAGGGGTGAGGAGAGCAGGATGACTGACAGTGTCAAGTGCTCCAGAGAGGCTGAAAATCATTTGACAAAGCATTTGTCAAATCCACAGCCTTGGACAAAGACCCAACTGTGTCCACCAGAAATTGGTCGGGAGGTGCGCAGGGGGCGGTAAGGGTGGATTAAGCTGTTGGGGACATTATGGAAGGCTGCCTTCGGGAGATTCGAGGATGAAAAAGAGAGTTAGGAGAATATGGGAGACTAGACCACATTTACAAACTGAGAGCCAACGACCAAAAGAGGGTGTGTCTACACAGGAGCAAGGAGTTGATTGGACGAAGTAACACAGGGCTCCCTGGATGTGTTCAGTGACAACAGCTCAAGAATGTCAGGATAGTCTAGTCTCAGGAAGTAAAATGGGCCTGGATGAAACAGGGGAACGAGAAGCTGAGGACTCTCACCATCCTCGGATAAAGGACCTCTCTGTAAGAGAAAGTGTGAAACTGAAGAGAGGTCTGAAGAGATGATGAATGTTGAAGATAAATATTAAAGAGAATAAAAGGATTAACTGCTGACACTGATAGTTTGGTTGAAGTTGGAGACCATAATTTTAAAAATCAGTTTTACTGAGATATTTTACTTAAAGTAAAATTCATCAATTTTAAGCACATAATTCACTGAGCTCTGATAAATGCATACATTAGTGTAGCCACCGCCATAATTATGAAGTATAACGTTTCTATCACCTCAAATAGTTCCCTGTGCCCCTTCCCATCATAGCCCTAGGCAACCACTAACCTGCTTTCTATCACCATACTTTTGCCTTTTCCAGGGTTTTACATAAAAGCAATCATATTTCTTTGGTGTTTGACTTTTCACTTAAGATAATGCTTTTAGGATTCATACATATTATAAGAAAGTAGTTGGTTCCTTTCACTGCTATCAGCATGTCATTGTATGACTGTCCCACAATTTATTCATCCATTCACCAGCTGACTACTGCTTGGTATGTTTGAGACTACAATGGATGAAGCTGCCAGGACACTCAGGTTCAATTATTTTTGTGAACACAGGATTTCATTTCTCGTGAGTAAATGTCTAGCAGCGGGATTGCTGGGTTATATGGTAGGTATATGTTTAACTTTGTAAGAAACTACCAGACTGTTTTCAAAGTGACCATTCTGGATTCTGCTTCCCAACAGCCACATCTCAGAGCTATGGGTGCTGACACGCACTGACACTTGGCATCATCTGTCTCCTTCATTTGGCCCATTCCAGTGGTCAGGTAGTGTAGCTCATGATGGCTTTAATTTGCATTCCCTAATTCCATGGAGCATCTCTTTGTGTGCTTTCTGAATATTCTATAAAACATCTGTTCAAAATTTCACCCATCTCTTTTTGTTGTTGCGTTGTGTATCTTCTTATTGTGTTGTTCTTTACATATTCTGAATACAAGTCCTTTACCAGAGATAATATTCTGCAAATAGCTCCTCTCCCTCTGTTGTTGCTTGCTTTTCATTTTCTTAACTAAGAAATCTTTGACTAACTCAAGGTCATAAAGATCCTCTCTTGTATTTTTTTCTAGAATAATTTTTATATTCTTTTAATTTTTGCATATGGATATCCAGCTATTGTAAAAACTTCCCCATTTAGTTACTTAAGGACTTCTGGTGAAAATAATTAAATATATATATGGGTCTATTTCTGGACTCTGTTCTGCTCCACTGATCTGTTCGACTATCCTTATGTCAGTACCACACTGAGTTGATTATTATAGCTTTAAAGTGAGTCTAATACTAAGTCCTTTCACTTTATTCTTCCTTTTCAACATCTCTGATGCTATTCTAGGTCCTCTGCAATTCCACATGAATTTTAAAATCAGTTTTTCAATTTCTACTTAAAAAAAAGCTTGCTTAAATTTTGACTGGGATGCAGTAAATCTATATAACAACAAAGTCTTTTGAGCCATAAACATGCATATTTCTTCATTTATTTAGATCTTTTTAAACTTAGACCATAAGTTTGCAGCAGCATCCATTAGCTGTGTGGTTCTCAAATCTTCTCTAGATAGTACCTATCTAGGGTGGAGGGGTCTGCTGGGCAGGTGAGATGGAAGAAGGAGCAAGAGAAGGGTGATGTTGGTACAACCAGTTCAAGATGACCCACCAAGAGGTCCAGGCCAGCTAGGGAAGAAAGAAACAGTGAACAAATAAATGGGCAGAAGGCCCCAGGACGGGCAAAAGAGCCAAGTGTCAGCTTATGAGAATACTAAAGATAGAAGCAGTGGAGACAAAAGGGAGAAGGGATATTAAAGTGTACGATAGGAAATGGAGCTCTTCTGGGAGAAGACCTAGTATATGACTCTGGGCCTAGAAGGCTGCAGTAGAGTAGACACTATTTTACTGGAGATAATATGCAGCCAAGTTGTCTGTGGGTAATCCCCAGTACGCTGACCTTGCCTGAGTCTCAGAAGAGTTATCAAAGGACACCATTATGAAAGTAAAATGACAACCCACAGAATGGGAGAAAGTGTTTGCAAATTATGTATCTGACAAGAGACTTGTATACAGAATATATTTTTTAAAAAACTCTTACAACTCATTAATAAAAAATTTTAAAATGGACAAAAGATATGAATAGACATTTATCCAAAAAAGGTAAACAAATGGCCAGTGAGCACAGGAAAAGGTGCTCAACATCATTAGTCATCAGAGAAATGCAAATCAAAACCACATCACACCCACTGCAACAGCTAAAAATAAAACAACAGACAATAACAAGTGTTGATGAGGTTGTGGAAAAGTCAGAAACCTCACACATAGCTGGTAAGAGTATAAACAGTACAGCTACTGTGGAAACCAGTCTGGTAGTTCCTCAAAATGTTACGCATAGAATTACCATATGACCAGCAATTCCAGTCCTAGGTATACACCTGAGAGAAATGAAAACATGTCTACACAAACACTTGTACTTGAATATTCACAGTAGCATTACAAAGCCAAAATGTGGCTGAACAACCTGAATGTCCACTGACTGATGAATGGATTAAACATGGTAGGTATACCCACACGACAGACTATTATTTGGCCATAAAAAGAAAAAATGAAGTGCTGATACATGCTACAGTGTGGATGAACCTTGAAAAAACATTATGCTCAATGAAAGAAGCCAGACACAAGAGGTCATATAATTCCACTTATATGAAATGTCCAGAAGAGGCAAATCCATAGAGGAAAAAGTAGATTAGTGGTTGCCAGAGGGTAGAGGAGGGGGAGAAATGGGGAGTGACTGTTAACAGATAAGATACTGGGTTTCTTTTTGAGGTGATGAAAATATTTTAAAATTAGACAGTGATGATGGTTGCACAAACTCTGTGAAAGCTAAAAACCACTGAATTGTACACTTTAAAGTAGATTTTATGATATGTCATTATATCTCAATAAAACTGTTATAAAAAGAAAATTTAAAAAACACTCTAACCAAGAATGGCAATTTGGAAGTAAACTTACCAGCAAACCCCAATTCTCTCACATGTCCTTCTGGACCCAGATTGGGCTAGTCTCAAGAAAAGTGACATCTCCGGTTGAGCCGCCTAGGAGTGCTCAGAGCAGAGAGACCACTGGCAAGGTGAGGGATGTGTGCGCACCCAAGACACAGGGTCGGGAAACTGCCAAAAGAGCCACATTTCCAAAAGAAGTGATCTCTTCCAGTCAGAGTGATGGAGAAGGCCTACTTATAAACAAGGCGGAGATTCTGGACCCACAGGGGAGGAAATATGCTTGAAAGTGTCTGCACACATTTTTGAAACTGAGAATATGCCACTTATTTAACATAAAACTAGAAGATTCCAGGTCATGAGAAGAAACAGAGAAAGCAAAAATACCCCAGTAAGCTTCTTTTTGTTTCATTGACCCTATCACTCACCACCCCAGGAATCAGAAGTCGGGCACTATAAACACTCTATCTTTCAGATTGCATTTGGACCGCGAATCTCCCCTCCTCTGGCTAGGTCATGCATTTCAGCTCACTCGGAAGAATTCTGCCCGCAGGCCCAGGGCAGGCCCAGTCCCTCAAGAGGAAGGAGCTAAACTGAAAGCAGTCCTGTAACACCTAGGGAACACAAACCCTTCCCATGACTCTGTCCCTCCTTCCCAGCAAAGTGACCTGTGATCCACCCACAATCTGTAAAACAGAGACAGAAAAGCTATTCTTGAGTCCCAGTGATTTCAGCAGATTCCTCAGAATGCCAAGCTTTCCATCTTCACTTTATTTATTTAATATTTATTTATTTATTTATTTTTGATGTGGACCATTTTTAAAGTCTTTATTGAATTTGTTACAATGTTGCTTCTGTTTTATGTTTTGGTTTTTTGGCCCTGAGGCATGCGGGATCTTAGCTCCCTCACCAGGGATTGAACCCGCACCCCCTGCATTGGAAGGCGAAGTCTCAACCACTGGACGGCCAGGGAAGTTCCCCATCTTCACTTTAAAACCAAATGGGGGGCTTCCCTGGTGGCGCAGTGGTTGGGGGTCCGCCTGCCGATGCAGGGGGCGCGGGTTCGTGCCCCGGTCCG
>NW_006796103.1:789980-794241 GCF_000442215.2 Lipotes vexillifer
AAAAAAAAAAAAAAAAACCAAATGGGGACAGGGAAGGAAGCTCTGATGGGAAGATATAAACAAGCAAAAATCTTTTGAGTTCAGTCTTTTATTTTCCATTTAAGGACTCCATATATAAATTTTAAATGAGCAAAGAATAAGACTTCTTACTAAAAGCAAGTTTCCACGACCTAAAAGCTTAAAGCCCAGTACCGTGAATCTTGCGCTGAAATTCCAGACTGTTAAGAATGTGCCGCTCACTGAATGCATGATGATGATGACATTATAATAATAATATTAATAGGATGTACATTTAAAAACAATTCTGGAGTACCAAATATCAATCTGTTAAAAGTGGTTCTCTTCCAGGAGTGCAATTATAAATAGCTCTCACTTCCACAATGCATAATGGTTGAATTTTTCAACCTCCAGGCCCCTAACGTTATTTTCTCTAGAGCCCGAAAAGTCTTTAGATTTTAGGAAGTACTTCTTAGCTCTTATGAAACTACAGGATGACTTTTTGAGAAAGGAATATATTGAGTTAACTTCAATTAACACTAACATGCAAGCAGGAATTCCTTCTTTGGAAGGTCTTAAGTGCCCAAACTGCCACCTCTTGCAATGCCTTAAAACAGGAGTCCCCAACCTTTTTGGCATCAGGGACCGGTTTCCTGGAAGACAACTTTTCCACGGACGGGGAGAGGGATGATTTCAGGATGATTCAAGTGCATTGCTGTTACTGTGCACTTTATTTGTTATTATTACATTTATATAATGAAATAATTATACAACTCACCATAATGCAAAATCAGTGGGAGCCCTGAGCTTGTTTTCCTGCAAATAAGGAGCACACAACCTAGATCCCTAGCATGCGCAGTTCACAGTGGGGTTCACGCTCCTATGAGAATCTAATGCCGCAGCTGACCTGATATGATGAGGAGCTGAGGCGGTAATGTGAGTGATGGGGAGCGGCTGTAAATACAGTTGAAGCTTCACTCACTCGCCCGCCGCTCATCTCCTGCTGTGTGGCCCGGTTCCTAACAGGCCACAGACCGGTCCGTGGCCCGGGGATTGGGGACCCCTGCCTTAAAAGGTGGAACTCAGAATAATTGAAGCCCATCTTTCTATTCATGCACAATTTATACTCAACTTTCCTCAAAAAGGATTCCAGAAAGTCTGATCATCAATCTCACTCTAATAAGCTTGCATAGTACGTTAGATATACCATAAAACTCAAAATGCCTGAAATCATGCTGCTCTTCTCTCTGGCAGCTGGCTCCAGTGTGAAACCCAGACAGGGGCCACGTATGGTGGATATGAAGACCACTGGTTGGCTGGACACTGATCACAGCAGGCGCAGCTGCTACCCGCTTCCCCTTCAGGGAAGCCAAGAGAGAGGAGATCCTTTGAGCCCAGGCTTCATCCTGAGGGTCCACTGCGAGCCTTGCCATGTGCCCTGACCTTGGGAATGCTGGGGTTGCATGGACTGCATAGTGAGACATAGATGGCTCTTTTGTCCACCTCCACGTTCCTAGGGACCCTAACATGCTACTCACCCAGAACCAGAATCCCTCCTCCCCGGGGTCAACTGCCACATCCTGTCCCTAAAGACACTGGTAAAAAGGATTACTCAGTGACTTCTGGTGGCATGTAAAAAATATAAAGTTAGAGATAACTTTTGGTAAAACGCTAGGTAAATTTAAAACAAAACGTTCCTAATCTGACCTGACAGACTGCCCTGGTATACAGCTGCCTCAGGGAAAAGATAATGCTGGTAAAGGAAGGTGACTTGGGACTTCCCTGGTGGCACAGTGGTTAAGAATTTGCCTGCTAATGCAGGGCACACGGGTTTGATGCCTGGTCCGGGAAAATCCCACATGCCGCAGAGCAACTAAGCCCATGCACCACAACTACTGAGACCGTGTGCCACAACTACTGAAGCTCACGTGCCTAGAGCCCGTGCTCCACAACAAAAGAAGCCACTGCAATGAGAAGCCCACACACTACAACGGAAGAGTAGCCCCCACTCACAGCAACTAGAGAAAGCCCGTGCGCAGCAACGAAGACCCAACGCAGCCAAAAATAAATAAAATTAAAAAAAAAAAAAAGGAAGGTGACTAAAAATAAGTGAACCTGAAGGTAGGGTTATATAAATAAACACTAAAGACTATTTAAATCAGAAAGAGAGATGTACAAGAGCTAGGACTTAGATCTTTGAGAAGAGGCAGAAGCAAGCAAGGGAGCTTTCAAGGACGTATTTTAATTTAATTGGACACACAGAGGGAGAAGTTCAAGAGAAACCAGCACCTGCCTGGCCTGGGGCTGATGGGCAGAGCTAGGCCTGGAGGGAGTGGCAGGGCGGGTAGGCAGTGCGCCAGGGGAGGGGCACACTACCTGCTTGCCACAATTGGGGTGGTGGTATAGAGAGACCAAAATAGAACCTGAATAGCTGTACAGGAGAACAACACTTGTGAGAGGTCTGGGGAGAGGAAAGGCGAGCATAAAACTTGCAAAGTAGCCTGTCCAATGTGAAGGAAATGGTGAAGGGACTCCAGGGCCGGAAGTACTTGTGGGGGTCATGAATGACTGACGGGGATAAAAACTTGAAATACCTGAAACTGAATATGAAGTTTAGGAACACAAAAACCATTAAAATGAATACAATGGTTGAAATGTTGACAGGGCTAAGATTATGGTATTACATGTTAAGGGGTGATTTGAATTTATTAGATAATAAGCTCACGTAACACCAACCCTCTGTGAACAATAAACTAGTAGATATGACTTTGGTGAAACACTGGCAAAATAAAGGATGATGAAAGGAATGCTTGAACTTGGGGATGCAAAATCAGATATCCTTAAAAGCTGTGTATACTACATACTGTGTTAAAAAGGAGCAAACAAAAATCATAAGGAGGTTTCATAAACAACAACTAACCAAATTTTCAAAAGATGTAGTTAGTTTTATTACTGTGAAAAAGAAGAGACTAAAAAAGCAGATGGGATACAGATAATTCTATACAGTAGTAATGTTCATGAGAAAAAAACCACATTTAATATCCCACAGTCTTTGTTAAAATGAATGAAAATGATACTACACACAGAAAACTATATATAAAAGGTCAAAACATAAAAGTTATGCAATTTTTTAACTCAAAGCTGGACATGCTTTGCTTTTCAGAATGTGACTTTAAAAATCCTACAACTTATCAAGTCACTGAAAAATTATTTTGGACTGCTTCACTATGCCATAAGAACACCCAGCTAATATTTAAAATACACATGATGATAATGCAAAAAAAATCTGATTTGCTTTAAAATAAAAACCAACAATCCTATAAACAACTTTCAGAGAACAATAGAAAAATGTGAACATAGACTTAATATTAAATGACATTAGGGAATTATTGCTAATTTAGTTAATGTGATAATAATAATATAATTAAGAGATTATCCTTATTTTTAGGTGGTGGTGAAATAAACCACAGTTTTCACAGGTGAAGTGTTATGATATCTTGCAACTTACTTCCAAATAGGTGAGTTAAAAAACAAACACACAGATACAAATATACTTTAGAAGAAACTGTTAAACCAAGATGGTGGATATATGGATAGACATTTTCTATTTCAACTTTTTACATACTTAATATTTTTCTTAACAAACTATTAGAAAAAATACATGATAATGATGTTTGTAACCTATCAGTAGTTTGCGTTGGTTTTCCAATAATTCTTCAAACAGCTCCTCACTTCTAACCTCTGACATGAAACAAGGCAAGCTCAATTTAGATATATGTATATGGTCTGGGATCCTGGGAGCCTCTCACCCCTGCTACTCAAAACTCTACAAACCTTCTAAAAAACAAGCCTTCATTCTGTCTCAAATTATAAAAGCATACTGCTTAATGAACCTAATGAGCACAATACTTCTGAGTCCACCTGATTTCAGACTATACTTTTCCCATTCTGCAATTCAATAATGGTATCACCAGGAGCTTGGAATCAAGATTACAAATTGTAGCACTCTAAATGAAAACACACATGAAGAACACTCTGGCCAACAGCAAATAGAAAGCTGTTCCCTTCAAGGACAAAAAAGCAAAAGAAAACAAGTAATTTCCAACAAGAGGAGAAAAACTGACTTTTGAACAGAAGTTGAAAAGCCCCATACAAAGAACTGTTAGGATAAAAAGGAAAACATCAGGACCCTCAATAAGAAATGGAAAAGAAAGGGGATTCTAGGCAGCAAGAAACAAGATGAAAGAGGCAGGAAAGGAATGCC
>NW_006796103.1:794251-817787 GCF_000442215.2 Lipotes vexillifer
TGAACTTGCAAGTATCACAAAAGCTCACTATAAGTTAAAACACAAAAACTCCAATTTGGAGGGCAATTCTGACAACAGGAAAAAGTGCATTCAGAAACCATTCCATGCAACCTCCCTATTACTATGAGGAACTGAGGTCCAGGCTGCCAGCCAGTGTAGGTCCTGACTTCCCAGCTCCCCACCTAACAAGTGGCAGCTATGATCACAACACCAAATAGCAGAGAACACCAGAGCCACTTTACCCAGCAAATGGAATACGGAAAATCACAGGAAGCCCCTCACAAGTACAACTCCAAGTTCCCTAGTGGCTCATACCAATTTCACTACTATGTTCACATCAAACTGTAAACCTTCCCACTCTAGAAAATCAAAGTTAAGAGAATCTTCTTGGATGTTCATTACTTTCACAAACAGGAAGGGGAGAAAAATAAGAAAATAAATATTAACAAAATAGTACAAATGAACCACTTCTCTAATGAACTTGGGTCTCCTCCATCATTCAAAAAGCATTAACTGTAAATAGATTTTTATAATATTGAAAAATTAGTAAGAAAATTATGAAATTTATCAAACTATGCTCAGATGTTGATCTGAGTAACAGAAGATGATATTATCTATTGAAAAAAATTAATATTTGTAGGTAAGAAAATTAATACATGAAAACTTTAACTAAAAAATTTCCACCTATCTAGGTATATGGCATGAAGAATTCCTCTAAGGGAATTTTTAAGGACATTTATATATTTCCCTAAAATATAGGTGCTGGGAACAAGATAAGGCAGGTTGTTTGTTTTTTAAGGCAACACAGATTCTGAAGTTAGGGAGAAGCAGGATGTTGCTAATTTTGTGGTATATTTCCTTCTACAATAAAGCAGCATTATTTATATTATGAAAGTAATAGCAAAATCAACAAATGTTGGAAATGAAATGAATATGTACCTTAAGTGAAGCTAGTGGATGTTCTGGACCAAGTAAACTCCAATGAAAGGAAGCCAGATCTTCATCAGGTAGAATGTGATTTCCTGGAATACAAACAGGGATACCATAAAAGCCATCATCATGAGTGACACAGGGGAAACTTAATATCAATGCATGTTATAATTTGTAGATTATCTTTGTTAGTTTCAGACTTTGCAATATGACTTCTTAGGACCACCTCATTTGACACACCACATAAAACTTCCACACAGAAATTGAGAATATTTCTTCATCTTTTAATACAAACCAACATACAGCAGACAGACTTCTTGCAGCTGCCTCAAGTACAATGTGAATTTCCAGTAGAGGCTCAACAGCATTCAAACTGAATAAACTGCATTAAAACCTAAGTAATTCCCCAGCACAGTATTAAGGTCAGTCTGATAATGCCAGATGCCAAATGTCAATTTGAAACAACTTTTCATCTGTTTATGAGAGACTATGGTTCAAACTGCATTCTGTGAAGTAGGTTCAACAGCAGAGGCAGAATCTATAGTTATAAAATCTAAGGAAAGTTAAGTGACAATGTTTGCTGCCTGTGACATGGATCAACACCCTCCTCCCATAATTTCCAGCACCACCCACAAATAGATGTACAAAGCACAGACTACAACAAGTGCCATCAAGAAGTGCCAATCAGCTCTATGCACTATCACCAGGGCTGTGTCACAAATAAGAACTGTATTCAGCTGAGAAACTACATTTTGCAGGGAACATTCTCCCTTCAGTGTAGTGCTTGGATGCCTGATATACTAACATCTTTGGTTTGTTAGTGGTCTTGATACAATTTAGAAGCAGTAATTTCCTAAATAAATCTGTAATTTTTATATTATGATTTAGTCACCTCCACACTAGGCAGATTCATTAATCAGCTGCTAACAGAAAACAAAACAAGGTGAGTTCATTTGCAATATTGCTAATCATAATACTCTAAACACACAAATACATGATACAGATATACCAAACTGTCATTAAGTCTAGAAGAGCAAAGTTAAGTCCTAATTGTCCAGTTACCGAGTTTTGTACTGCTTTCCTCGGCTCATGGAATGTATAGAACTTTACTGTGAAGTATTAAGTATCTGAGATTTGTTTTTGAAGCTTCTATCTGAAAAGATATTAAGCCAATTCCAACATCAAGAATAGTCTGTTAGGGCTTCCCTGGTGGCGCAGTGGTTGGGAGTCCACCTGCCGATGCAGGAGACGCTGGTTCGTGCCCCGGTCCGGGAGGATTCCGCATGCCGTGGAGCGGCTGAGCCTGCGCGTCCGGAGCCTGTGCTCCGCAACGGGGGAGGGGCCACAACAGTGAGAGGCCCGCGTACCGCAAAAAAAAAAATAGTCTGTTAAATACCATATGCTAACACATATATATGGAATCTAAAAAAATAAAAGGTTATGAAGAACCTAGGGGCAGGACAGGAATAAAGACGCAGATGTAGAGAATGGACTTGAGGACACGGGGAGGGGGAACGGTAAGCTGGGACAAAGTGAGAGTGGCATGGACATATATACACTGCCAAATGTAAAATAGATAGCTAGTGGGAAGCAGCCACATAGCACAGCAAGATCAGCTCAGTGCTTTATGACCACCTAGAGGGGTGGGATAGGGAGGGTGGGAGGGAGATGCAAGAGGGAAGAGATATGGGGATATATGTATATGTATAGCTGATTCACTTTGTTATAAAAACAGAAACTAACACAACATTGTAAATCAATTATACTCCAATAAAGATGTAAAAAAAAAAAAGAATAGTCTGTTAAAACTTGGGTCAAATACTTAAATGAGTATTTCACTCAACCTTTCTAAAACAAAACATCTTATATTGCTATACTTTCTATTACAAAAAAGGAGAAATTATACTTTCTATTAAAAAAAGGAAAAATAATCTTTCTTATTTGAGGACGTTGAAACTTTTACACAAAATCTAAACTAAAAATGTTCACCCAATTAAGCGTTTATCTATAACTTGCCTAAATTTTCTGAAGAAATTCCAAGCCTTAATTTATTACTAAATTATTCACAATGTTACTATTGTTTTTCATTTCTTTTACTATTTCACAAAATAAGTTAGCTAGAAAAGTATTAGTTGGCATTATCTCCCAAGAAATTTATTCAATGTTTCCTTAAATAAGATAAACAAATATCCTTCCCAAATTAGTTAAGGCATCCATATTCTAAAAGCACACAATTTTCCCATTCATTTAAAGTCAACTGTGGTAACATTTAAGTAAATATGAAACTTTTCATAATGTGCCCATCCACTCCATCACTTTTTAACATTTGAGGAAATATCCTTTTATATTTTAATGTCTGAAATATGAAAGTACTACATATATTTAGAAATTAGGTTTTAATCCTCCAAATCCCAAGTCACAAGAGTTCACTAAGAAAATGGACAGAAAATAGCCAAGTACTAACTTAAAGACATGTATTTGAGATTAGATCCAAATAAAGACAACTTGTAAAATCAGAAATTTTTTGATTGATTTGTAGTTATACAGCTTGAAATGTTATCACCAAATAATATATGAAAAATTATGGCTGTCTCACTATAATTTCTAGTTGTATAAAACTTTTTTGCAATGTTTATAAAAAATCTGATAATTAGGAATTTCTAAAAATAACCCACAATATAATCCCCCTCTTAAACATGACCAGATCAGGCTGCTAAGCACTACAGAATAGAAATTGAGAGAGTACAATAAGATCGCACTTTTCTGGAGACCACATATCTTTCAAAAAGGACATTCCAAGCACAAGAAAGGGAAGTGGACAGAAAAGAAAGAAATAACTATAAACTACAGACATAAAGTGATAAATAAATATATTACCTATTACCAAGTTATTTTTAAGAGAAAGAAATTAATATATAAAATCTTAGTTGAAACCAGATTTCATCCTTTCTAGGTATTCAGCATAAGGAATTCCTCCAAGGGAATATTTGTCTTGTTTTGTTTTGTTTTGTTTGTGGTACACGGGCCTCTCACTGTTGTGGCCTCTCCCGTTGCAGAGCACAGGCTCCAGACGAGCAGGCTTAGCGGCCATGGCTCACAGGCCATGACCCGTGGGATCTTCCCGGACCGGGGCACGAACCCGTGTCCCCTGCATTGGCAGGCGGGCTCTCAACCACTGCGCCACCAGGGACGCCCCCTCCAAGAGAGTTTTTAAAGACATGTATACATTTACTTAAGATGCAGGCACTGGAAACAAGGAAACATACGTTTATTTTTGTTGTTTTCCTTTTAAAGTAATGAGAATCCTGAAAATGAGGGGAAAACATGACAGTGCTAACTTCACAGCTTATTTTCTTCTATAACAAACATAATTTGTGCCAAAGGTTTAAATGTTTAATTTTCATAAGTGAGACTGTGTTAACATCTGTGATTTTTAAATGTTATTTTCCCCAAACTTTAAGGGCATTTTTTTCCACGAAATTAGTTTATCGGCCTAAATGGAACAATACATAAACAAACACTTAAGAACAAATGAAGCACATTTTCAGTGACACCAAAAAGTAATGAGTAAAGAATGTTACTGAGGAGAAGCCCAGCCCATTCCCTGTTTTTTTAAAATTTAAGTAAGATACAATCCCAAACATTCTAGCATTGAAATTAAAAAACAACAACAACAACAGTGCGTCCCGAGTATGGAACTCCTTTATTAAATGAATTTTCACGCTGCCCACCTACCTAACAAAGCAGCAAAGATAGGGAAGCGGTTTGGGTTCAGGTCCAGCTGCTTGGCAACCTCGTGCATCAGATATTGGCTTGTGGTGAGACTTTTCCCATTCCGGCTCAGTTTTAGGGCATGGGCACTGAAATAGTAGGGGATGTTGCACAGGGCATAATCAGAGTCGTATGCAACTAAGCCGTGGAAGCCGTTTTCTCTGCAGAAACCGATCACTTCTTGATGATGATCCTCGATGCTCTGTGCAACCTGTGCAAGGGAGAAGACCACTTCGTCAGAGGCCAGGCACCACTTCAGCACGTGCTCAATACACAGACATATCTGTACAGAATCTGTAAATTCCAGATATGGAAGAGATGCAAGAGAGCCAAACAGTCAAAACTAACAATCATTAAGTATGCAGCACATTGCTCAAATAGGAAATTTCAGTGGGAAATAATCTCCCGGTCAGTAACTTACGATCCCATCCAGGCTGCAAATTAACTTTCAATGTCTTATCAAGTTCAAAGATCACCCTGTTTAAAAATACACGATGCCAGGTGGCCCCTGTGACAGTATTTTGAAGGAAAAGAGACAGATGGGAGAAAAAGAGACAGAAGAGGAAAATAAAGAAGTGTAAAGGACGGAGACAGAAAGAAGCCACCCACCTCTCAGTGAAAACAAAATAATTTCTTCAAAGTAAGTCAAAGCAAATAGGTGAAATAACCAGAAGGATTAAAAAAAAAAAAAGCCAAGTATTATCCATCACCTACCTTACTATAGACCCTGAAGCATTCAGCATATGGGTAATAATAAGAATGAACATGTTTACCCCCAAATAACTGTCAGGCGTTTATTCTGTGCAAAGGACCAGCTCTGGTGGTACAGCACCAGGTTCAGGACAACTGTGAAGGGTAGGTCTAAATTTACTGCCTTTTTAGTGATGAAAACTACAAGCTGAAGCTTCTTTACTTCTACTGGCTCTCCCATTGTGAAAAGTCAACACCATCTATCTCAGGTGTCTGTCACATACTAAAGAGGGCAGAGAAGCAACACCCACAGAAAAGCAAAAAGCCCCCAGAATTTCTCTATTCCAAAAAACATACCAAAGGGCATTGAAAAACATTTTCCTAAAATTATATATATAAAGTCAAAGACAGTTCCTCTCCTGCTGTTACCCACACTCATTTAACCAACTAAAATTTGGCAGTTTTTTTTTCCCCCTACAATGGGTAAAGGTATTTTAGCAAACAGAATTTTAAACTTAATTGGGTGATTCAGCTATGGAAAATAAACTCTCCATAGAGCCCTAAAGGTAAAAAACAAGTGCCCTTAAACATAAATTTCTAGAACTACACTGCCCGATTTGTGTCTACATTGAATTAAAATTTAAAATACATGAAAAATTAAGTTCAAGTGTTAAATGGTCACCTACTAGATGGACATCATTGTAGGGTTACTCTCATTTCTCACTGACTTTCACCAAATTTTGTTAGAAAGTTAGTTATAATGAAATCTCAGCGGCAAAGCAGTCCTTTTAAAGATGCATATTTAAAGGAAAAATAATTTTTTGCATTCTCTTAGTATTTTGATAAAAATATTTTGCTTTACAAAGAAAACAATAACAACGTACAATTAGTCAATTACTGTTCTTAGAATAGGATGATGCTGTTTTATCTCAATCTAAAAATAGAGTACTTTCACTAAAATAGAAAACTAGTTAAAATTTTTTTTAATTAGCCCAGCTTCACCTAGAAATGATAATCTCCAAGTCCATGCTCTCTACCTCAAATCACTTTATTACATAAAACTTTATATTTACAGCAATGTCTTAAGGCATTTAAAAATCACCAGCAATTCCTGTTTTCCAGACATCGTTAATATTAAGTCTGCACAATCTTCCTAAGAGGCCCTGAAATGAAGAGAGATTGTGAGTTACCACCCCCTCGCTCCAGTCCCCTCAGAGGAGTTCTAGAAAAGGCAGCATGGCTGCTTGCTTCATAGAGCCAGATATCCTGTAGAGGAGATGGGGCAAAATTAAATGTATGAGTTGAGTACTGTACAAGCTATATTTTGCAAGAGAGTTTGTTAACCTATTCTTCCAGGAAACTGAGGCTGCCAGAAGTTCAGAACCTAGCTCTGCCCAGCTCCAGGACAAGAGCGGTCCAGAGACTCATCCTCCCTGAGCACCCACTCTCTACATGCCTCACAACATATTACCTCATTACCCTCACAACAACCCTTGGAGGGGAAAGAAGGAGGTAGCCCTGTGTGGTCACTCAGTGGGGTGTTCAAGCAAGGGAACAGCAGGCATACTGACTCAGAGCTGAGTGTGGTGTCTGCAGCCTCATCCCAGAGACCCAGGAGACAGCAGTAGGCAATGGAGTCAGAGCAGGCAGGGACAGATCTAATCTGGCAGGTTTTCAAGGAAGGCTGTTGGCACTGTAAAACAACAGGCAATGTATTTCCAGAGCTGTAAAGTACTCATACTCTTTGACTCTGGAGCAATCTTACGCCAGGAAATAGAGCCTAAGAAACCAACGTATCTGATAAAAAACGTTGGGAGCATAAAAAGGGTGAGGGTAGCCTTCCATGGGAAAAATAAGTTAACATTAAGGAGCTGGGTAAACACAGCAACTACACAATGTTGTGGAGAAACTTGAGAAAAGCTTAGAACAAAATATTAAACAAAACCATTTCAGAATACAATATCCGCTACATACAACCACATAAAACTGCACCTGTGGAAAAAGACTGAAAGGGAGTAAGCAAAAACTAACACAGTTGTGCAGGGTGGCACAATTATGCTTTAAAAAAAAACAAAACAAAAAAAACTTTATTTTATTATTTTTTTAACATCTTTTTTGGAGTATACTTGCTTTACAATGGTGTTAGTTTCTGCTTTATAACAAAGTGAATCAGCTATACATATACATATATCCCCATATCCCCTCCCTCTCCCACCCCTCTAGGCGGTCACAAAGCACCGAGCTGATCCCCCTGTGCTATGCGGCTGCTTCCCACTAGCTATCTATTTTACATTTGGGTGTGTATATATGTCCATGCCACTCTCACTTCGTCCCAGCTTACCCTTCCCCCTCCCCGTGTCCTCAAGTCCATTCTCTACGTCTGCGTCTTTATTGCTGTCCTGTCATTAGGTTCTTCAGAACCATTTTTTTTACATCTTAGCATACGGTATTTGCTTTTCTCTTTCTTACTTCACTCTGTATGACAGACTCTAGGTCCATCCACCTTCCTACAAATAACTCAGTTTTGTTTCTTTTTATCTCTGAGTAATATTCAATTGTATATATGTGCCACATCTTCTTTATCCATTCATCTGTTGATGGACACTTAGGTTGCTTCCATGTCCTGGCTATTGTAAATAGTGCTGCAATGAACATTGTGGTACATGACTCTTTTTGAATTATGGTAGAAAAAAAACTTTTTTAAAGGAAAAAAATCTAATAAAAAGTTGAAACAGCCCTCATATACGCCACGCCCACACTGGCCACCTCTATGCCACCGCAATGGGGGCAAATACTCCTCCTTTCACATCCATCTCCTGCCAGACAAGGCACGCAATTTGCTCATCTACATATCAAGGGTCTAGCTTGGTGCCTGGCACACAGTAAAAACTATTTATGAAATGAAAAACTCTGGGAGTCCCAGTTCAGGGGCCCCAAACAGTCTTTAAATTATCTATAAAGATTACTATAAACTATAAACAGCAGAAACCAACAGCCAGTAGAGCCTTATAGAGCAGTTTCATCTATCTCTGGGGAGTGGAATGTAGCGCTTTCCACAGTCACCTCCTTCCACTGACCTTTCCCCAAACACAATTCCTCATTCATTCAGAACACTTGGTTTCAGGCTGGCATTAATAAGCAAAGCGAATGAACTATTAATAATTCACTACAAGACTAATTTGCAAATGTTAACAATATCTTAATCCTCCCCCAAAGCACACCTAACATTAAACAAATAATTGTCTGCTAGAATTAATCTCCTAAAACAAAAGATAAAGGAACCCTGCCCTTAAGTAACACAGACTTCAAATCTAAAGCAAGGTGTATAACTGAATCACTTTGCTGTACACCAGAAACTAACACATTGTGTTAGTTCAATCAACTATACTTCAATAAAAAATAATAATAATAATAAAGCAAGGTGGAGCAATCTGTGCCCCTTGTCGTGCTCATCTTTCCTATCTCAGGTACCCTGAGTGATATGGATGGCGAGGAGAGCCAAAATGTCCAGGTTCCAGTTCTGGCTTGATGTCCAACCTGCCTAGCTAGGAATGTAAAATTAATGAATCTTTAAGATTCTTTCAACTTCTGAAATTCTAGTATTCTTCCCCACTGGTTAAAATCCATTTTGCCTTTATCTGAGGAAGGCTACGTGGCACTAAAAACCACAAGGTAACAGAGATGCAATCCTTTCCAACAAGTGAACAATGGAAGCGTGGTGTAGCAGTTACTCAATTAGGGAAATAAAAACCCCACAAAACACCTAAATGAAAGAGTCTGGGTGATGGATACACGACTCTATGAATTTGTACAAGCTTACATCATTGTACATATCATACAAAGAATAAACTTTAATATACACAACTTAAAAAAAAAATCAGCCAGCAGTCAGGGATGGTAGGCCAGAATGCAAACTGACAAGATGTATCAAATTGTATTATAAACCGTCTGTCACAGGGGTGCCAATGAACAACTCTGAAATCACCTTCACATGTGTTAAGGTTGGGGTAAATAGATGGTAGATGACCTCAGTGTCTCCCTATCAGAGAACGGGCTTACAAATGTGCAAAGGGAGGAGGCTAGCATGACCCTGTAGTGTTGGGTTAGCCATGGAGATGTCCGTAAGAACCCACAAGTAGATGACAACACAGACAGACAGGCACAGAAATCATTAGAGATAAGTGTGTGCACGTGGATTAGTCTATAAACACACACATAGATCTCCCAGGTGTCAGCAGAGAACCTAGAAGCAGCAACACCCCAGGAGAAAGAACATCTGTACCCCGATCTGGTTTCTAAATACCATTCTCCACTAAAAGGCATGACACTGAGCAGACGCCCAGTAGATAGATGGAAGGAGGGCACTGCACCTCTGGAGCATTCTCCCCAAATCACAAGAAAATATCAGACAGCCCAAATTGGAGGCCAACCTACAAAATGCCTGATCAGTTCTCCAAAAGTGTCAAGGTCACCACAGAGACAAGCAGAGGCTGAGAAGCTGTCCCAGATCAGAGATCAGTAAGCAGATAAGACGCCTAAAGGCAACAGGGAATCCAAAAAGGATACAGGTAGAAAATGGAAGAAATCTGAATGAAATACATAATGCAGTTAATGGTACTGTACCAATGCTAATTTCTTAGTTGCAACAGTTGTACTAGCTCATAGGATGCTAAGGTGCATGAAAGCTGAGTGAAGGATATTCAGGAACTCTCTGTACCATTTTTGCAACTTTTCTATAAACCCCAAGTTATTCCCAAGTAAGAAGTTTATTTAAAAACAAACAAACAAACAACACAATAGTCTACAAAAGCGGTCCCCAACCTTTTTGACACCAGGGACCGGTTTCCTGAAAGACAGTTTTTCCACAGATTGGAGGCGGCGGGGGGAAAGGAATGGTTTTGGGATGATTCAAGTGCATTACATTTATTGTGCACTTGATTTCTATTATTATTACATTGTAATATATAAAGAAATAATTATACAACTCACCATAATGCAGAATCAGTGGGAGCCCTGGGCTTCCTTTCACTTGCCACTCACTGATAAGAGTTTTGATATGAGTCTGCAAGCAACTGATTTATTATGGTCTCTGTGCAAGCAAACCTCTCTGCTAATGATAATCTGTATTTGCAGCCGCTCCCCAGAGCTAGCATCACCGCCTCAGCTCCACCTCAGATCATCAGGCTTTAGATTCTCATAAGGAGCACACAACCTACATCCCTCACGTGCGCAGTTCACAGTAGGGTTCGCACTCCTCTAAGAATGGAATGCCGCAGGTGATCTGACAGGAGGCAGAGCTCAGGCAGTAATGCGAGCCATGGAAAGCAGTTGTAAATACAGATGAAGCTTCTGCTCACTCATCCACTGCTCACCTCCTGCTGTGCGGCCTGGTTCCCAACAGGCCATGGACCAGTACCAGTCCATAGCCCAGGGGTTGGGGACCCCTGGTCTACAAGACACTAACTGAGAGACTGTTTTAAGCTATTTCATCATGTGAACAAAGCACTGAAAGGCCTGACAGGCAAAGTCTCCGAGAGTCTATCATGTGAAAACACAACTCTCCCCAGACAGTCCAACTAAGGGAAGTAGGAAAGCCCACCACAGATGGCATAAACCTATGAATGAAAGAATAAAGTCCAACAACCAAGAATACCTGTAAGAGGCCCACTGAACAATTCCTCAAGACTTATGTCAAAGAGCCTGGTAAAGAGTCAGGGGCAAAGAATTGGATGCGGTGCAGAGGAGACTCAATGCAAGGTTTGGGTGGGGATAGGAAAACACCTGGATTGCATCAAAACAGAACCTGAGAGGTAGTTTTTTAATTAAAAAAAAAAATTAAATTCCAGAGGTTAAGCTTCTAGGAATCAGGGTCTAACAGGGTATCGCTGTTCTTTCTCCTTTCAGTGTGTCTTTCTTCCGGTCTGAATGCCTTTCACTCCTGTTTCCCATCTCTTCTACTCACCCTATTCCCTGTGTTCTGTTTCTCCAATTCCCTGGCCTTCCAGCTCCTGGCTCAGACTGGGCACATTATGCTTAATGAAAATGGTATGTCTAGTTCTTAATTCTTATTTTAGAAATGAGTAAAAACTATGAAATACAATGCTGGGAAGATTATTTCAATTTGAATTCCCAAAGAGTATAAAGCAAGCTAAAAAATGAAGCCGAGACCTACCTACTCACAGGTGATAAAGAAAGGGTTAAGGCCTCCTATGAGAGTGAGCCAGACTTGGAATTATGCATAGCCTCCTCACAGAAAACCACAGGCTAGTAACCAAAGACTGCCTACCACCTTAAAGGCACTAGGCCTTGACTGATTTTTGCCATGGCTGCCATCACCACTGCATCAAAATGCAACTTCAGATCAAGGGAGTGAAACCGTAGAGCTCCTGAGTACAGTGCACAGAGCATTCAACGTTTACTATTTTTTTAATATATAAATTTATTTATTTTATCTTTTTATTTTTGGCTGTGTTGGGTCTTTGTTGCTGTGAGCGGGTTTTCTCTAGTTGCGGTGAGCGGGGCTACTCTTTGTTGCGGTGCGCGGGCTTCTCATTGCTGTGGCTTCTCTTTTTGCGGAGCACGGGCTCTAGGCGCGCAGGCTTCAGTAGTTGTGGCATGTGGGCTCAGTAGTTGTGGCTTGCGGGCTCTAGAGCTCAGGCTCAGTAGTTGTGGTGCACGGGCTTAGTTGCTCCGCAGCATGTGGGATCTTCCCAGGCCAGGGCTCGAACCTGTGTCCCTTGCATTGGCAGGCAGATTCTTAACCACTGCGCCACCAGGGAAGCCCACTTGATATGTGCTTTGGTAGCCACAACTAGGCTGGGAACCACCAAACACCTCGCCTCACCTCTCCACCCATCCGTCAGCAAGAAGCATGGTGTATGCAATCAGTGTTGAAGATCTTCAGTAGCTGGCAAAACGCCCCACTTTTGGTCCCAATGAAGTATTTTGTATTTAGCTAGGGATAATTTTATGTAACTATATATTTGCCACAGAATCCTAGGTAAATCTTTTTATCTCAATAGTTTTAAGTTTCATCATTAAAAAGGCAGATACATCAAAATTCAGTATTTTTTAAAAAGAATAATGACTAAAAAATTCTCAGGCTTACTTTGTGAATGTAATTATTTATTAATGCTGAAAGCAACTATGGGGAAAGTCCTATAAGAATGAAAATGTAACACTGTTACTCCTAATCTCCAGTGAAGAAGCACTTGTACAGTGAGGTTTTGTGTCTCTGGCATCAGGTGAACTCCACTGCCTACTTTAAAACTTTCTGTACTTCCATTTCTTCATCTGCAAAAATAATAGTACTCTCCTACCTCATAGGGTAGCTGTGATGATTAAATGAGTTACTACATGTAAACAGCTCAGAATCATTCATAAATAATAAGCACTTGATAAATGTCAGGTACTATTTATTTTTAAGTAAGCTATGTGAGAAAGAATCTACTTCTTCATATTTTTCATGCAGGACCTGAAACACTATTAGTTGTCATAAAGAGATTTTCTAACACAAAGAAAAAAATATATGTGGTTTTTCTTTAGAATCATTTTTCAGAGGCTCAGGGAATAATGTGACACGTCCTCCAACCAGCTACCAGCCTTAAAAGATATAAGTTAACCTGAACGTAAAAGGATAAGTCAACCTAAATTCTTTTGTTAAAAAAAAAAAAAAATCAGGCTCTGACCTTTATCCAGCAGAATTCTAGACACTATGTATGAGGTGTGGGTAAAACTTACTCAGGCTACTTACTCCCTACTCAAGTCGAGCTGAAGAGTGAGAACATGAAAGTCAATGCTAACTTTGTAGAAGATTTTTATTGCTGTTGTTTACTTTAAAAGAGCAATTTTAGTGTCATGACATACATTAGCAATGTCTCTAAAAGTAAACCTCTCCTCCTCAGGAAATCTGTAATCATGGCTGAATAAACGTCTTACCTTATATAGCTCTTGGTTATTCTATAAGAATTGGTTGCAGTGGTCTTAAAAGCAAGGAAAAACAATTTCTTTTAAAATAAGGGAGTGGCACATGAAAAGATTCTCAACTTCATTAATCATAGGGAAATGTAAATCAAAACCACGAGATACCATTTCACACCAATTAAGATGGCTACTAAAAAAAAACAGAAATAAGCAAGTGTTGGCGAGTATGTGGAAAAACTGGAACCCTCACACATTGCTAGTGGGAATGTAAAATGGTGTAGTTGCTGTGGAAAATGGTATAACAGTTCTCAAAATATAAAATCACCATATGATCCTGCAATTCCATTTCTGGGCATATACTCAAAAGAACTGAACTCAAGGATTCAAACAGATATTTGCACCCCCATTTTCATAGCAATATTATTCACGATAGCCAAAATGTAGAAGCAACCCAAGAGTCCACTGACAGATGAACAGATAAGCAAAATGTGGTCTATCCCACACAAGAAATTATTATGCAGCCTCGAAAAGGAAGGAAATTCTGATACATCCTACAACACGGATGAACCTCAAGGACATTATGCTCAGTGAAATAAACCAGTTACAAAAAGATAAATTCTGTGTGATTCCATTCATATGAGGTGCCTTAAGTAGTCAGATTCATACAGACAAGAAAGTAAAATGGCGGCTGCCACAGGCTGGCAGAGAGGAATGGGGAGTTAGTGCTCAATGAGGACAGTTTCACTTTGGGAAGATGAGAAATTTCTGGAGATTGATGGTAGTGATGGCTGCATAGCAGTGTGAATGTGGTTTCGCATCCGCTGATATGGAGGGCCGACTGTACTCACTGTACTACACCATTTTACATCAGGGACTTGAGCATCCTTGGATTTTGGTATCTGAGGGGGCTCCTGGAATCAGTCCCCTGCATATACCTGAGGGAAGATTGTACTTAATTCTACTGAACTTAATTCCACTTAAAAATGGTTAAAATGGGCGGGCTTCCCTGGTGGGGCAGTGGTCAAGAATCCGCCTGCCAATGCAGGGGACATGGGTTCGAGCCCTGGTCCGGGAAGATCCCACATGCTTAGCTGTGGAGCAACTAAGCCCCTGCACCACAACTACTGAGCCTGTGCTCTAGAGCCCGCAAGCCACAACGGCTATGCCTGCCCGCCCCAACTACTGAAGCCTGCACACCTAGAGCCCGTGCTCTGCAACAAGAGAAGCCACCACAGTGAGAAGCCTGCACAATGCAACGAAGAGCAGCCCCCGCTAGCCGCAACTAGAGAATGCCTACGCACAGCAATGAAGACCCAACGCAGCCAAAAATAAAATAAATTAATAAAAAAATAAAAATAAGAAATGGTTAAAATGGTAAAACTTTTGTTACAGTTTATTACAATTAAAAAAATAAAGATAAAAATTATAATAATAAGAGGGTGGCACCCCGGCTCCCTGTTTTCTCAGAAATCCTAGGCACTTAGCTCCAAGATATAACTTCCTCCTTGTCAAAACAGAAGTTTTATTTTTCCTTTGGATAATGACATTAGCATATATGTAATATATTATATCTGCCAGCCTACATAAAAGGGTAAGATTTCTTCTTTGCAATCTCTTTAGCAGGTTGCCTGTGATGCAACTGCAATCTGTTTCAATGCTTATTCAATAATAAAACTGTTTTCTTTCTCTGTTAAAAAATTAAATAAGAGACTGAATGTCCTAAAAGAAATGCAAGTTAAACTTCATACATTTTTAAAATAAAAATAATAAAAGGAATGTTGAGGGCTTCCCTGGTGGCACAGTGGTTGAGAGTCTGCCTGCCAATGCAGGGGACACGGGTTCGTGCCCCGGTCCGGGAAGATCCCACATGCCGTGGAGCACGGCTAGGCCCGTGAGCCATGGCTGCTGAGCCTGCACGTCCGGAGCCTGTGCTCCACAATGGGAGAGGCCACAGCAGTGAGGGGGCCGCGTACCGAAAAAAAAAAAAAAAAAAAAAAAAAAAAAAAGGAATGTTGAACCAAGGGGGAAAGGGGTGGGGTGGGAGGAATTGGGAGACTGGGACTGACACATACACATTATTGATACTATGAATAAAATGGACAACTGATAGGAACATGCTATATAGCACAGGGAACTCACCTAGTGCACAGTGGTAACCTAAATGGGAGTGAAGTTCAAAAGGGAGGGGATATCTGTATGTGTTTAGCTGATTCATTTTGTTGTGCAGTGGAGGCTAACGCAACATTGTAAAGCAACCATACTCCAATAAAAATTAATTTAAAAGAAAAAAGGAGTGTTGAAACACCAACATTATTTGTATTCAGTGTCTATTCAGCCTACTATATTAATCTCCTAATGATTCAGCTAACTCCAAGCAATAGTATTCTTTTTAAAAATCCAATTCCAAAATACATCAAAATTTAACTTTTGGAATTTAGAAAAATGAAAGATTGATGCAATTTATTTCAAAATGGTGACACGTGCAAATTCTTTATTGAAATATTTAATGGCTCACATAGGTACAGGAGATTGAAAAACCATGGTGCCTGTGCTCATCCAAGCAGTCCAGGGAGGCCCTCCCAGTCTGGACTGGCTGGCACTCCTGCTGATGACGATGAACAATACACTCCAGACCTATGAAAACTCAACCCTCCAGTAATACTCCTTCCAGTATATTTTCCTACACTAATTGGCAAAATACCAACAGGGTAGTTTCAGTTTTTCCAAAGAAATAAATTTATTCTAGAGACAAGAGGGAAATACCAAGTAACCGGGGTACAAAAGAATCACGTTTCTAGATCACAGATCCTTAATTACTGTAGATTTACCATCACCTTTGCAGATAAATCAGTGTGCCAAGTTCAACTCTATACTGGCCCTAAAATACCTAGAAACAATGTTTGATAGAGCCAGGTATAACAAGGGAGAAAAAAAAGATGGCTAAATGAAGCCAATTTCCCTAAGCAGTCACCCCTTTGATGTCTTCAACACAGCTCCTAAATTAAGAAGCATAAAGGGCTTACTCAAAGATAAAGCCTCTGTGCCAGGTGGCCAAGCTGAGGCTACTTATCTGTGGAATTGACTAGACTCTGGGTTTGAACACAAACTTTCTACCATCTTTCTGCCATCACTGCCTTGCACAAGATGACTAACTGGTGAGTCTGGAATTGATTTATTTGTCCATTTCTCAAAATATTTTGAACACCCACTACATGCCAATGTTCTAAGAGATGGATAACATAATGTTCTAAGAGTTGGTCATCCATCATAGGACTTACTTGCTAGAGAAAACATAAACGTAAGTAAAAAATAATTCCAGCTATATAGAGACATTTGGAGAATTTTAGAATATTTCTATCTGAACTCTGATTCACTTACATCTAATTGTTCTATTTATAAAACTTTGTCTATAAATCCATTGGAAAATAAATCTAATTTTCCAAATTCTAAAGTATTGCTTCTTTAGGGTGGGGGTGGAGAAAATGGGTGAAGTCTAAATATACAAACTTCTAGTTACAGTTGACCCCTGAACAATGGGGAGGGAGGTGTTTAGGCAAACCAACCCTCCACGCAGTCAAAAATCTGTGTATAACTTTATAGTTACTCCTCCATCCACGGTTCTGTATCCATGGACTCAACCAACCACAAATTGTAATATTTACTACTGACAAAAATCCACATGTAAGTGGATCCACACTGCTCAAACACGTGCTGTTCAAGGGTCATCTGTATAAAATAAATAAGCCATGAGGATGTAATGTACAGCATGGAGTGTAGTTAACACTGTATTGTATATTTGAAAGTTGCTAAGAGAGAGCTTAAAAATTCTCATAAGAAAAAAAAGTATAACTATGTATGGTGATGGATGTTAACTAGACTTAATGTGGTGATCATTTAATAATATATATACATATATTGAATCATTATGCTGTACAGCTGAAGCTAATATAATGCTGTATGTCCACTATATCCCAATTTAAAAAAAAAGGAACTCCTCTTCATATTACATGGTATTTATTCCTATGGTCAATTTCCTACTAAGGCTGGAATGTGTAGTATGTTTTAATTAATTTCTTCCCATTGTATAAATTCTAATTGTATAAAACAAAATGAAGAGCAATGTGGGTCTAGAAATATATAAGAGAGAAGGTGTGTGTGTGTATGTACGTATCTTATTTAGAAAGCTAAGCTATATTCTCTTTTTTAACTTCTCTCCTTGGTATACTTAGAAATCTCTATTTCAAACATTTATATGGCTTTACTAAGGCCCAAAGCTTAGAATTCTTTGACTTGTTCACATCAGGATTTCCTAGCCTTGGCACTGGTGATATTTGGGAATGGATAATTCTTTACTGGGGGGCTGTCCTGTGCACTGTAGAATGTTTAGCAGCATCCCTGGCCCCTGCTTCTAGATGCTTGCAGCCAGTATGCCCTCATCTGTGACAATCAAAAATGTCTCTAGACCTTGCCAAAATCACCAGCCCTCTAGCCCCTGTTGAGAATCACTTACTGCTCTTCACTGACTAAATAGATTGTCCTATGGCATCAAAGAAAGTTCCAAACGTTGACATGGGAAAATGATGTAAACGAGCCACCCCCAGCCCGCTTCCACTAGAGTAAACTCCTTAAAGGATTCCATTCGTTTCTGTTATATTCACTCTTCCACACCTGGCCAATAGCAGGCACTCAATGTTTGCTAAAGGGAGAATGAATCATCACTGGAAACCAGAGAAGAGAGAATAAGAAATTTAAAGTAAGAAAATAAATCTTACTTAATGGCCACTGACCCAGGTGTTGAAAGAAAATAATTAAATTGCCTATATAAAAAGAACAAAGTAAATATATGATTAAAAAGTTGAATGCCTACACTAAACATAGGAAATACAGGAGGAGTAAAATTAGTCCCTGGCCTCAAGTAGCTTAGAGTTAGTGCGGGAGATACATATGAAGGTAGCTACAATAAAGCTTTTGAGATGAGCTTTGAGGTAGAACCAAAATTCTGGCAAGCGAAAGTGGGGCAGACAGAGGGAGACATCAGTAGAGTTGGGAAATGGACATTTCTTGGGGAAACAGTGAACAGTCTGGTTGGGAGCATTTTAAAAGTATAATAGAAGAATTCTGAAACTAAGGAAGGTAGAATGGATTCAGATTGCAGGAGGGTCTAAAAGCCTGAATAAGGAGTTTGCCAGGAGAATGACTCACCTGAGGACCCTGCAGGATGCTCTGACATTGTGTGCAAGATGAGTTCCACTGTTGATACTAGGCATGGGGGCCTGGTCAGATCCAGAGGCAATTCTACTATCCACAGTAAGACACAGTTTAATATAATGGTATTTACCCTTAATACATGTCTTGCATTCTACTTTTTATTCTATTTTATTCTGTGTGAATTTTTCTAAATGCTGATAAACACCCAATAATTTGGTTTCACAACCCACCAGACCTTTTTGGTAAACTTGGTGAGTTCACATGTTGGGAATACTAGAAATGAGGAACAGAAGTGTAAGTAAGAGACTGCTGGGCTAGAACTGACGTGTCATATTGCAGGGACTGGCAGGAAGGAATGATAAAAATGCCAAAGATGACTCCAGGGTGGCAAGTGTAACTTTGAAATAGGTGACCATCAGGCTCAAACCAGTTAGGGCTAAAAGTGAAATCAGAACAGACTGGGAGAAGAGACAATTGTGGAAAGTGAAAGGAGTAGAAGTCAGGCTCTAGGGGGGACATGCAGTTTGAAGTCTTAAAGGTGGTATCATTCTTCCTGCTAATTATAGGGGGCAAACCCTAGGGTAGCTAAAGTGATATTACAATAGTCACTAGAGGTGAGTAATCTGAGGTCAGATTAGAGAGGAGAAGAGTCAGTTTGTGTGTTGAATGGGATATGGGAGAAGTAATCTCTAAGTACATAAAACCAGCTGCTCAAGTCTTTGAGAACAGTAAAAGGGTGCACTGGAAACTGTCAGATGTTGAAAGAATATGTGCATAGTATTAACCTCACAAGAGGTAATATGGGGAATAATGAGAAGAGTATATAACAGAGAAGGTCCACAGAATTATGGCATTTATGGAAAGTCATATTTCAGTAACTCCAGGAAATGGAAGTGCTTTGATAATCAAAAAGGCTTCAACAATGCAATGTTGAAGGGAAGAGGCAATGGGCTTTGGTAAGTCTAACTTTAAACCTAAAAAATGGGTGATAATCGTTGATAAGTATCAGTGCTGAAGTCACAAATTGGTGGCTCAAGATCTGAATCTAGCCCAGAGTCCATTTTCCTTGGCTTAAAGGTGTTTTTTAAATGGGATAATTTCAAATAAAAATCTGGATTTCTGACTTTCTTGAAAAATCTGAAGGTCTGGCAATGTTGGCTCTATAGTCTTGTAAGGCTTTTAAAATGTGCACACTCTTCAATCTATCAAATTTGTGTGTGCATACCATTTGTAGGGGATAGATAAATTATACACTATGCAGGCATTAAAAAGAATTAGAACTGTAAGTATAGACATGAAAAGATTTTTTACATACTTATAAAAAAACAAATTGCTGAATAATGTAGTGATCACATTAATGTTAAAAACTATTTTGATAACCTATGATATATAGTATAAAATATACATAGGCAGCTGCTGTGGAAAATAGTATGGTGACTCCTCAAGAAATTAAATATAGAATTACCAAATGATCCAGCAATTCCACTCCTGGGTACATACCCCAAAGAACTGAAAGCGGGGACTCCCAACAGATTTTTGTACACCCATATTCACAGCAGCACTATTCATTAATCACAACCAGCCAAAGGGGGAAGCAACCCAAGAATCCATAAACTAAATGTGGTCCATCCACAGGATAGAGTATTTTTCAGCCTTATAAGGGAAGGAAATTCTGACACAACATTACAATATGGATGAACCTTGAAGACATTATGGCTAAGTGAAATAAGCCAGTCACAAAACTGGTACACTTGAAGAAAATAAATATTTTTAAATAAGTATTTTAAATGTATGGCTGGTTTGAGTTATAACGTGGTCAATTCTGAATTTTAAGTATTCCCTGATCAATTAGAGATCTTTAAGAATAACAGTATATTGCTAGCTTTCAGTGTCTCTTGGATAGAACCTGTGCTGCCTGGAAAAAGCAGCAGAGGCGTTTTGCTATCAGATCTGACCTGAGAGTGAACTGCAGGTAGTCACACCCCACAGCATTCTTACACAATGAAACTGAACTTTGACTTCAGCACACCACTTCCCTCTTGAAGGGGTTACTGGTTACTTGTCCCCAGACGTTGCTCAATCGGCAATCCCGTTTCTTCCCATATTAACAAAACACTGAGGGCTAAATGAGACAGCACTGTGAGAGATGACCTAGCATGGGACTGGCACCCTACAAAGTATACAAAGAAAGAGATCATCATCCCAAGATCTCAGGCCACAGCCTAATCTCACATTCTTCCAGTGACTTAAAACATGAGCTCTGCTTTATGTAAGATCTGAGTAAATACCCCAGAGTACCGATTCAGGATAAGATTTCAAGGACTTCATTATAAACCTGCACACCAACACCACAAGTCTTGAGGCAGAAACATTTAGTAAAGCTCCAGGCATTTAATGCCACCAAGATTTTTAAATCAACATCAGTCCTCACCAAGTTTCAAAGGTTATGATGACTCAAGGCACACAAGAGGAAATGCTCCTAGTAACTAACAGAAGCCAAATTCAGGCCGGGCAGTTTAATGACCTGAACAAAATTAGCTGATGTGTGGGCCAACTTCTAATGGTTAAAGAAATGTAATTATTACTTTAGCAAAGACATACTCTTCTAAGCCAAAAAAGATTTCTCTAAGCAAAGCTGACAGGAAATTAAGACTTTCTGCCAGTTTGCAGAACTCTGGAGACGGCCAATACGACAGTAGATTTTTATAAGAAAAATGCCTCATGTGCCCAACATTATATATAGTGAGATGTTTGCATCAATTCCTTTGTCAATTTTTATTTAACCTTAAAAAAAATACAAATATCATACAGTAAAATTAACTTTTATTTACTTTTGATGTATAGTTCTATGATTTTAAAACATGCTACCAGGGCTTCCCTGGTGGCGCAGTGGTTGAGAGTCTGCCTGCCGATGAAGGGGACACGGGTTCGTGCCCCGGTCCAGGAAGATCCTACATGTCGCGGAACGGCTGGGTCCGTGAGGCATGGCCGCTGAGCCTGCGCATCCGGAGCCTGTGCTCCGCAACGGGCGAGGCCACAACAGTGAGAGGCCCGTGTACCACACACATACACACAAAATGCTACCACCACTACCATCAGGTTACAGAACAGTTCCATCACCCCACAAAGCTCCCTCCTGCTGTCCCTTTATATTCACACCCTCAGGCAACCACTCATCGGGTCCCCATCACTACAGCCTTATCTTCAAGAGAATGTCATATAAATAGAACCATACCTTTTGAGCCTGGCTTCTTTCACTCAACATGAAGCTATAAAGACTCATCCAAGTTGTATGTATCAGTAGTTTCTCCCTTTTTATTGCTAAGTAGTATTGCACAGTACCATAGCTTAACTATTCACCTATTAAAGGATATTTTGGTTGTTTCCAGTTTTGGCTATTATTTATAAAACTGCTATGAACATTCAAGTTCAGTTTTTTTGTTTTTTTGGGATTTTTTTTCAGTACGCGAGCCTCTCACTGCTGTGGCCTCTCCCACTGCAGAGCACAGGTTGCGGACGCGCAGGCTCAGCGGCCATGGCTCACGGGCCCAGCCACTCCGCGGCACGTGGGATCTTCCCAGACCGGGGCACGAACCCGTGTCCCCTGCATCGGCAGGCGGACTCTCAACCACTGTGCCACCAGGGAAGCCCCTCAAGTTCAGTTTTTGTGTGAATAATTGTTTCATTAGGAAAATACCCAGGAGTACAATTGCTGGACCACATGGTAAATGCATTTTATAAGAAACTAAGGGAGCTGTTTTTCAGGATGGCGTGCCATCTTGCATTCCCACCAGCCATGTGGGACGATTCCAATTGCTCAGCATTCTTGCCAGCACTTGGCATTGCCAGAATTATTTATTTTAGCCATTCTAACAAGTATGTAGTGATATGCCATCATGGTTTTAATTCACTTAACCATTTAATGGGCATTTTTAAAAAACAGTACACTCCCTTCACTCCCTTAGAGAATGCTGAACATAAATTTTTCTGGCTCAAAATCATCCTCATAGAGTAAATCATACTGCCCTCAGGGGCTACTGAAGTACATAGGGTTGTTTTCTTTCTTCTAAGGAAGCCCCAGAATTATGTGTCTTTTTTATAGCTTTTTCTATCTTCTCCCTTGTGAAGTGTCACTTCCTTCTATTAATGGTGCGCCTGCCTGGCAGACTTTCCTCTGCACCCTTTTCTCAAGCTAAGTTTAGAAATAGATAACTAAGCTTATCAGAATTACATCTGAAAAGGAGAGGGCAGTCTACAAGGGAGAGAAGTTGATTCTTCAAGGAGGAAACAGAAAGCTTTTTTTTTCCTTTTTGGGTCACTATACCAAAGCTTCCTGACCTCTCATTTGGCTGCTGAGAAGTTTTTAGTAGCTAGATTTCTTAGGCATTTTCCAAAAAGGTGAGGCTACCAGTTAAGTGTCCATCAAGGAATTGAGTCATTACTATATTAAACTGTAAAATTAACACTATATTGTGGTTCTATATCAGGAGTTAAAAGCTTGTCTAAAGCAAAATAATTATAGACTCAATTATATCTTGAGTGCAGAAACCTAAGTGGAAGAAATGATCTTAAATATAGTTTCTTACTAACTTACACATTGGTCAAAATTCTGGGCACCTAGCAGGTAAGTGAAACATTTACAGGGGCACAAAGATAAATACCAAGAAATTTTACAATTAAAAGAGAATTTAGCAGTTCTTTCAAAAGGTACAGCGACTGTGTACAAACACTGACTCTAATCCTAAGTAAAATTCACGGTGTTCCTTTGAAAGCCACTTGACTAGAAAGCTCACTGTCTTTCCAGTAGTAGTTTCCATTTCTGAACAAGATAAAACTGTTAACACTCAGGGCATCTTCTGGAGGTGGATCACACCTGGGAGTCGGCACCGTCTTACTTCGCAGAGAGCCCAGGCTCCAGGGCAGAAAATGCCAGCAGCAGTCCCTGGCTCTCAGCCAAACTTCCCCAGGGACGCAGTCTAGGTCTCCGCCATACTCACAGACCAATCGCCGCTCT
>NW_006796103.1:817897-819932 GCF_000442215.2 Lipotes vexillifer
GCCGCCCTTCCAGCAGCCTCGACCCGCACACTTAGAAACCCTGTCGCCAATTGCAACAGGATCGGGGTGGGACTTCCGCTATCACTTTAGGCTTAACCACCACCATCTCAGCACAGGCAAGAGCAATCAGGAAGTTTGAATTCCACAAACTTTGGGAACAAGCACAGTTTCAAGCAGAAATAAAGGAATGACAAACACGTTGGAAGGCAGAGTGGCAAAAGTCAGAAAACCAAAACAGCCCCCCTAAAAATTTTAAACAAAGAACAATCAAAAAGGAAGCAATCAAAACTCAAGTCAAGGGTCATTGATTTGCATGTTATCTCTGCCGTGGCTGCTAGGTCCTCAAGCACTCCTTGGCCTGGGTTCAGGGAGGAGACCTCTGCCAAAAGGACAGCAGAATGCCGGACAGTCAAAGCTCTGATTACCTGAGTTCACAGCCCAAAGTGGTGGAGTCCTCACTGTGCAGAGAGAAAGAAATCCTGGAAACTCTGATTCACATTCTCTTTGCCCTGACTCTGAACTACTCTCTTCACTTCAGAACCAAAGACTTTTTCACGTAGACTCTAAGTCACAGAACTGACAAAATTTCAGCATGTCAAACTTTATGATTCTTTGAAATCTAACACACACGAAAATCCGACAATTTCTCTAAAAACTGTCATCTTCCAGGGAACCTGGACCCAGCCCTGCGTTCTCAAGAGGAGGCTAACTCCACAAGCCTTGCCCAGGTTACTGCCCCCAGCTGAGCCGGGGTGACAGCAGTAGGCAGACCTTCCATCCACCCTCAGTGGCTGGAGACCCCTTTCTGTCGCCATCTAGCCCACTTGCTCCCCCAAAAAACCTGTTGCTGTTCAAGCCCTGCTAAAGGAAAACCAACGTCTCATAAAAGTTCAGGTTAGTAATCTACCTGCTTCAAAGAGTGGAGGAATACTCCGGATCTCAGCGATGGTGGCACTGCACCCTCCAAGCCTGCAGCTTATCCGCTGGTCTTAAGGTTCTCGGACGGCCTGGAGCAGCCGAAGTTCCCAGACCCCGGGCACTCGCAGCCGCCGGCCGGGCTCCAGGCCGCGCGTCCATTTTGCAGCAGTTCAGACCGGGAGGGAGAGGCGCCTGCAGTCCCCCGGACCCAGACCCCGAACCCTGCCCAGCTCCAACTTCAGATCCCGACCCGCTCGGACCCCAGACCCCAACCCCGGCCCCCAAGCCCGGACCCTAGACCCCGACTCAGGCCCAGACCTCTGGCCCGCTCCTTGTCTGGTACCCCAAACTCCAGTCCAGCCCCGACTTCGGACTCCAGATCCCGACCCACCCTGACTCTGAATTCGAGCGACTCCGGCCCCACGCCCACGCAGACCCCAGCCCAGCCCCGGCCTCCAACCCCGCCCCCGGCCCCCAGGCCCACGCGGACCCCGGCCAGCCTGCCCGCCCGGCGGGCCGCACCTTGACGTGGAAGCGGATGAGCGCCAGGCGGATGCAGTGCGCCATGCAGACGGGTGGCAGGAACCAGACCTTGGGCGGCGGGGTGCCCTTGTTCTGGACATGGCTGACGATCTGCTGCGCCGTCTGGCGCTCGTTGCCCTGCCGCTTGACCCACTCGTGCAGCCGCGCCTTCTCGAGCGCGCCGTTGAAGAAGACGAAGAGCTCGATGTTGCCGCCGAAGCAGGCCTTGGCTAGCGCGGCCAGGTAGCCGAGCATGTGGTTCCACTGGCCGCCGCTCACCCAGTCGGTGTAGAAGCCGCCGTAGAGGCGATGCAGGCAGTTGTCGGCGTCCACCAGCAGGCGCAGCGGCGTGTGCGGGGGCCGCTGCCGCCCGCCGCCCACCAGGCTGCCCCGGGCCAGCTTCTGCAGCTCCACCGGCACCACGGCGCTCGGGCAGTGCTTCTCGATGTAGTCCTGGAAGCCCTGCACGCCCATGGCGGTGGCGGCGGCGGCGGGCGCTGGGCGGCGGGGCGGCGGGGCCGGGGGCGGCGGGGCCGCGGAGCCTGTGCTCCGCAACGGGAGAGGCCACGACAGTGAGAGGCCCGCATACCGCAAA
>NW_006796103.1:820005-867429 GCF_000442215.2 Lipotes vexillifer
GGGGGGCCGGGGGCGGCGGGGCCGTGGCGCTGGCCGGGGCCGGGGCGGCGTGCTCTAGGGGGGGCCGGGCCGGGCCGCGGGCGCGCTCATGGCCGCTGCTGCCGCCATGTGCTACCGCCTCCCAGGGCCATGGCGGGGAGGGACCTGCGCCGTGCGCCGCTCCAGGCCCAGGCCAGGCTGAGGCGGCCTCGCGCGGGCGGGCGGGCGGCGGCGGAGGGGCGGGGCGATGCCAGCTGACTTACGTGGGCCGGCGGAAGGGGCGGAAGAGGCGGTGCCGCGGCTGAGCTGCCGGTACCCCGGCCTGAGCGGTTGGTATACTGAGCGCCAGGACTCCTACCGTGACCCCCAGTCCCAGACCGAGGAGGACCGACTGGGGAGAGTCCGCGAGGTCCAGTCCAGGGACGGGGGCGCCGGGCCCAAGCGGCGCCGCTGGGCCTGCGCGAGCTCCCGGGAGGTCCCAGAGCAGTGGCCTCATCTCGTCCCCTTCCTGGTCTCCCAGAGCTGGTCACCCGAGGAGGCCACATCCCCGGCTCCAGGATCTGGTCACCCCGAGACGGCCTTATCCCCGGAAGCCGGTCAGGCAGCCCTCTCCCCGTACCCGCTCGGAGCCGGTCACCCCGAGGAGTCCGCGTTCGGTCCTCGGGATCTGGTCACCCTGACGAGGCCTCATCCCGGAAGCCGGTCACCCCGAGAAGGCCCCGTCCCGTCGTTGGTCACCCTAAGGAAGCCCCATCTTAGTCCCCCGGGTCCAGTCATTCCGAGGAGGCCCTGTCTCGTCCCCAAGGACCGGTCAGAGGAGGCCCCTTCCCATCCCTGTGCCCTGAGGAGCCCTAATCCCTGGGGTCTGGTCACCCCAAAGAGGTCCCGTCCTCGTCCCAGGGGGACCAATCATCCCGAGGTGGGACCAGTGCCCTGGCCGTGGTGGCTGCAGAGGGAAAGTGGGCAGGCTGGTCAGGAACTGGAAGTTGGGTGCATCTGGGAGGGAGGAGGGAGCAGAAGCCACTGTCCCCAGTGGAGAATGGAATAAGTCTCTGTGCTGTGTCCCCAAGGGTAGTTACTGAGTTTGAGAAATGATCACCTGCTCTCTCAACCTTAATCGCGTTAGTATCTTTAATTAACTTGGGAAATAACTCTCCAGACTTTTGGTTGTTCACAAGGAGTGGAGTCATAATTCTGAGGAAGTTGGAAAGGTGGCAGATTGACCCCACTGCCCCCTGGGTTTACTGCTTTTCTGGGAGAAATAGGGCGGTGTGAGCCGGGACCCTCACTGGAGCTCCCTTTTAGGTAGCAGGATTCCCTACAGGCAGATCTGACTCAACCCACTCAAAGTGGTTTCACTGTCTGAAGGAGCCTCAGGCTCCCCTTTTTCATTTTCACACCAGTAACAGATTTCATGGCCCAGACACTGAAATGACAATCTATAATGTAATATACAAGTAGCCTTAGTGTCAGATAATCACCGAAGAGACTTTAAAAACAGTAGATCTGTTACAGCATGTGAAATGCCTCCTTTCTATTTAGTTCCGACTGTGGAATGCCTATCTTCCCTAACTCTCACTTTCCTGAGGCTGTGCAACCCCTCCTAAGGAAAATGATTTAAATCCTTCTTGCTGTAGTAACATCTTCTGGAAGGAGATCCTTTCATGACTTCTGTCCCAGAGCTCAGCAGTAATTGCTTTTTAAATGAGGTTAATACTATAAGTATATTATGCTTCAATAAAATGTTTTTAAAAACAGATTAATGTCTTACAGAATGAAGCATTTAAAAACTCAGAACTCTTTGAAGTTTGGAAGTGGTGCTTTTACTTACCTCCAATTCTCCTGTCTGTTCTTTTTTCTGGAGAAACCTCTGTAGAGGAGCAGGCCCCAACAGCAGGTGCAGAGCAGATGGAGCCTGCACCCATGTAGGTTCCAAGAAGCATCCATACTCTCTGTCCCCGAAAAGGCAAGTTGAATTTTTCCATTTCTTATAACTTCATCTCAAATATAGGCCAGTATGATATACACATAAGTAAAATGCTCTTGGTATTTTGATAAGTATGTTTAATTTTTAAAAAACAGACTTTGGCAAGTTAAGCCACTTACTCATACACAAAATTAGAGATGAAGCCAGGATTATGTTATTTAGCCATTTAAAGCCACGTTAAATACTGACACCACAAATATTCAAATTTCCTTCTATAATCCACTGTAGGTTCACAAGATTAGGAGTAGTAATTTTAATCACTCATTGTAATTTAATTTATAGCATTGCATTCCATATTTACTTTTGCTATGTACTGTTTTTATTTCTTTTACATGTGCTTGCTTTTAACATTTTAGATGCTTTAGTGCCAGTGTCTGGGGTTCTGAGAATAAATTTATTTTCACCTTAAGACAGTATAGAGGACTAAGGTTCTGGAGTCAGACTACCAAATTTGTCTAGTCCTACCTCTGTGCCCTTGCATAAATTACTTAAACTTTTAAAACCTTGCTTTCTATCATCTGTACAATGAGGATATTAATAGTATTTACCTTCCAGATTATTATAAGGATTAAATGAGACAATTTGTGTGCTTACCACAGAGCAAATGCTCAATAAATGTTGGCTTTTGTAACTATTACTTCCACATCCTATAATTGTATAAACTTTATCCTTGAGAACATGGATCAGTTATCTTACTTTTTGAAACCTTAAAATTCATTTTTATAAGTATAAAACGTAAATTCATTTATGCTTACTTTCCCTATTTAAGTATGTGTTCACATTAAAAAAAATAACTCTCGTATGTTTTGAGTAACATTGTTAGTGGCTGGCAAGATGTTTGGCTGAAAATATTTTATATAATCTTCAAATTCAGAGGTTGGTTGAAGTTAAATTTTTTAAGTATCAAGGTAAAAGCAAACATCTGTATTTAAAATTTAATAAAAATTATAATATCTTCTTGGGTTCACAATATATGATAACTAATGGTTGGGGACTTTCCTATTTGCAACCACCTTTATCTTTGGACATTTCACTTAGAGCGTATGAGAAAACTTTTTTTTTTTTTCCCCATGGTTGGATTTTTTTCGTTTTATTTCTTGGTTCATTTCAATGACCTGTATCATGAGAGTACAACTGAGCAGGGCTATTTCCTCTTTACAGATTTTCTAGGAACAGCAGATTTGCGGGTAAACTTCAGTTTTGCTCTGTTTGGGGTATGGGGTGTCCTAAACTCTCCTTGCTCCACTGTCTTCCACTAAGTCAGGGCCCCCCCTCTTCCCAGGGAGGTCCCAAAGCTAGCTAGACTTCCAACTAAGAAGTTGGCTCCTAAACTTTTTCTCTGAATGCCAATGGATCCATCAAGTACACACCAGGGCCTTTCCCATTGGACAGAATTCTCATCATTATTGATACATTTCCTGTTGCCATTGGCGTTTTTTAAGGGTAAAAGCAGCAGCAGCAGCAGGATCCATCTCATTAGCACAAAGCCATCAGGACTACTGCCCCCTCTTTGCTTTAAAGGGGCTCTGATGCCGGGGCACTTGCAGATGTATGTGATCCGGCGAGGCAAAGCTGCACTGTGTACCGAACACCCACCCACCGCAAACCAGTTGTTGCACTGTTAGCCAGAGATGCTTTTTCTAGAAAAGATGGACTGCAAAGGCCAGTTGTGCACAAGCCCCTGCCGCAGCTCACAGCTTGGGCCCTCATGCTTGAGCAGTGACGCTACAGAAAACGGGGTGATGAGGTGCGACTCTCTGCCCTACCTCCTCAAGCACACAGCACAGTGAGGGGCTAGGGGAGGCTCCCACAGAGCAGACCCCAAGTTCTTGCACCGTGCCATCTCCCTAGTCCAGACTTCATGGCATGGCCCCCAGTGGCTAAGTTAGGCCTGGGTTTTACCCCTGGTCCCTTAGAGGCACCAATCCGCCCAGATTGGAGACTGCACAGAGAGCTAGGGCTGAAGCATCCCGGATCATTCCAATGCTGACTGACAAGTGACTGTGGCCATCACCACAGGCAAAACGGGGTGGGGGGCACACTTTGCTGGTCTGTGAAGTCTCTTGGAACCCCTGACATTTTCTATATGAAGGTATCTGAGAGCAGCTGCTAGGATTTAGCCAACCCTCCGGCCTGGGGTGACCTCAGCACGTCCCAGCAAAAGTTCAGAAAGAGCCGTGTCTGGGGGTGGAGAGGTGGAACCAGCAGTAGCTGCTTCCCTTGGAAAGCTGCGAGGCTGTGGCGGAGGGCACCTGGCCTCCTGGTCCTAGCGACGGGTGGGTGGGATCTCCCTGCCTCTCCAAGTGACAAGAGGTCGGGTTAGAATGTGTGTGGATTCCCCAGGGATGTGCCCCAGGGGGGATGCTCTTATCCCTGCTTTAGAAGGCATCTGATTGGAAGAAGCTTCTCCATAATGCTCAAAACCTTTCATCCTCGAGAGATCCTCTGAGCGGCCCTCAGCCAACCCTGTGAGCACCGGATGGCATGTTCAAGGCTGCCCCCGACCTACCACAAGTGGGTGAGAACAAACTTTCATAGCCACTCACAGAAATGGGTGACCAACTGTCCCCATTTGGGCGGGACTGAGGGGTTTCCTGGGAAATGGACTTTCAGTGCCAGAACGAGTCCTGGGCGAACTGGGGTGGTTGTCACATTACACAGCAGCCTGGAGGACTGATGGGGGGCCGGAGTGGTTGTCCTGCCAGAAAGCTGGTCTTCTAAGTGCACCCAGGGAGCTACGCTGCACCTCCTTAGGCCAAGGATGGCAGGAGCAACCCCTCCTGTGGCGCTGATTCACCCAGCCCTTGGGATGCAGGGGAGGGGGCTTCGGTGTCCCCTGCCCCTGGATACCAGGAAAGATCAGGCAGGCTGGTGACCTCCACCGAGCCTCTGTCTTCAGGGTTCCCCCGCCTGCTCATCTCTGCTTCTGGGCCTTTCTGTGCTCGGCAAAGATTGGTTTGGGCCTCTGCCTATCCTGACCCAGTCCTCCCAGGGCTGCCAGAATCAAGTGTCCAGGGTGCCCTCAGATGGGATCAGGCCCCTGCATCTCCCTCACTTCCCAAGGCCTACCTGCTCTGGACCTGCCCCAGGGGAGTGGGAGAAGCCAGAAGAAGGGGGAGCGCTGGGGAGTGTTGCCTGGACCCTGCTCTTCTCTGAGCCAGCACCATTCCCACCCACGGGCCCTGAAGTCTTGGCTGGCTGAAGCCACTGTGGGAGTGAGCTCTTGAGGTAGGGCAGGAAGTAGCAGCAAGACTCCTGGGGGAGAGAGGGGCGGGGACAGGCCCTGGGGCCGTGGTGACAGGCAGGCGGGGGGCGCACCGAGGGGTGGGGTCACCAAGAAAACGCATGAGTTCTGGCGCTACTTTCCTGGTGGTGAGCCGGGCCTGGGAGCTTAGAGGAAGGATGGAGGGAGGGAGCCGTCTGAACTGTGGAAGGCGTAGGGCCTCTTGAGGGGCCCCACAGAACCCCAGAGTAGGCAGCACCACTGCAAGAAAGTAACTCATCCGCTGGTGCCGGATGAGCCGCTGGGGCTGTGGTGGCTGAGGGCATCGATGCCCGAGGACGGGCTAAACGGCTCGGTCTTGATGAAGGAGCCACAGCTGGAGACCAGGTGCCGGTCGTCTGCGGGCATTCTCTAGAAAACTTTTTCACTAAGAGATTGCCCCACAAGCAAGAAAAAAAATCTGAAAAATAAACAAAAATGCTAAAAAGGACATGGCCCCAGGCTTTATAAAAATTACAAAAAGAAATTTCGGAAAAAAATTTATGATCAATAGACAAAGAGAGCCAACCCGTGTATGCAAAAATTACTGATGTGTGGAAAACCAATGACAGAAATACTTATTTTCAGCTCTTTCACATTTTAGCCAATTTAGTTTTGATCAATTAATCTATAGCCCAAAGTAGGAAAATATTACCTATCTTATTTACATGATTCTTTCCCAATTAAAGTGTTTTGTAGTAGAATAACTTTACTTAATATTCTACTTAGCTGAGGCTTCTATCCACTAAAAGGTTAAACTTTCAGTGTTTCAACTAAGGTGACTGAGACCCATGTAAACATTAGCATATAGTAGGAGAACAGCTGGCTGGGGCTAAGCATGAAATGTGTGACCCTAGAAGAGAGCAAATTAATCTCTGCTTGGGATTTGAACATGTAATGTTTACCTAGCACTAAGCTCTAATCTGTTAATTGATTGTCAATTTAAATTACCTGGAAGAACACACAGGTATCTCTACAGTCTTGAGGATTTTGTTGTTGTTTTTGTTTTGGTATTCTGCAATTAAAAAGTGCTTTTTGTCTTTAGTTATGTGGATTAAAAGTCATGTTCTCTTCAGAAGTATGAATACATGTTCTCTTTCAACCATAATTTTTTAAAATAGGTATACATTATAGTTCTAAATTGTACATCAATGGGAAAGTATAAGTGAATTTCATTAAATGCAAATTTCTAGGGCTTTTCAAGAATAGAGGGAGTTTCCAAATGTGTGGCTGACAAACATTTTATATAATCAGCTGGTTACCATCTCAGCTGAAGGGTTACTGTACTCCTTCATTACTAATTTTCCCTTCCCTATCTAACAATAGTTCGGAGCTCTTTGGTGCCCATTTTTTCTGAAGTCTGTAAAGGATTGTCTGTGTTCCCTCTCCACCACTTGTGGAAATACACAGAGGCCTTCCTGGCATTTCCTGTGTATCCAAGACCTCTTCCTCTCCACATCAGTCCTTACTGACAGGAGGCATCAGTCTGCCTTGACTCCCACCCTCACCTCTGGGAGCTGCTGAGAAGTAAGTAGACAAATATCCATAGGGATGCTTTGGAAGACAATACTCAGTTGGGCATATATTCTCTCATTTGAATAGAAGAACTTTATAGTCATCCCTTACATACTACCTTATGGAATCTTCAAAAAATATTTTTTTTTTTTGGCCTCGCCGCACTGAACTGCACCGCTTGCAGGACCTTCAACCAGGTATTGAACCCACACCCTCTGCAATGGAAGCTCAGAGTCCTAACCACTGGACCACCAGGGAATTCTGCCTCCCCAAATTTTTTTTAGTAAACGAAATCTTATTTTTTAACATGATATAAATCAAATGAAAATTTTATTTTTTTAAAGCAGGAATCTCCATTCATAAGTACAAAACCATTTTAAGATTTAAGTAGAGACTAGTTATCATTAAATGGTCTATTGCATTTGATAAAAACCATAAAAATGTTTCTGGAAGGAGCAGTTCTCTCCCACCAGAATATGAAAAGCACCCAGCCCTGACAAGGCTGGAACACATGAATCTGACCTCCTCCAGGGTGTCTGGGGCCTCAGACAGGTGAGAGCACATAGTCATTCTCTGGAAACTGAGCTGAGGCTCCTGGCACAGACCCTGCTGCCAAAAGAAGAGGCCAGGCTTGCCTTTGGAGCTACAAGAATGCAAGTGCCTCTGGAAGACAGGGAGAAAGTTCTGCCTTAAATGCAGATGCCCTCAGGGTGGAGCAGTAGCCTGAGCTTGGGAAAGAGCTGAAGGCCAGAAACAGCCCCTCCTCCCCTGCCCATCACTGCCTCCTCCTCCTCCCTCACTCCTTTCGGGTCTCAGGTAGGTGGTACAGGCAGCACTGGCCCAGGATGGGGGACTGGGGCCTAGAGCTCCATCTTCCACTTCAGTGCAACCTGGAATAAGGATTTCAGCACAGTCATGAGACAATGCCTGTTAAGTCTATCTATCTTATAACATACCTACAGTTTTGTCAAACCAAGAAGCACTATAAATACAATATTTTAAAATAAAAATTTCCATGTCCCTAAAAGAGAAAAGATTATATACTCAATAATCTTATCCTAACATTTATGTTCCTTGAACTACACTGTTCAATAGAACTTTCTGTGATGAAGGAAGTGAGCTGTACTGTCTAATATGGTAGCCACTAGCCATAGGTGGCTATTGAGCACTCGATGTATACAACTGAGGAACTAAATTTTTAATTTTATTTAATTTTAGTTTAAATAGCTACATGTGTCTAGTGGATACTGTAGCAAAAGATCTTAATTCCTAACAAACTGAGCAATTGCATCAGTCTGGCCCCATATTAGATTACATTTAATGTCTCATGTCTCCAACCTGATGGTGAAAATAATATGGCTCCTTTGGTGTTAATATGGTAAGCAAGTACCTGGATTGACCATTTCACCAAAACTGTATACAACTTTTTTTTTTTTTTTTTTTGCGGTACGCGGGCCTCTCACTGTTGTGGCCTCTCCCGTTGGCGGAGCACAGGCTCTGGACGCACAGGCTCCGGACGCGCAGGCTCAGCGGCCATGGCTCACGGGCCCAGCTGCTCCGCGGCACGGGGGGTCTTCCCACAGCCGCTCCACGGCATGTGGGATCTTCCCGGACCGGGGCACGAACCCGTGTCCCCTGCATCGACAGGTGGGCTCTCAACCACTGCGCCACCAGGGAAGCCCAATATATACAACATCTGAGAAAGGTATCTGGATATCTTTAGGAAGGGAAAAGGAATGCTGAATGTCCAAAATAGATATATGTTCATGACATGCATGATAAGACCCTTCCTATACCCTGTCCTTAAAAGATATAGACACTGTGAAGCCATGCCTTCTGAATTTTAAGCCACTGATTATATACTGAATCACTGGTGAGCTACGTGTCTAAAGAACATGTCCTATTTTTATTTGATCCATTTTTCTTTTTTTTAGCATTTATTTAACTCACTGCAAATTCACTTAACTACCCTAAGAAATCAATATCTATATCTTAACACAAAAGTTCTCATAAGAAACATCATGGAACTCCTTGCAGCTATGAACATACACCATGATATTTCCATGACCTAGTCTAGAAATCTGTGCCAAGTAAGGTTAATTTTTAACAGTTTAATCCACTAAGTAGATGCTTATTAAGCATTCATATTTTTCATATTTGTAAAGTACATATTGTGACTCAGATTTATATCTTATTCTCCACAAACTCACAGACTACTAAGAAAAGAAAATAATTGCATATATAACTTGTATTACCAAGAAAGATATTGATTAGTACCAATGGGAAGATCAGAGAATATATCCTAGGAGATCATATAAGGAAGAAACTAATTTTAAATTGAAGCTTCAAACTTTCATTTTCAGCCAAGATGAAGTAACAGGAACTGACTACCCTCCCACCTGAAACAATAACCAAAAAAACCCAGACAACATAGGTGAAACGATGGTTCTCAAGACACTGAACATAAGTCAATAAAGGACAGATCCTTGAGAAATGGAAAACAAAGGAGATGAGCCCTACAATTGACCCACCTCACTTCCTGTTGAGTTTCCAGGCCATGATGTAAGAAAAGGAACCCACAGAGCCTGGCAGCCTCCCTAAATTGAGGGGATGAAACTGGGAATCTGGGCTGGGCAAGAGGGCTAGAATTCACAGGGCAGAGTACTGGAAAGAGGAGTGGTGTACAGAGAGAGGACTCCAGAGATCTGCAGAGACTCCTCCACAAATATTCAGCTGAGAATCAATTAGTGAATACATGTGAGCAAGCTACCTGAGGCAGAGGAAAAATCCATCGGGAAGGATGAAAGGATACAGTGCCTGAAGTTCACGTGAGGCCAGAAGTAGTGCTTGTCCCAACAGATTAGAAAATCACATCATTCAAAAGTCATCAGCTGGAGTACTAAAAAGGCTCTTCTAGTAATGAGATAAAATTAACTCCAGACAAGGATTCTGGGAAGATAATGGAGTAGGAAGCACCAGAAATCTGTCTCCCACCTAGACAACAATGACACTGGCAGACTCTGTTTGATGTAACTAATTTGGAACTCTGGAGTCTGTTGAAGACTTACAACTTCTGGGGAAGGCTTGGATGGTAAATTTTGGTTAATTTTAGTCAATTTCAGCTCTTAGCTGACAGTAGTAGCTACACATCCCCACCTCCAGCCACATGGCAGGCACTGAGCAGCTTGCACACAGCTTGCAGGAGCCAGGGTAGACAAAAAGGACCCTGTTCCCCAAATATTGGGGATCTGTGCTCTGGTCACTGATTGCTTCTTCTGATCACAGAAGTGCATGGAAAAAGGCAGGCAGCCATTGTTGCTGCACCTCCCCTCACATAACCCCCCCCCCCCCCCCCCCCCTTCTCTCCTCTAGCTGAACAGCCTTCTAGGAAATTTAAAGGCCAGTACCCTTTTCTCCTGCCTTAATTTTTTGCTTTTCCCCTTTTGGTAGTCAGACATTAAAGACTAGGACATTCAAAAACAACTACGTATATGGGGGGAATTAGAAAGTGACTAAATGTGCTCAAAGAAGGGCTCAGAAAAGACCTAAGAAAACATTATTTTTATTTTGAAAAAATGATCAAAACATCATACGCTGAGGAATGGTGAGAATCTGATTTCCAGAGTTACCATATTATTAGATTCAAATGTCCAGTGTTCATTCAACAAAAACTCACACAAGGCATACAAAGAATCAGGAAAGTACAGCCAATTCAAAGGAAAAAAATATAATTCAAGAGTCTGTCCATGAAATAGACCTAATGGAATATATATTAAACAAAGACTTTAAAACAACTGTCCTAAGATGCTCAAAGAACTATATGAAGATGTGGAGGAAGTCAAGAAAATGAGGTGTAAACAAAATAAAAGTATAAATAAAGAGATAGAAAGCCTAAAAATAAATAAAAAAGAAATTCTGGAGCTGAAAAGTACAATAACTGAAATGAAAATTTCACTAGAGGGATTCAAAGGCATTTGAGCAGGCAAAAGAAATAATCAGTGGACTAGAAAATAAGAGAGTGGAAAGTATCCAGGCTGAAGAACAGAAAGAAAAATTGAAGAAAAGAAATGGAGCCTAAGGGAACTGTGAGACATCATAAAACATACCAACCTACTCCTCATTGGAGTCCTAGAAGGAGGAGAGAGAGAGAAGGTCACAGAGAGAACACTGAAGAAATAATGGCTGAAAACTTACCAAATTTGATGAAAGGCATGAATATAAATATCCAAGAAGCTCAATGAACTCCAAATAAGATGAACTCAAAGAGACCCACACTGAGACACATAATCAGACTTTCAAAAGACAAAGACAAAGAATGAATCTTGAAAGCAGCTAGAGAGAAGCAAATCATTACAAAATACAAGGGATCTTCAATAAGATTATGTTCAGATTTCTCATCAGAGACTTTAGAGGCCAGAAGACAGTGGGATGATATATTCAAAGTGCTAAAGAAAAAAATCCATCAACCAAGAATCTTATATACAGCAAGACTGCTCTTCAAAAGTGAGGGAGAAATAAAGACATTCCCAGATAATCAAAAGCTGAGGGTGTAGCCACTAGACCTGTTTTGCAAGAAATGCTCAAGGAAATCCTCCAAAGTGAAATGAAAGAACACTCAGCAGTACCTCAGAGCTGTATGGAGAAATAAAGATCACAATAAAGGTAAATACATGGGCAGTTTTTAAAGCTAGTATTATTGTAACAATGGTTTGTAATTACACTTTTTGCATTCTACATGATTCAAGAGATTTGTATATTTAATGGGAAAAAATTAGTGTAAAAGCTAGTATTACTGAAACACTGGTTTGTAACTCCAAACCAATGCTTTTAAAAGAATTATTAGTTTTTGTTTTGGACACACAATGTATAAAGATGTAATTTTGTGACATCAACAACTGAAAGGGGCAGAATGAAGCTACAAAGGAGCAAATAATTTGTATGTTATTGAAGTTAAGCTACTATAAATTCAAATTAGATTGTTATAACTTTAGGATGTTAAATGTAATTCCCATGGTAACCACAAAGAAAATAGCTATAGAATATATACAAAAAGAAATTAAGAATGAATTTAAGCAATTTACTACAGAAAAGTCAACACAAAAGAAGGTAGGAATGCAGGAAATGACAGCCCCCCCCACAAAAAAAAGCCAAAACAAAACTATAGGGCAAATAGAAAATAAATATCATCACAATGACAGAAATAATTCCTCCTTATCAGTAGCTATTTTAAATATACATCGATTAAACTCTTCTATCAAAAGATAAAGATTGCCAGAATGGATAAAAACACATGATCCAACTAGATATTGTCTACAAGAAATCACCTGAGATCCATACACACAAGCAGGTTGAAAGTGAAAGGATGGGAGAAAGAGTCTATGCAAATAGTAACCAAAAGAGAGCATGAGTAGCTATACTAATATCAGACAAAATATATTTTAAATTAAAAAATCACAATACTGGATGGAATGACTGGAAAGAAGATAAATAAGGAAATAGAGGATGTAAACAAACACTAAACCAACTATATCTAGCAGACATATACAGTACACTTCACCCAAGAACAACATACACATTCTTTGCAAGTGTACATGGGACATTTTCCCAGGTAGACCATATGTTAGGCCATAAATTAAGTCTCAATAGACAACAACTAGGGTGCCTGCTGGATGCTGGTGTGGGACCTTGATGCCCAAGGAGATGGGAGAAGCCCTTGAGTGACCGGGTAGGACATGGAAGGAGTGAGGGGGGGAAGGAGAAGTGGGGGCCAGACAAGACCGGTGCCCCTGAGGGGTGGCTGAGAGGGGGAGGGGTTCCCATGCCTGGAGGGGCCCTCGGGGGCTCAGAGGATCAGGGAGAGTGTGCTTAGCATTTCCTCTGCCCAGTCGGGCCCTGGGAAGTTTGCTGGGCTCCCAGGCCAGGTCTCCCACCCTCCAAGGCCCTCTCTGGGCCACGTTGGTCCTAGCAGCATAGGAGGAGGTGCGGGGAGAAGAGCAGAGGTGGATGGGGAGGGGCCCTCCAAGATTGGAGGATCAGGGAAGGCATGGAGGGCGCTTCCTCCACCAACTCAGGCCCCAGGAAACACGCTGGTCTCCCAGGCCTGGTCCTCCATTCTCTGGGACCCCCTCAAACCCCATGGGTCCTAGGGTCATGGGAGGGAGGGAGGAGGGGGGAAGAGGAAGAGAGGTAGACGGTGGGCGGGGATCCTCCAGGACCAGAGGATCAGGGGAGGTGCGGCAGGTGTTTCTCCCACCCACTCAGGACCCAGGAAGCCTGCTAGTCTTCTGGGCCCAGTCCTCCTTTCTCTAAGACCCCCTCTGGCAGCAGGGGTCCTAGGGGCATGGGCCAGGGGTAGAAAGAGGAGGAGAGACAGATGGGTAGGGGCCCTCCAGGATCAGAGGATCAGGGGAGGTGTAGAGGTTGTTTCCCGCACCCACTTGGCCTCAGGAAGCCTGTTGGGCTTTGGGGTCTCTTCCCCTACCTTCAGGACCCCCTTTGGCCATGTGGCTCCTAGGGGCATAGGAGGGAGGAAGGAAGGGAAGAAGAAGAGAGGCCAACAGGGAGGGACCCTTCAGGGGAGGATCAGGGGGAAATGCGCCTAACATTTCCCTCACTCACTTGGGCCCAGTGAGCCTGCTGGTGTCATGGACCTGGTCCTCCAACCTCCAAGGCCAGAGGTACTTTTGGACACTGCCTACTGCATTGAGTATAAGCCCCACCCCCCAACCCCAGGGCCTTTTCCAGGCCTGTGGGTCCTAAGCATAGGCCCTACCCACCACCTAAACCCTACCTCTGCCTAAGCCCGGCCCACCACAGCCAAGGCGTTTTTCGGCTTTTTTTTTTTTTCTCCTCTTTTTTACTATTGTGGTTCTGCTTTACCTTCTGGTTGTTGTTTCATCTATATTTTTACTTTTTTATTCTTTCTAACATACCTGTTAGTTTTCTAATCCTATTTTATTTTTTACTCTTTGTTATTCTTCTGTTCCTTTTTTTCTTTTCTCTTTTTTCTTTTTTTCCACCCCATGCTGCTTGTGGGATCTTGGTTCACAAGCCGGGGGTCAGGCCAGAGATCCTACAGTGGGAGCTCCAAGTATGAACCACTGACTAACAGAAAACCTCAGATCTCAGGGAATATTCATCTGAGTGAGGTCCCCTGGAGGTAATCATCTCGGTACCAAGACCCAACTCTACCCAGCAGCCTACAAACTCCACTGATGGAAGCCTCAGTCCAAACAACCAGTAAGACAGTAACACAGTCCTACCCATCAAAAACAAACAAAAAAATGACCAAAGAATATGTCACAGTTGAAGGAGCAAGGTAGAAACCTACAAGATCAAATAAATGAAGAGGAAATAGACAACCTACCTGAAATAGAATTCAGAGTAATGATAGCAAAGATGATCCAGAATCTTGGAAATAGAATGGAGGTATGGATTGAGAAAATACAGAAATGTTTAACAAAGATCTAGAAGAACTAAAGAACAAACAGAGATGAACAACACAATTAACTGACAGGAAAAATACACGAGAAGAATCAGTAACAGAATAACTGAGACAGAAGAATGAATAAGTGAGCTGGAAGATAGAATGGTGGAAATAACTGCTGAGCATCAGAATAAAGAAAAAAGGATGAAAAGAAATGAGGACAGTCTTAGAGACTTCTGGGACAAAGTTAAACACACCAACATTTGAATTATAGGGGTCCCAGAAGAAGAAGAAATAGAGAAAGGGTCTGAGAAAATATTTGAAGAGATTATAGTCAGAAACTTCCCTAACATGGGAAAGGAAATAGTCAGCCAAGCCAGGAAGGGCAGAGAGTCCCATACAGGATAAACCCTAGGAGAAACACAACAAGACACATTAATCAAACTAACAAAAATTAAATTCAAAGAAAAAATATTAAAAGCAACAAGGGGGCTTCCCTGGTGGCACAGTGGTTGAGAGTCCGCCTGCCGATGCAGGGGACATGGGTTTGTGCCCCGGTCTGGGAAGATCCCACATGCCGCAGAGCGGCTGGGCCCGTGAGCCATGGCTGCTGAGCCTGCACGTCTGGAGCCTGTGCTCCCCAGCAGGAGAGGCCACAACAGTGAGAGGCCCACGTACCACAAAAAAAAAAAAAAAAGCAGCAAGGGGAAAGCAAAAAATAACATACAAAGGAATCCCCATAAGGTTATCAGCTGACTTTTTAGCAGAACTCTGCAAGCCAGAAGGGAGTGGCAGGATATACTTAAAATGATGAAAGAGAAAAACCTACAACAAAGATTATCCAGCAAGGATCTCATTCAGATTCAACAGAGAAATCAAAAGCTTTTCAGACAAGCAAAAGCTAAGAGAATTCATCACCACCAAACCAGCTTTACAACAAATGCTAAAGGAACTTCTCTAGGCAGGAAACACAGAGAAGTAAAAGACCCACAAAAACAAACACAAACAATTAAGAAAATGGGAATAGGAACATACATATTGATAATAACCTTGAATGTAAATGGATTAAATGCTCCAAAAACAGACACAGGCTGGCTGAAAGGAAACAAAAACAAGACCTGTATATATGCTGTCTACAAGAGACTCACTTCAGACCTATGGACACATACAGAGAAAGTGAAGGGATGGAAAAAGATATTCCATGCAAAAGGAAATCAAAAGAAAGCTGGAGTAGCAATACTCATATCAGATAAAATACACTTTAAAATAAAGACTGTTACAAGAGATAAGGAAGAACACTATATAATGATCAAGGGGGTCCATCCAAGAAGAATATATAACAATTATAAACATTTATGTACCCAACATAGGAGCACCTCAATACATCAGGCAAATACTAACAACCATAAAAGAGAAAATCAACAGTAACACAATAATAGTAGAGGATTTTAACAACCCACTTACACCAATGGACAGATCATCCCCACAGAAAAATGAATAAGGAAGCACATGCTTTAAATGACACAATAGACCAGATAGATTTAAGTGATATTTATAGGACTTTCCACCTGAAAGTGGCAGAATAGACTTTCTTCTCAAGTGTACATGGATCATTCTCCAGGATAGATCATATCTTGGGTCAAAAATCAAGCCTTGGAAAATTTAAGAAAACTGAAATCATATCAAGTATCTTTTCTGACCACAGCAATATGAGATTGGAAATCAATTACAGGAAAAAAAAAGCTAAAAAACACAAATACATGGAAGCTAAACAGTGTACTATTAAATACACAACAGATCACTGAAGAAATAAAAGAAGAAATTTTTAAAAATACATATAAACAAATGACAATGAAAACACAATGACCCCAAGCCTATGGGACATAGCAAAAGCAGTTCTAAGAGGGAAGTTTAGGGACTTATCTGGTGGCACAGTAGTTAAGAATCCTCCTGACAATGCAGGGGACACGGGTTCAAGCCCTGATCCAGGAAGATCCCACATGCTGCAGAGCAACAAAGACCATGTGCCACAGCTACTAAGCCTGTTCTCTAGAGCCTGTGAACCACAACTACTGAAGGCCACATGGCTAGAGCCCATGCTCTGAAACAAGGAAGCTACCACAAAGAGAAGCCTGCACACTGCAACAAAGAGTAGCACTCGCTCACTGCAACTAGAGAAAGCCTGTGCAGCAATGAAGACCCAATGCAGCCAAAAATAAATAAATAAATAAATTAATTAATTAAATTTTTTTTAAATGAGGGAAGTTTATAGCAATTCAATCTCACCTCAAGAAACAGGAAAAATCTCAAATAAGCAATCTAACCTTACACCTAAAGCAACTAGAGAGAGTAGAACAAAGAAAACCCAAAGTCACTAAAGGAAAGAAATCATGAAGATCAGAGCAGAAATAAATGAAATAGAAATGAGGGAAACAATAACAAAGATCAATAAAGCTAAAAGTTGGTTCTTTGAGAAGATAAACAAGATTGATAAACCTTTAGCCAGACTCATCAAGAAAAACAAGTAGAGGACACAAATCAATAAAGTTAGAAATGAAAAAGGAGAAATCACAACTGACACCACAGAAATATAAAGGATTGTAAGAGACTACTACAAAAAACTACATGGCAATAAAATGGACAACCATGAAGAAATGGACAAATTATTGGAAAGGTAAAATTTTCGAAGACTGAACCAGGAAGAATTAGAAAATATAAACAAACCTATCACAAGTAATGAAATTGAAACTGTAATTAAAAATCTTCCAACAAACAAAAGTCCAAGACCAGATGGCTTCACAGGAAAATTCTATCAAACATTTAGAGAAGAGCTAACACTGATCCTTCTCAAACTCTTTCAAAAAATTGCAGAGGGAGAAACACTCCCAAATTCATGCTATGAAGCCACAATCACCCTGATACCGACACCAGCAAAAGATAGTACCAAAAATGAAAATTATACACCAGTATCACCGATGAACATAGATGCAAAAATCCTCAACAAAATACTAGGAAAGAGAATCCAGCAACATAGTAAAAGGATCATACACCATGATCAAGTGGGGTTTATCCCAGGAATTCAAGGATTCTTCAATATACACAAATCAATCAACATGATACACTATATTAACAAATTAAGGAATAAGATCCATATGATCATATGATCAATAGATTCAGAAAAAGCTTTTGACAAAATTCAACACCAGTTTATGATAAAAACACTCCAGAAAATGGGCATAGAGGGAACCTACCTCAACATAATAAAGGCCATATATGACAAACCCACAGCAAACATCATACTCAATGGTGAAAAACTGAAAACATTTCCCCTAAGATCAGAAAAAAAACAAGATGTCCACTCTCACCACTCTTATTCAACATAGTTTCAGAAGTCCTAGCAGCAGCAATCAGAGAAGGAAAAGAAATAAAAGGAATCCAAATTGGAAAAGAAGTAAAACTGTCACTGTTGCAGATGACATGATATATGTCATTTCTATACATAGAAAATCCTAAAGATGTCATAGAAAACTACTATAACTAAACAATGAATTTGGTAAGGTTGTAGGATACAAAATTAATGCACAGAAATCTCTTGAATTCCTATACACTGACAATGAAAAATCAGAAAGAGAAATTAAGGAAACAATTCCATTTACTATTGCACCAAAAAATTGGTACAGCCACTATGGAGAACATTATGGATGTTCCTTAAAAAACTAAATACATGTGTGTGTGTGTGTGTGTGTGTGTGTGTGTCAATGGAATATTACTCAGTCACAGAAAAGAATGAAATAATTCCATTTTCAGCAACATGGATACCTATAGATTATCATACTAAGCAAAGTAAGTCATAAAGAGAAAGACAAATACCATATGATATCACTTATATGTGGAATCTAAAATACAACATACATGAACATATCTATGAAACAGATACAGAGTCACAGATATAGAGGACAGATTTGTGGTTGCCAAGGGTGAGGGGGTTGGGGGAGGGAAGGTTTGGGAGTTTGGGATTACCAGATGCAAACTATTTTACACAGGATGGATAAACAACAAGGTCCTACTGTATAGAACAGAGAACTGTATTCAATATCTTGTGATAAACCATAATGGAAAAGAATATAAAAAAGAATATATATGTATAACTGAATCACTCTGATATTGATATACAGCAGAAATTAACACAACATTGTAAATAAACTATATTCAATAAAATTTTTAAAAATCAGAAGAAAAAAAAGAATTATATACCATGACCAAGTGAGGTTTATTCCAGGAATACAAAACTGATCTGATATTAGGAAATCAAAATCAAGCAAAAAAGAAAAATCATGTGGTCATATCAATTGATGCAGGAAAAGTATTTAACAGAACTCAGCCCTCATTCATGAGAAAAACCCTCAGAAAAATAGGAAGAGACAAACACTTTATTGACCTTATGGAGATCATCTACCAAAAAACAAAACAAAACAGACTCCTACAGTTAACATTATACTTAATGGTGAAAGACTGAATGCTTTTCTCCTAAGATTGAGAACGAGTATATTTTCTTCTCACCACTGCTATTAAACAAAACACTGGAAGGTCTAGCCAGAACAATAAAGCAAGAAAGGAAGTAAAAGACATATGGATGGGAAAGGAGAAATAAAATTGTCCCTATTTGCAGATAACATGATTATCAACATAGAAAAATACCAAAGAATCTACTAAAATCACCTAAAATTAACAAGTGAATTCAGCAAAGTCATGGGATACAAAATCAGCAGACAAAAATCAAGTATATATACTTAGCAATGAACATGTGGATATCAAAATTAAAAATACAATGCCATTTACAATTGCTTACAAAAATAAAATGCTTAGGTGTAAATCTAACATAACATGCATAAAATTTATATGCTCAAAACTTCAAAATGCTAAAGGAAACAAAAGCAAAAATAAACAAATGGGACCTAATTAAACTTATAAGGTTTCGCAGAGCAAAGGAAACCATCAACAAAATGAAAAGACAACCTACAGAATGGGAGAAAATATTTGCAAATGATATGACTGATAGGGGGCTAATATCTAAAAAATATAAACAGCTCATACAACTCAACATCAAAATTTAATCAACCCAATTTAAAAATGGGCAGAAGATATGAATAGACATTTTTCCAGTGAAGACATACAGATGGCCAAAAGGAACATTAAAAGATTCTCAACATTGTTAATCATCAGAAAAATTCAAATCAAAACCACAACAAGATATCACCTCACACCTGTTAGGATGGCTTTTATCAAAAAGACAAGACATAGCAAATGTTGGCAAGGATATGGAGAAAATGGAACCCTCGTACACTGTTGGTGGAAATGTAAATTGGTGTAGCCACTGTAGAAAACAGTATGGAGGTTCCTCAAAAAAACTAAAAATAGAACTACCGTATGATACAGCAATTCCATTCCTGGTTATATGCCTAAAGAAGAAAAAAAACACCAATTCAAAAAGATATATGCACCCCAATGTCCATAGCAGCATTATTTACAATATCCAAGATATGGAAGCAACCTAAGTGTCCACCAACAGTTGGATGGATAAAGAAAATGTGGTATATATGTGCAGTGGGATACTACTCAGCCATTAAAAAATGAAAATTTGCCATTTGCAACAACATGGATGGACTTGGGGTGTATGATGATAAGTGATATAAGTCAGATAGAGAAAGACAAATACTGTATGATATCACTAATATGTGGAATCTAAAAAAAAATCCCAAACTACTGAATATAACATAAAAGAAACAGACTCACAGATACAGAGAACAAACTAATGGTTACCATGGCGAGAGGGAAGGGGGAGGGGCAAGATAGGAGTAGAGGATTAAGAGGTACAAACTATTATATATAAAATAAATAAGCTACAAAGATATATTGTACAGAAAAAGGAATACGGCCAATATTTTATAATAACTATAATGGAAAATAACCTTCAAAAATTATGAATCACTATGCTGTACACATGGTGTACAATTTTAAAAGAAATTTTAAAATGCTAATGAAATAATCATGGAAAAATCGAAATAAAGAGATATACTGTATTTATATGGGAATGCAAAAGACCTACAATAGGGCTTCCCTGGGGGCGCAGTGGTTGGGAGTACGCCTGCCGATGCAGGGGACAGGGGACACGGGTTCGTGCCCTGGTCCGGGAGGGTCCCATATGCCGTGGAGTGGCTGAGCCTGTGGGCCATGGCCGCTGGGCCTGCGCGACCAGAGCCTGTGCTCCACAACGGGAGAGGCCACAGCAGTGAGAGGCCCGCATACTGCAAAAAAAAACCCACAGAAATACAAAACTAAAGACCTACAATAGCCAAAATAACTTTGAAGAAAAAGAGAGAACAGAAGTAGAGAATTCACATTACCTAATTAAAAGATTTACTGTAAGTCTAGAGTAATTAAGTCAATGTGATACTGGCATCATGATAAAGAGATCAATGTAACAGAATAGAGAGTCCAGACAAAGACCTGCACATTTGGGGTTGATTTTCAACAAAAATGCAAACGCAACTTATGGAGAAAGGTAACCTTTTCAAGAAGTGGTGCTTACCTAATTGGATTTCCATACGGGAGTAAAAAAAATAGATAAGTTTAATCCATATCTCACAAATATACAAAAATTAGCTTAAAAATTTTGTAAAAAAAAAAAAGCTGTTTGACCTAAATGTGCAACCTAGAAGTGTAAAAGGTCTAGAAAGAAACATAAGGGAAAGTCTTTGTAATATTTTCTTATTTAAAGATATTTTAGATAGTGCCAAAGGCATGATCTGTAAAAGAAAAACTGGAAAATTGAACCCCATCAAAATTAATAATTTGAACTCTTAGGAAGATACTGTTAAGATAATGAAAAGACAAGTTACAGTGGTAGAAAATATTTGCAAATCATTTATATGATAAAAACTTGTATTCATAATACATAATAAAACCTTGAAAACTCATTAAGAAAAAAAATCCCAATGTACAATTTGGGAAATAATTTGACCAGACTCATCACTAAAGAAAATATACAGGTGACATATAAGCACATGAAAAGATGCTCAACATCATTTGTTATTAGGGAAATGCAAATTAAAACCACAAAGAAGTGATATCACGGAATATGGCAGGGTAGAAAGCCCCAGGAATACGACTCTTCACAGAAATGACATCTGAGCTGGTAGGAACTGTCTGCACAACTATTTTGCAACCCTGGTCTAATAGACCTCTTACAGGACCCAGGGGAGTGCTTGATGAAGAAGTTGGTAAGTTTCATTAAATTTTGGTGAATTTTAGTGATTACATGGTAGTGGCTACCATGCCTTACACTCCAGCACCCCAGAAGGCAGCAACCCAGTTCCTGGTGCAGCTTGCTGGGGCCATGGTGGGGAATATGGATCTTGTTCTCCAAAAATTGGGATCATAGGTTTTTATTGTTAATCACTGAGGAGCTGACACAGAAGTTAGCCATTGTTTCAAACCCAAAGGGCTAAAATGTCTTCCTGGCTTGGAGAGAGTTTAAAGAGACAGTATCTACGTTTTCCCCTTTGGGGAACCAGATGCTTAAGGATACCTTTGTTGAGTCAGATTGATTACAAAGACAGTGGAACAGAAACTTTAAGGATCACACCCAAGGAGTTCATGCTTCTCAAAAACAGTTTGGAAAAGTTACATTGTATGGCTTCAGGCTTCAACAAGCAAATCCAGCAATCCATGATAAGGGGAAGAATTGGAATTTTAGAATTCCCACAGCATTATAGTTTGAGTTACCACAACTCAAAATGTCCAGTTTTCAACAAAAAATTACAACACATACAAAGAAACAGTAAAGTGCAGCCCCTTCATAGGAACAAAAGAATTAGAAACCATCCCTGAGGAAGCCCAGACATTTACATTATTAGTCAAAGACATTAAATCAACTTACTTAAATATATTAAATGATTTTTAGGAAATCATGGACAAAGAACTAGAGGAAATCAAGAAAATAATGTCTGTATAAAATAAGAATACTGGGGCTTCCCTGGTGGCACAGTCGTTGAGAGTCCGCCTGCTGATGCAGGGGACACTGGTTCATGCCCCGGTCCGGGAGGATCCCACATGCCATGGAGTGGCTGGGCCTGTGAGCCATGGTCACTAAGCCTGTGCATCCGGGGCCTGTGCTCCACAAGGGGAGAGGCCACAGCAGTGAGAGGCCCGTGTACCACAGGAAAAAAAAAAAAGGCAAAAAATAAGAATACAAATGAAGATAAATAAAGAGAAGGAACTGAATAGAAATTCTGGAGCTGGAAAGCACAAAAACTGAAAGGAAAAACTCACTAGAGGTGTTCAAAATCAGATTTGAGCAGACAGAAGAAAGGATCAGTTGAAGATAAGAACAAATGAAATAATAAATTCAGAGGAACAGAAAGATAAAAGAATGAAGAAAAATGAACAAAGCCTGAAGGACCGGTGAGATACTGTTAAGTGTTCAACAAATGCATTATGGGATGCCCAGAAGGAGAAGATATTGAGAAAGGAGCAGGAAAATATATTTGGCCAAAAAAAAAAATCCTAAATCTGATGAATATGTATATGTACAGTTGAGAAGCTCAACTAACTCCAAGCTGGATAAACGTATAGAGATCTACACCAAGACACATTATCATCAACCTGTCAATACCCAAAGACAAAGAGTGGATCTTGAAAGCAGGAAGGTACAAGTAACTCATCACATACAAGTGATTCTCAATAAAATTAACAGATGATTTCTCCCCAGAAACCATAGAGGACAGAAGGCAATGGGATGACGTGCTTCGTGTCCTTAAAGAAAAAAAAAAAACCCTGTCAATCAAGAATTCTGTATCTAGCAAAACTATCCTTCAAGAATGAAAGAGAAATTAAGACAATCCCAGGTAAAAGAAGGCTGAGAGATTTCATTACCAATAGATCTGCCCTACAAGAAACACTAAAGGGAATCCTTCAGGCTGAAATGAAAGGACAACAGACAGTAACTCACATCCATAAGAAAAAATAACAAGCATAAATATAAAATCCAGTATTATTGTTCTTTTCATTTGATTTGTAACTTCTCTCTTTTTCCTATATAAACTAAATGGCAAGTGTATAAAACAACAGTTATAAATTCATGTTAAGGGGACTACAGTGCATAAGGTGATAATCTGGGATAATAACAGCACAAAGGGTTGAAGTGGAGAACCCAAAAGGGAAGAAATGGGGATGTATGGAAGCAGAATTTTTGTAAAATATTATATCATCTTATGTATTATTCAAACTATGTATTTATTAAGTTTAATATGTTAATTGCAATCCTCCAAAAGTCAGTAATGGAAAATTGAAGTATAAAAACCACAGAAAGCAAACAGCTAAGTGGCAGAAGTAAATTGTTCTTTTTAAGTAATTATGTTAAATGTAAAAGGCTTGTTCTCTCCTATTAAAATACAGTTTTGGAAGATCATATTTTAAAAAACCAGAATTCATCAACATTCTGTTTACAAAATATTCACTTTAGATATGAGGATGAAAATACATTTAATGTAAAAGGATGGGAAAAGATACTCCATGCAAATAGTAACCAAAAGTGAGCTGACTTGGCTGTATTATTGTCAGACAAATAGACTGTAAATGAAAAAAGTTTTCATCATATATTGATAAAACATTTAATATAGCAATAATATATAACAATTATAAACATTAGAAATCTACCATCTTTCTACGTTTTCTGTTTGTCCCATATATTCTTTACTCCCTTTTTCTTATTTTTTCTGTTTTGTTTTGGTCACTTTAGTATTTTGTATGATTCCATTTAATCTTATTTGTTGTTTTAGCACCATTATTCTTTTCTGTTTATTTTATTGGTTGCTTTAGGGTTACAGTATACATCTTTAACTCATGTCAGTCTACCTTCAACTGATATTGTACTACTTTATATATAAAAGAAGCTCCAAAATATATGAAGCAAAAGCTGACATGTTGAAGAGAGAAATAGAAAGCTCTATAATACCAGTTGGAGAATTCAATGCACTACTGTTAATAATGTAGAGCAAAAACAAACAGAAGATAAATAAGAAACTGTAGGACTTGTACAAACACTTTAAACCAACTAGACGTAACAGACATATGCAGAACATTCCACCCAACAACAGCAGAATACACATTATTCTTAAGTGCACATGGAACATTCTCTAGTATTTACCATATATTAGGTTACAAAATAAGTCTTAATAAAATTTTAAAAAGGTTGAAATCATCCAAAGTTTATCTTCTGATCATAATGGAATGAAATTAGAAATGAATAACAGGGGCAAACTGGAAAATTCACAAATATGTGGAAATTAAACAACACAGTCTTACAGAAACAATAGGTCAAAGAAGAAATGACGAGAAAAATTAGAAAATACCTTGAGACAAATGAAAATAAAAACACAATATACAAAAATACATGGGATGCATCAAAAGCAGGGCTAAAGTGGGCATTTATAGTTGTAAATATATATGTTAAAAAAGGAGAAATAGATCATACACCATGATAAAGTGGGGTTTATCCCAGGAATGCAAGGATTCTTCAATATATGCAAGTCAATCAATGTGATACACCATATTAACAAATTGAAAGATAAAAATCATCTGATCATCTCAATAGATGCAGAAAAAGCTTTCAACAAAATTCAACACCAATTTATGATAAAATCCCTCCAGAAAGTAGGCATAGAGGGAACTTACCCCACAGCCAACATCGTTCTCAAGGGTGAAAAACTGAAACTATTTCCACTAAGATCAGGAACAAGACAAGGTTGCCCACTCTCACTACTATTATTCAACATAGTTTTGGAAGTTTTAGCCACAGCAATCAGAGAAAAAAAAGAAATAAAAGGAATCCAAATCAGAAAAGAAGAAGTAAAGCTGTCATTGTTTGCAGATGACATGATACTATACATAGAGAATCCTAAAGATGCTACCAGAAAACTACTAGACCTAATCAATGAATTTGGAAAAGTGGCAGGATAAAAAATTAATGCACAGAAATCTCTTTCATTCCTATACACCAATGATGAAAAATCTGAAAGAGAAATTAAGGAAACACTCTCATTTACCATTGCAACAAAAAGAATAAAATGCCTAGGAATAAACCTACCTAAGGAGACAAAAGACCTGTATGCAGAAAATTATAAGACACTGATGAAAGAAATAAAAGATGATACAAACACATGGAGAGATATACCATATTCTTGGATTGGAAGAATCAACATTGTGAAAAAGACTCTCCTACCCAAAGCAATCTACAGATTCAATGTAGTCCCTATCAAACTACCACTGATATTTTTCCTAGAACTAGAACAAAAAATTTCACAATCTGTATGGAAACACAAAAGACTTCAAATAGCCAAAGTAATCTTGAGAAAGAAAAACTGAGCTGGAGGAATCAGGCTCCCTGACTTCAGACTATATTACAAAGCTACAGTAATCAAGACAGTATGGTACTGGCACAAAAACAGAAATATAGATCAGTGGAAGAGATAGAAAGCCCAGAGATAAACCCATGGACACATGGTCACCTTATCTTTGAAAAAGGAGGCAAGAATATACAATGGAGAAAAGACAGCCTCTTCAATAAGTGGTGCTGGGAAAACTGGACAGCTACATGTAAAAGATGAAATTAGAACACTCCCTAACACCATGCACAAAAATAATTCAAAATCGATTAAAGACCTAAATGTAAGACCAGAAACTATCAAACTCTTAGAGGAAAACATAGGCAGAACACTCTATGACGTAAATCACAGCAAGATCTTTTTTGACCCACCTCCTAGAGAAATGGAAATAAAAACAAAAATAAACAAATGGGACCTAATGAAACTTAAAATCTTTTGCAAAGCAAAGGAAACCATAAACAAGACAAAAAGACAATCCTCAGAATGGGAGAAAATATTTGCAAATGAAGCAACTGACAAAGGACTAATCTCCAAGATTTACAAGCAGTGTATGCAGCTCAATATCAAAAAAACAAACAACCTAATTCAAAAATGGGCAGAGGACCTAAATAGACATTTCTCCAAAGAAGATATACAGATTGCCAACAAACACATGAAAGAATGCTCAACGTCACTAATCATTAAAGAAATGCAAATCAAAACTACAATGAGGTATCACCTCACGCTAGTCAGAATGGCCATCACCAAAAAATCTACAACCAATAAATGCTGAAGAGGGTGTGGAGAAAAGGGAACCCTCTTGCACTGTTGGTGGGAATGTAAATTGATACAGCCATTATGGAGAACAGTATGGATGTTCCATAAAACACTAAAAATAGAACTACCATATGACCCAGCTATCCCACTAGTGGGCATATACCCTGAGAAAACCATAATTCAAAAAGAGTCATGTAGGTCAAAAAGGATCTTGTTGTGATTTATGTCATAGAGTGTTCTGCCTATGTTTTCCTCTAAGAGTTTGATAGTTTCTGGCCTTACATTTAGGTCTTTAATCCATTTTGAGCTTATTTTTCTGTATGGTGTTAGGAAGTGATCTAATCTCATACTTTTACATGTACCTGTCCAGTTTTCCCAGCACCAGTTATTGAAGAGGCTGTCCTTTCTCCACTGTACATTCCTGCCTCCTTAATCAAAGATAAGGTGACCATATGTGTGTGGGTTTATCTCTGGGCTTTCTATCCTGTTCCATTGATCTATATTTCTTTTTTTGTGCCAGTACCATACTGTCTTGATTACTGTAGCTTCGTAGTATAGTCTGAAGTCAGGGAGCCTGATTCCTCCAGCTCCGTTTTTCGTTCTCAAGATTGCTTTGGCTATTCGGGGTCTTTTGTGTTTCCATACAAATTGTGAAATTTTTTCTTCTAGTCCTGTGAAAAATACCAGTGGTAGTTTGATAGGAATTGCATTGAATCTGTAGAGAAATGGAAATAAAAACAAAAATAAACAAATGGGACCTAATGAAACTTAGAAGCTTTTGCACAGCAAAGGAAACCATAAACAAGATGAAAAGACAACCCTCCGAATGGGAGAAAGTATTTGCAAATGAAGCAACTGACAAAGGACTAATCTCCAAGATTTACAAGTAGCACATGCAGCTCAATAACAAAAAAACAAACAACCCAATCCAAAAATGGGCAGAAGACCTAAATAGACATTTCTCCAAAGAAGATATACAGACTGCCAACAAACACATGAAAGAATGCTCAACATCATTAATCATTAGAGAAATGCAAATCAAAACTACAATGAGATATCATCTCACACCAGTCAGAATGGCCATCATCAAAAAATCTAGAAACAATAAATGCTGGAGAGGATGTGGAGAAAAGGGAACCCTCTTGCACTGCTGGTGGGAATGTGAATTGATACAGCCACTATGGAGAACAGTATGGAGGTTCCTTAAAAAACTACAAATAGAACTACCATATGACCCAGCAATCCCACTACTAGGCATATACCCTGAGAAAACCATAATTCAAAAAGAGTCATGTACCAAAATGTTCATTGCAGCTCTATTTACAATAGCCTGGAGATGGAAACAACCTAAGTGTCCATCATCAGATGAATGGATAAAGAAGATATGGCACATATATACAATGGAATATTACTCAGCCATAAAAAGAAATGAAATTGAGTTATTTGTAGTGAGGTGGATGGACTTAGAGTCTGTCATACAGAGTGAAGTAAGTCAGAAAGAGAATAACAAATACCGTATGCTAACACATATATATGGAAGGAAAAAAATGATTTTGAAGAACCGAGGGGCAGCACAGGAATAATGAGGCAGATGTAGAGAATGGACTTGAGGACATGGGGAGGGGAAGGGTAAGCTGGGACGAAGTGAGAGTGACATGGACTAATATATACTACCAAATATAAAATAGATAGCTAGTGGGAAGCAGCTGCATAGCACAGGGTGATCAGCTCGGTGCTTTGTGACCACCTAGAGGGGTGGGATAAGGAGGGTGGGAGGGAGTTGCAAGAGGGAGGAGATATGGGGATATATGTATATGTATAGCTGATTCACTTTGTTTTAAAGCAGAAACTAACACAGCATTGTAAAGCAATTATATTCCAATAAAGATGTTTAAATAAATAAATAAAAGAACACACTCAAAAAAAGGACCGAACTCATGGCCATGTCTTTTGGCTCTTCGTCCTCTTTTTTCTGGTCTGGAATGCAGAAGCAATGCCTGAAGGAGCATCATCCATTCTGTAACTATGAAGATGAAAGTCATACACTAAGGAAGGCAGAGAGGGTAGGAGGAGCCTGGATTCCTGAAGATGACATTGAGCAACTGTCCATGTTCTAGAATTCCTTCCCCTGGACTCCTTTCTGTAAGAGAAAAATACACTCAATTTAAGTTTTCTAAAGTTGAGTTTTCTTTTACCTTCAGCCAAATGCAATCCTCACCCAATAAAAATATTTTCATGGTAATATCAATTACTGCATTGTTTGTAAGACAAATAAAATTGAAAACAATCTAAATGTGCATCAACAGAAGGCCAGGTAAATAAGTGATGGTATACACATGCAATAAAATGCTCTGTAGCAAGAAAGATGAATGAAGAATACCCACAAGTATTGATAAACAATGATCTTTAGGGCTTCCCTGGTGGCGCAGTGGTTGGGAGTCCTCCTGCCAAAGCAGGGGACGCGGTTTCATGCCCCAGTCCGGGAGGATCCCACATGCCGCAAAGCCCGTGTGCCCGTGAGCCATGGCCGCTGAGCCTGTGTGTCCGGAGCCTGTGCTCCACAATGGGAGAGGCCACAATGGTGAGAGGCCCGCATACCACAAAAAACAATAATAATAATAATAACAATGATCTTCAAAATACGTCATTAAAAGAAAAGAATCAAGATTAAAAAAGGAGAAACAAACCAAGAACTTAATTGCACACCTTAAGAAACTATAAATAGAAGAGCAACCTAAACCCAAAGCTAACATAATGTAGGAAATAATGAAGGTCAGAGTAGAGATAAATAAAATAGAAATAAAATAGAAAGCAGAAAAATAATAGAGAAAATCAACAAAATCAGAAGTTGGTTCTTTAAAAAGATCAACAAAATTGACAAAGATTCAGTAAGAAAGAAAGACAGAAGACTAAACTTACTAAAATCAGAAATTTACTGATTTGGGACATTACTACCAATTTTACAAAAATAAAAAATTATAAGCAAATACTATGAACATTTGTATGCCAACAAATTGGATAACATAGATGAACTTAACAAATTTATAGAAACACAAAATCTACCAAAACTGAATCATAAAGAAATAGAAAACCTCAATAAATCCACATCAAGTAAGGAGATTAACTCAGGAATCAAAAACTTCCCAACAAAGAAAGCCCAGTACCAGATGGTTTCAATGTGAGTTCTACCCAATATTTAAAGAAGAATTTAACACCAATGTTTCTTAAAGTCTTCAAAAAAAATTGAAAAGATGGAAAAACTTTAAAACTCATTCTAAGAGGCCAGATACGAAAACCAGATAAAGACTCTACAAGAAAATTATAGACCAATTTTCCTTATGAAGATAAGTTCAAAAGTCCTTGATAAATTACTAGCAAGCTGAATTCAGCAGCATATTAGAAGGATTATACATCATAACTACATGAGATTTATTCCCAAGATGATTCAAGGGTGGTTCAACATAAAAAACTAATCAGTGTAATACACCATGTTAATAGAATGAATTAATAGGAAAAATCCCACATGATCATCATAATTGATGCAGAAACATTAGAAAAATTCAACACACTTTCTTGATTGAAAACACCCAATAAACTGAGACTAAAAGGGAACTTCATAAGCATGAGAAAGCCCATATATGAAAATTCCACAGCTAATATCGTACTCTATGAGGAAAGACTGAAAGCTTTTCCCCTAACATCAGGAACAAAACAAAGGCGCCCACTTTCACCATTTCTATTTAACATCATACTGAGAGTCTTAGCTGAAGCAATCAAGCAAGAAAAAGAAATAAAACACATTCAAGCTGGAAGGGAAGAAGTTAAATTCTCTACACAGATGACATGATCTTATATATAGAAAATCCTAAAGAATCCTCAAAAATATTGTTAGAACTGATAAATGAATTTGGTGAATTTGTGAAATACAAAGTCAATGTGCAAAAATCAGCTATATATATATATCTATATCTATATACTTGCAATGAACAATCTGAGGATTTATTTAAATTACATTTAGAATAGTGTCAAAGAGAATAAAATACTTAGGAATAAATTCAACCTGGGAGGCAAAAGACTTGTACACTAAATACTACAAAACATTGTTGAAAGAAATTTTAAAAACCTAAATACATGGGAAGATATGCCATATTCATGGAGTGGAAGATTTAATATTATTTGAGAAGACAACACTACCCAAAGGGATCTAGAGATTTAATGCAATCTGTACCAAAAACCCAGCAATTTTTACAGAAATGGAAAACCCATCCTAAAATTTAAATAGAATCCCAAGGAACACTAAATAGACATCATTTTTAAAAATTATTTTTTATTTTTTTGGCTGGACCATGTGACATGCAGGATCTTAGCTCCCTGACCAGGTATTGAACCCATTACCCCTGCAGTGGAAGTGCAGAGTCTTAACCACTGGACCAGCAGGGAAGTCCCAAGACATCATTCTTGAAAAAGAACAAAGTTGGAGAACTCATACTTCTCAATTTCACAACTTTCTTAGAGCTACAATAATCAAAACAATGTGGTACTGACATAAGCATAGACATATGGACCAATGAGATAGAAAAGAGAGCCCAGAAATATAATCTCACATAAATGGACAACTGATTTTCGGTAAGAGTGCCAAGACTATTCAATGGGGTAAGGGAAGTCTTCTCAACAAATTGTGCTGGGAAAACTAAATAGACACATGCAGGAGAATTAAGTTGGACTCTTACCTTATACCATTTATAAAAAGTAATTCAAAATGGATCAAAGACCTAAACTTAAGAAGTAAAACTATAAAATTCTTAGAAGAAAACTCTTAGAGCTAACATTATAAAACTCTAAGTGAAAATCTATGACATTGGATTAGGCAATGATTTCTTAAGTATAACACAAAACCCACAGATAATAAAAGAAAAAAAAGGAAAAAATCGGACATCATCAAAATTAAAAACTTTTGTATATCAAAGGTCAGTATTGAGAGAGTATATAGAAACCCATGGAATGGGATAAAATATTTGCAAATCATATGTCTTTTAAGGAATTAATTTTCAGAGTATATGAAAAACTCCTACAACTCAACAACCAAAAAAACAAAAACCCCAAACCAAACACAATTCAAGAGTGAGTAAAGGATTTTAATAGACATTTCTACAAAGAAGATACACAAACAGCAAATAAGCATGAAAAGATACTCAACATCATTATCATTATGGAAATGCAATTCAAAACCAAACGAGATACACACCAGAATGGCTGCAATTAAAAAAAATAAATAACAAGTGCTGATGAGGATGTAGAGAAATCAGAACTCTCATATCTTTCTGGTGGGAATATAAAATGTTGCGGCCACTGTGAAAAATAGTTTGTTCCTCAAAAAGCTAAATAGAATTGCCATATGACCCAGCATTCCATTCGTATGTATTTACCCAAAGGAATTCAAAGCATGAACTTGAACAGATATGCCAATGTTCAGAGCAGCATTATACACAATAGCGAAAAAGTGGACACCACCCAGGTGTCCATAAGCAGATGAATGGATTAATAAAATATGATATATAAATACAATGGAATATTATTTATCCATATAAAGGAATGGAGTACTGATACATGCTACAACGTGGATGAACTTAGAAAACATTATGCTAAATGAAATAAGCCAGACACAAAAGGGTAAATATTATATAATTCCTCTTATATGAAATGTGAAGAGTAAGCAAATTCATAGAGACAGAAATTAGATTAGAGGTTACCAGGGGCTGTGGGAAAGGGAGGAATGGAAAGTTATGACTTTGTTTGAGGTAGTGAAAACTTTTGGAACTAGATAGTAGTGATGGTTGTACAACATTGTGAATGTAATTAAAGTTACTCAACTGTACACTTTAAAATTGTTAAATGGGAAATTCTATGTGATATTTTACCACAATTAAAAAATTAACATTGAATATACCAAAACCCATTGAATTGTACACTTTAGAGGGATGAATTTCATGTTAATTATGACTCAATAAAGCTTTTTAAAAACCACAATGAGATTCCACTACACACCTATTTAGAGTGGTTAAAATTAACAGTGCCTATTACTAAGTGCTGATGAAGATGCACTGGAACTGTAACTCTCACATTGCTGATGGGGAAACAGTCTGAACTTTCTTTAAAAGGTCTGGTAATGGGGTCCCTGCACGCCAGAGTGTGGCAGTATCCCTGTTTTGTTTTTGGTTTTGCTCCTAAATCTTTACTCTCTCAAACTTGACCTGAATATGACCCTAGTCATGGAGAAGCACTGCAAAGGCCAAGGAGATAGCAGTCTACTCAACCCTGAGAAAAAACATGTCTTTCCAGCCAGGGAGACAGGAAGAAGTGACCCTTCTGAAGAATGTGGAAGGAATCTATGTTTCTTTTTTTCCCTCCATTTTCTTTCTTCTCTTTGCCTGAGGGCAGTTCCTTTTGACAAAATCATGGGGCACATTGGCAGGTAACAGAGGGAAACCCCATCTTTCTAGCTAGAGCACCAGGAAAGGGGACCCCTGAGAGCCAGAGAGCCTGGACATCTTGGAGAGAAGAGACCTGGAAAGGGGGCTCTCCAATTCTGTGTTCATACATATGTCTGTGCTCAGTACAGAGCTACATAGCAGCACTTTGAAAGCGAACTGACATTGGAACCACCACTAACAGAGGGCAAGACAGGGTTTCTCAGGCTGAGGCTAACCTGGGTGATTGCCTGCTAAAACAAACAAACAAAAAATCAACATTCTCCAGATAATTTCTTTTTAGAATTTTAGCACATTTAGTCTCCCAACATAAAACAGATGGTTTTTGTTTTGCCCAACATGGAATCATAAAAATGTCTGTGCAAGCTGAAACCGTGCCATATGATCTTAATAATGAAGGGGTAAAATTATGGTTTACTGTGACTTCTAGAAATTTTCATCAAAACATTAAAAACTCATACTGCCATTTATAAATGTATAAGGAAATGGGCATAATAGTAAAATTAACATTTATTTTGCACACTGTAATTGAAAACATTAGCAACACTGAGAATTAAAGTGCTTTTAGTCTTTGTAAAAATGTATCAAGAGTCATTTGAACAGTACTTGTCTTCTTCATATAACTTATTTGACAACTTGTAATATTCCTTTCTAAGTTTGAATTAGCTTCCAACATTTTCTCCTTTGTGCTTTTAATGCCATGAAATATCTCCAAGTTCCTTTAATGTGAAGTTTTTTGCTGGTGTCACTTCCTATAGAACATCTTCATCCTTTTTGTCACAAACAGTTTCCTTATGTATTTGATAAAAATATCTTTACTAAGTTCTGGCTGCACATCTGAGTGTCTGGATTGGCAGCAATATTGACCTCCCCACAGTCAGCTATTTCTTTGATGACACCATTTATGTTGGATTTAAATTGCACTTTTAGTGTTTCCAGTTTTCATTTCTTTACTGCACTTTCATCATTGATGATCCATTTTTGTAAATCATCTTGTGAGCTTATCACTGGGAGACGAGGAGGTAACACAACCACATGCTTTGCTGTCTGTGCATGAACTAAGAGATGCTTGTGACCAGTCACTGATAGACTCTGCGAGAAGTAATGTCATTGGTCACTGAGCATGATACCTGAATTATTTATGTAGTGATTGGTGGGGACTGAGGAGCTAGCAGCACAGTTTGTAGCAAGTTTGTACTTTATGCATTTACTCAGTTAATACACTGTGGTAACTGAAATTTGAACCACGGTGTTGGGTACTAGTGTCAACAAAGCTGTGGTAACTGCAATTTCAGAATCATAAAATGTCACTTCTACTATACTCTATTCATTAGAAGTGAATCATCAATTCTGGCTCACCTTCAAATGGAGGGAATTAGGCTCCAACTTTTGAATGGAGGATAAATATGGATTTGTGGACATATTTTAGAACGACCACATTCCTGAAGAATATTTTTACTGAATATAGAATTCTGGGTTGATGGTCCTTTTCTGTTAATACTTTAAAGACATTGTTTCACTGCATTCTGGCCTACACAATTTTTTATTGGGTATCTGTGGTTATCTGCAATTCAATTGTTGTTCCTTGTGTTGAATGCGTTCTTTGTCTCTGGTTGCTTTCAAGATCTTTTCTTTATTTTTCAGCAGTTTGATTATGATATACTGGGCATTTTGTTTCAGCTTTACTGAGTTTCTTGAACCTGTAAATTTATATAGTTCACAAAATTTAAAGTTTTCAGCAATTATGCCTTCAGAACATTTTTCTTATGAATAAATTTTTCTCCTTTTATTTATGGGACTCCAATGACAAAAATATTAGGCCTTCTGATATTGTCTCACAGATTCCTGAAGCTCTGTTCATTTTGTTTTATCATTTTTCTTGGTGTTCCTCATGTTGGTTAATTTCTACTGATGTGTCTTCAATTTACTGCTTCTTTGTTCTATTATTTCCATTCTGCTATTCCATCCATTACTCTCTTTTTTTTAATTTCAGAAATTGTATTTTTCAATTATAAAATCCCCACTTGGAATTTTGATAGATTCTATGTCTCTATCAAAAACTTCTCTTTCTATTTGTCTTAAGAGTATGGTTATAATCGCTGGTTTCAAGTTTTTGTCTGATAATCCAACATCTGCGTCATTTTTGTCTGGACAGGTGTTGATTGGCTTTTCCCTTGCGAGGAGATCATATGTCCCTGGTTCTTTGTGTGTCCAGTAATTCTGTATTGGACATTTTGATTATGTTGTGAGTCTCTGAAACCTGTTAAAATCCTCTGGAGTATATTGATTTAAAGCAGGCAATCAACCCAGTTAAGATCAGGCTGCAAATTCTGTCTCTCCTTCTGTGGGTGGTGATTCCAATGGCAATTAAGGTTTCAAATATTTTGTTCACTTCTTTGAGTCTGTCCAGTACCTTAAGCCTGAGGCCAGAGCTTATGCCAGTTCATATGCAGAGTCAGGGTTTCCACTTCTCTAGTTCCATCTTCTCTAGAATTCCCCAAAACACCTGTTTGGCTCACAGGAATTTTTTGGAGTTTTTGTTGCCCATCCTGCCTTTTCATAGTACTAGAACTGGAGTTCCCCTCAAGCAGAGCTGAAAAAGGAAAAGAAGGAAGATATAACCATGTCTATATCTGTGTCTATGTCTATGTCTGTATCACCTATATCTATCAAGAATAAGTGTGATGGAACAAACAGGGATTTCCCCCTGCAGTCTCTCTGGCTCACGGACCTCTTTTCTTGGCCTCTGGCCAAAAAGACAGGGCTCCTTTTGGAGTTTTTGTTGTATGTGCCAACTGGGGAATTCTCTGACTGGGTCTACTTTCATGTCAAAGCTGGAAGTGTTAAGAGAACAAAAAAATGGGAAACTCACTCCTGTACATGTCGTTTTTTTCAGGTTTTGGCTGACTATCCCACAAAGTGCCTGCCATTATTTACTTTCCAGAGTTCATAGTTGGTTGACATACAACTTTGTCCAGAGATTTTAGTTATAATGGAGTGGGAGAGATAGGCTGTAGTGTGCCTATTCTATCTTGGCCAGCATGAGAAGTCCAAAACTTTGAAATCTTGTAAAATGTAAGCTTGAGTTTATTTATTTATTTATTTTAGACAATCAGGTGCTTTTTCCAAGCAGTTTTAGCTTTTTTTTTTAATCTCCTTCCCTAGCAACAGGGACTTTTAGAACAGTATGACAGGTGAATAATCTGACATGTTATGATCTTTTATTCCTAAATGAGAAACTACCAAACCGTACCTTCTCTACACTTGCTCCCTGGTTCAATGGACCTTAGCTTTAGAATGTCTTAAAGATGTTTTAAAAAGTTTTTTATTTCTCCATGTATAAATATTGCACTTTTGAATCCCAAATTATCTTCTGCTGTGTATTTAAATTTGATACAAGATATATGAAGATTAACTTGTCACTACTCTATTCAAAACACTATTTATATGAAGCAAACTTTAGTAAGAAAAGGAATTTTGAAGGGTTTTGTGATCAGCTTAAAATAATGTCTGTTTCTTTGGTTTAAATGTAGGGGGAAAAGATTTAGCTTATTTCAATTAAAGTAATCTTTTTAAGCAAAAGATTATTTTAAAATCAAGTCAAACAAGTAGGCAAATTTTAATAAGAAAGTTTGATTTTAAAACACGGTTTTTATAATTTTGCTACAGTTTGAAGACAGACAAAATTATACAGTCCATCAGTAATACAACATAATAAACTGTATCTGTAGTCATTTGATGAGTAAGAGTGTGTGGAGGTTCTGATCAGCTCTTTTGTAGTATGCCATAGAAAGGAAGAGCTGGTTAACCTGTTGCTAAGCAACAATGCTTCATAGACCAGAACTTCTGGAAACCAAAGAGAGAGTAGGGGTATGAATTGCCCAAATTTACAAAGAGAAAGAGAGGGTGCAGTGTACAAATGAATAGAGATCTGGGAAACTACCTTTTGAAAGCTAAGCAAAGGAAATTCAAGTGAGTATTTGAGAAATAAACCAAAGGCTCAGTTCTCAAGTTATTCCATGAACATAACACGCTCTGAACTCGAAGGAGTTTTCATGTGTAAGGGCCAAAAATTAACCCAAAAATAGCTCAATGAAATCAAAGTAAAAAATAATAAAGTGAATTTTTATTAACACACACAAGGAGTTTTGCTAAAAATGCCACGTTTTGTAGGTAGCAAAAAAAAATCAATGCTAAAATTTTACTGAGATTGTTAAATTTCAAATCTGAAGCACAAAGAATTTAGCAAAATCAAATGAAAAAGTTAGCATCATTATAGATTCAAGAACTGTATTTTCCCTTAAAATAATTTGCTAATGCTACAGAGAAAATGTTTAAAGAAAAATATGACATTAAAATTTCCATCTCTCTTTAGAAAATCTTAAATATGCAAATATAGATTCCTTTCAAGCAAAACCAACTAGTCCTAGACCCACAGCGTTACTAAACTTAGGGAAAATACTGAATTGAAAACATAGAGAATAGTTGGAATGGGAGATACCATTATCCCAAGTGCTATGGTTACCAGATTCTTTTCTTATGATTTTATTAATTTTTTTCTAGCTTTATTGAGGTAAAATTGAATAATAAAGTTATAATATATTTAAAGTGGACAATGTGATGATTTGATATATGTATACATTGTAAAACTATTCCCACAATCACGTTCATAACCTCACATAGTTACTTTTTTTCTTTTTTCTTTTTTTGGCGAGAATGTTTAAGATCTATCTTAGCAAGTTTCAATTATACATTACAGTGTTAACTATAGTCACCATGCTTTACACTAGGTCCTGAGAACTTATTTTTCTTATAACTGAAAGTGTGTACCCTTTAACAAATGTCTCCAATTTCCTCCACTTCTCAGCCCCTGGCAACCACCATTCTACTCTCTATTTCTAACAGTTGTACTTTTTTTTTCTTTTTTAAAATTCCACATATAAGTGATACCATGCAACATTTGTCTTTTGCTGTCTGGCTTATTTCACTTAGTATAATGCCCTCCACTATCACACATGTTGTTGCAAATAGCAGGAGTTTCTTCTTTTATAAGGCTGAATAATATTCCATTGTTATACACACACACACACACACACACACACACACACACGTATCAGATATTTTCTTTGTGCATTCATCCATCAATGGACGTTTGTTTCCGTACCTTGACTATTATGAATAATGCTTCAGTAAACATGGGAGTACTGATATCTTTTCAAGATAGTGGGTTTATTTCCTTTACATATATATCTAGAAGTGATATTGTTGGAAAACATGATAGGTCTATTTATAATTTCTTGAGGAAACTTTATACAGTTTTCCATAGTGACTGCACCAGTTTACATTCCCACCAACAGTGGACAAGTGTTCTCTTTTCCTAGCATCTTCACCAGACTTTATCTCCTGTCTATTTAATAATGTTAGACATCCTGACAGTTGTGAGATGATATCTCATTGTGTTTTTGATTTGCATTTCCCTGATGATTAGTGTTGGTGAGTACATTTTCATGTACCTATTGGCCACTTTGTATGTCTTCTTTGGAAAAATGTCTTTCTTGTCTTTGCACATTTTAAAATCTGATTATTCATTCATTTATTTATTTATGTTATTGTGTTGTATGGGTTTCTTATATACTTTGGACATTAACCTTTTATTGGATATGTGGTTTGCAAGTATTATCTCTCATTCCATAGGTTGCCTTTTAACTTTGTTGATGGTTTCCTTTGCTGTACAAAAGCTTTTTAGTTTGACGTTTCCCACTTGTTATTTTTGCTTTCATTGTCTGTGCTTTTGGTGTCAAATCCAAAAACTCATTGCCAAGACCAATGCTAAGGAGCTTATTCCTTATAAACTAAGAAATTCATGGTTTCAGGTCTTCAATGCAAGTTTTTAATCCATTTTGAGTTAATTTTTGTGTATGGTGTAAGATAGGGGTCCAATTTCATTCTTTTGCATGTAGATATCCAGTTTGCCCAGCACCATTTGTTAAAGAGGCTATCATTTGCCCATGTGTATTCTTGACATATTTGTCAAAAAATAAATGACGATAGCAAGGCCTTTTCTGGCCACATGGGTGGGTGCTGAGCCTAAACCCCACCCCCACAATACCTTTTCCAGCCATGTGGGTCTTGAGCCAAAGCCTCCTCCTCCCTTGACAAAGGCCTGCTTTTTCTTTTTTTTTTTTTTTTGCTCTCGTCGTTCTGTTTTGCTTTGTTGTTGTTTCATTTTTATTTTTTCTAATATATTTTTTAATTTTATTTTTTAAAATTCTTTGTTATTGTTCTATTCTTTTTTGTTTGTTGACTTCTTTTTTGCTTTTGCTGTGCTGTGTGGTTTGCAGGGTCATGGTTCCCAGGCCAGGGGTCAGGCCTGATCTCCTATGGTGGAAGCACCTAGTCCAAAGTGCTGGACTAACAGAGAACCTCAGACTCCAGGGAATATTAATCAGTGTGAGCCCTCCTGGAGGTCCTCATCGTGGCACCAGGACCTGGCTCCACCCAGCTGCCTGGAATTCCAGTGCTGGATGCCTCAGATCAAACAACCAGCAAGACAGGAACACAGGCCCACACATCGTACATCGAAAAAAATGAGATAACAAAATAATACGGTACAGACAAAGGAGCAAGATAAAAACCTACAAGACCAAATAAACGAACAGGAAACAGGCAACTTACCTGAAAAAGAATTCAGAGTAATGATAGTAAAGATGATCCAAAAATCTCAGAAATAGAATTGAGGGATGGATAGAGAAAAACACAAGAAATGTTTAACAAGGACATAGAAGAACTAAAGAACAAACAAAGAGTGATGAACAACAAAATAACTGAAAGGAAAAATACACTAGAAGGAATCAATAGCAGAATAACTGAAGCAGAAGAACGAATAAGTGAGCTGGAAGATAGAATGGTGGAAATAACTGCCAAGGAGCAGAATAAAGAAAAATAATGAAAAGAAATGAGGACAGTCTCAGAGATTTCTGGAAAAAAGTTAAACACACCAACATTTGAATTATAGGGGTTCCAGAAGAAGAAGAGAAATATAAAGGGTCTGACAAAATATTTGAAAAGATTATAGTCAAAAACTTCCCTAACATGGGAAAGGAAATAGCCACCAAAGTCCAGGAAGAACAGAGAGTTCCATACAGGATAAACCCAAGGAGAAACATGCTGAGACACATATTAATCAAACTAACAAAAATTAAATTCAAAGAAAAAGTATTAAAGGCAGAAAGGGAAAAACAACAAATAACATACAAGGGAATCCCCATAAGGATATCAGGTGCTTTTTCAGCAGAAACTCTGCAGGCCAGAAGGGAGTGGCAGGATATATTTAAAGAGATGAAAGGGAAAAACCTAGAACCAAGGATACCCAGCAAGGATCTCATTCAGATTTCATGCAGAAATCAAAAGCTTAACAGAGAGCAAAAGCTAAGAGAATTCAGCACCACCAAACCAGCTTTACAACAAATGCTAAAGGAACTTATTTATGTGGGCAACACAAGAGAAGAAAAAGATCCACAAAAACAAACCCAAAATACTTATGAGAGTGGCAATGGGAGCATACTATTATATCGATAATTACCTTGAATGTAAATGGATTAAATGCTCCAACCAAAAGACATAGACTGGCTGAATGGATATGAGCACAAGACCCATATATATGCTGTGTACAAGAGACCCACTTCAGACCTAGGGACATATACACACTGAAAATGAGGGGATGGAAAAAGATTCCATGCAAATAGAAATCAAAATAAAGCCTGAGTAGCAATACTCATATCAGAAAAAAATAGATTTTAAAATAAAGACTGCTACAAGAGATAAGGAAGGACAATACATTATGATCCAGAGATCAATCCAAGAAGAAGATATGACAATTGTAAATATTTATGCACCAAACATACAAGCACCTTAATACATAAGGCAAATGCTAACAGCCAAAAGAAGGGAAATTGACAGTAACACAATAAAACTAGGGGACGTTAACAACCCACTTACACCAATGGAGAGATCATCCACACAGAAAATAAATAAGGAAACACAAGCTTTAAATGACACAATAGACCAGATTGATTTAATTGATATTTATACAACATTCCACCTGAAAGTGGCAGAATACACTTTCTTCTCAAGTGCACTTGAAACATTCTGCAAGACAGATCACATCTTGGGCCAAAAATCAAGCCTTGGAAAATTTAAGAAAATTGAAATCATATCAAGAATCTTTTCTGACCACAATGCCAAGAGATTAGAAATCAATTACAGGAAAAAAAACTGTAAAAGCAGAAACACATGGAGGCTAAACTGTATGCTACTAAATAACGAAGAGATCACTGAAGAAATTAAAGAGGAAATCAAAAAATACATAGAAACAAATGACAATGAAAACACGATGATTCAAAACTTATGGAACACAGCAAAAGGAGTTCTAAGAGGGAAGTTTATAGCCATACATTATCACTCAAGAAACAAGAAAAATCTCAAATAAAAAGTCTAACCTTATACTTAAAGCAACTAGAGGAAAAAGAACAAAGAAGGCCCACAGTTAGTAGAGGAAAGAAATCATAAAGATCAGGGAAGAAATAAGTGAAACAGAAGTGAAGAAAACAAGAGCAAAGATCAATAAAACTAAAACCTGGTTCTTTAAGAAGACAAACAAATTGATAAAGGCAGACTCATAAAGAAAAAAAAGGGAGGACTCAAATCAATAAAATTAGGAATGAAAAAGAAGTTACAATATAACCACTGAAATACACAGGATCATAAGAGACAACTACAAGCAACTATATGCCAATAAAAGGGACAGCCTGGAAGAAATGGACAAATTCTTAGAAAGGTACAATCTTCCAAGGCTGAACCAAGAAGAAATATAAAATATAAACAGACCAATAGAAAGTACTGAAATTGAAACTGTGATTAAAAATCTTCTAACAAACAAAAGTCCAAGATCACACGGCTTCACAGATAAATTCTATCAAATATTTAGAGAAGAGATAACACTTATCCTTTTCAAAATCTTCCAAAAAATTGCAGAGGATGGAAAAATACCAAACTCATTGTATGAGGCCACCATCACCCTGATACAAAAACCAGACGAAGATATCACAAAAAAGAAACTTACAGGCCAATATCACTGATGAACATAGATGCAAAAATCCTCAACAAAATGCTACCAAACAGAATCCAACAACATCTTAAAAAGATCATACAGCATGATCATGTGGGATTTATCCCAGCAATGCAAGGATTTTTCAATATATGCAAATCAACCAATGTGCTACACCATATTAACAAAGAATAAAAACCATTTGATCATCTCAATGGATGCAGAAAAAGCTTTGGATAAAATCCAACACTGATTTATAATAAAAACTCTCCAGAAAGTGGGAATAGAGGGAACCTACCTCAACATAAAAATGGCAATATATGACAAACCCACAGCAAACATCACACTCAATGGTGAAAAACTGAAAGCATTTCCTCTAAAACCAGGGACAAGACAAGGATATCCACTCTCGCCACTATTATTCAACATAGTTTTGGTAGTCCTAGCCACAGCAATCAGAGAAATAAGAAAAACAAAAGAAAGGAATCCAAATTGGAAATGAAGAAGTAAAATTGTCACTATTTGCAGATGACATGATACTATACATAGAAAATCCTAAAGATGTCACCAGAAAACTACTAGAGCTAATCAATGAATTTGGTAAAGTTGCAGGATACAAAATTAATGCACAGAAATCTCTGGCATTCCTATACACTAACAACAAAAGATCAGAAAGAGAAATTAAGAAAACAACCCAGTTTACCACTGCAACAAAGAGAATAAAATACCTATGGATTAACCTACCTAAAGAGACAAAAGACCTGTATGCAGAAAACTATAAAACACTGATGAAAGAAATTAAAGATGACACAAAATAGATGGAGAGATATACCATGTTCTTGGATTGGAAGAATCGACATTGTGAAAATGACTATACTACGCAAAGCAATCTACAGATTCTATGCAATCCCTATCCATTACCAATGACATTTTTCACTGAATTAGAACCAAAAATTTTACATTATGTGGGGAAACACAAAAGACCCCAAATAGCCAAAGCAATCTTGAGAAAGAAAACGGAGCTGGAGGAATCAGGCTCCCTGACTTCAGACTACACTACAAAGCTACAGTAATCAAGATAATATGGTAGAGGCACCAAGATAGAAATATAGATCAATGGAACAGGATAGAAAGCCCAGAGATAAACCTACACACATATGGTCACCTTATCTTTGATAAAGGAGGCAAGAATATACAATGGAGAAAAGACAGCCTCTTCAATAAGTGGTGCTGGGAAAACTGGACAGCTACATGTAAAAGAAGGAAATTAGAACACTCCCTAACACCATACACAAAAATAAATTCAAAATGGATTAAAGACCTAAGTGTAAGGCCAGACACTACAAAACCTTTAGAGGAAAACATAGGCAGAACACTCTATGACATAAATCACAGCAAGATCCTTTATGACCCACCTCCTAGAGAAATGGAAATAAAAACAAAAATAAACAAATGGGACCTAATGAAACTTTAAAGCTTTTGCACAGCAAAGGAAACCACAAACAAGATGAAAAGACAACCCTCAGAATGGGAGAAAATATTTGCAAATGAAGCAACTGACAAAGGACTAATCTCCAAGATTTATAAGCAGCGCATGCAGCTCAATAACAAGAAAGCAAACAACCCAATCCAGAAATGGGCAGAAGACCTAAATAGACATTTCTCCAAAGAAGATATACAGATTGGCAACAAACACATGAAAGAATGCTCAACATCACTATCATTAAAGAAATGCAAATCAAAATTGCAATGAGGTATCACCTCACACTAGTCAGAATGGCCATCACCAAAAAATCTACAAACAATAAATGCTGGAGAGGGTGTGGAGAAAAGGGAACCCTCCTGCACTGTTGGTGGGAATGTAAATTGATACAGCCACTTTGGAGAAGAGTATGGATGTTCCTTAAAACACTAAAAATAGAAGTACCATATGACCCAGCAATCCCACTCCTGGGCATATACCCTGAGAAAACCATAATTCAAAAAGAGAGAAGTACCACAATGTTTATTAGAGCACTATTTACAATAGCTGGGACATGGAAGCAACCTAAGTGTCCATTGACAGATGAATGGATAAAGAAGTTATGGCACATATATACAATGGAATAGTAGCCATAAAAAGAAATGAAATTGGGTCATTTGTAGAGATGTGGATGGGCCTAGAGTCTGTCATACAGAGTGAAGTAAGTCAGAAAGAGAAAAACAAATACCGTATAGTAACAAATACCGTATAGTAACACATATATATGGAATCTAAAAAAAAAAAAAGGTTCTGATGAACATAGGGCAAAAACAGGAATAAAAACGCAGACATAGAGAATAGGCTGAGGATACAGGGAGGGGGAAGTATAAGATGGGATGAAGAGAGAGAGTTGCATTGACATATGTACACTACCAGATGTAAAATAGATAGCTAATGGTTAGCAGCTGCATAGCACGGGAGATCAGCTTGGTGTTTTGTGACCACTTAGAGAGGTGTGATAGGGAGGGTGGAAGGGAGTTGCAAGAGGGAGGGGATATGGGAATTTACTTATATGTATATTTGATTCACTTTGTTATACAGCAGAAACTAACACAACATTTTAAAGCATTTATACTCCAATAAAGATGTTAAAAAAAAAAAAGACAGTATGGTCCTGGCAGAAAAACAGAAATATAGATCAATGGTACAGAATAGAAAGCCCAGAAATAAACCCATACATCTATGATCACCTAATCTATGACAAAGGAGGCCAGAATATACAATGGAGAAAAAATTGTCTCTTCAATAAATGGTGCCTGGAAAACTGGACAGCTACATGTAAAAGAATGAAATTAGAATGTTCCCTAACACCATATGCAAAAATAAACTCAGAATGGATTAAAGACATAAATGTAAGGCTGGATACTATGAATCTCTTAGAGGAAAACATAGGAAAAACAGTCTTTGACATAAATCACAGCAAGATCTTTCATGACGCACCTCCTAAAGTAATGAGAATTAAAACAAAAATAAACCAATGCAACGTAATTAAACTTAAAATCTTTTGTACAGCAAAGGAAACCATAAACAAGACAAAAAGACAACACCCAGAATGGGAGAAAATATTTGTAAATGGAGCAACTGACAAAGGATTAATCTCCAAAATATACAAACAGCTCATGCAGCTCAATATCAAAACAACAAAAAACCCAATAAAAAAATGGGCAGTGGCTTCCCTGGTGTCTCAGTAGTTAAGAATCCACCTGCCATTGCAGGGGAAATGGGTTCAAGCACTTGTCTGGGAAGATCTCACATGCCACGGACCAGCTAAACCTGTTTACCACAACTACTGAGCCTGCGCTCTAGAGACAGTGAGCCACAAATACTGAGCCCACGTGCCACAAATACTGAAGCCCACATGCCTAGAGCCTGTGCTCTGCAACAAGAAAAGCCACTGCAATGAGAAGCCTGCACACTGCAACAAAGAGTAGCCCCTGCTCGCTGCAACAAAGAGTAGCTCCTGCTCGCTGCAACTAGAGGAAGCCCACACACAGCAGCAAAAACCCGGTGCAGCCCAAAGTAAATAAATAAAGTAAATAAACTTATTTTAAAAAATGGGTGGAAGATCTAAATAGACATTTCTCCAAAGAAGACATACAGATGGCCAAGAGACACATGAAAAGATGCTCAAAATTACTAATTATTAGAGAAATGAAAATCAAAACTACAATGAGGCCTCACCTCACACAGGTCAGAATGGCCATCATCACAAAATCTACAAACAATAAATGTTAGAGAGGGTGTGGAGAAAAGGGAACCCTCTTGCACTGTTGGTGGGGATGTAAATTGATAGAGCCACTATGGAGAACAGTATGGAGGTTCCTTAAATAACTGAAAATATAACTACCATGTGATGCAGCAATCCCACTACTGGGCATATACCCAGAGGAAAACATAATTCAAAAAGAAACATATACTGCAATGTTCATTGCAGCACTATTTGCAGTAGCCAGGACACAGAAACAACCTAAATGTCCATTGACAGATGAATGGATAAAGAAGATGTGTTACATATATACAATGGAATATTACTCAGCCATAAAAAGGAATGAAATGGGTCATTTGTAGAGACGTGGACGGACCTAGAGACTCATACAGAGTGAAGTAAATCAGAAAGAGGAAAAAAAATCCTATGTTAATTCATATATGTGGAATCTGAAAAAATTGGTATAGACGACATTATTTACAAAGCAGAAATAGAGACACAGACATAGAGAATAAATGTATGGATACCAAGGGAGAAAGAGGAGTGGGATGAATTGGGAGATTGGGATTGACATATAAGCACCATTGATACTATGTATAAAATAGACAACAAATGAGAACACACTGTATAGCACAGGGAACTCTACTCAGTGCTCTGTGGTGACCTAAATATGAAGGAAATCCAAAAAAGAGAGGATACATGTATCTGTATAGCTGATTCACTTTGCTGTACACGAGAAACTAACACAACATTGTAAAGTAACTATACTCCAATAAAAATTTAAAGAAACTTAGTGACTCAAAAAAAAAAAAAAAAAAAAAAAAGAAGGAAAGGAAGCCTGAAAACTTTCCAAGCCAGGGGAAGGAAGCAGACATCCAGATTCAGGAAGCCCCAAAACAACCAAAAATGATGAATCCAAAGAGACCCACGTCAAGACACATTACAATTAAATTGTCTAAAGTTAAAGGTAAAGAGAGAATCTTAAAAGAAGTAGAGAAGGGACTTCCCTGGTGGTCCAGTGGTTGAGACTCCTCACTCCCATTGCAGGGGGCCTGGGTTCGATCCCTGGTCAGGGAACTAGATCCCACATGCCACAACTAAGAGCCCGCTGCAACTAAGACCCGGCACAGCCAAGTAAATAAACAAATAAACAGATATTTAAAAAAAAAAAAAGAAGTAAAGAAAAGCAAATTGTTACATGCAAACCAACCCCCATAAAACTGTCAGTGGATTTTCCAGCTAATATCTTGCAGGCCAGAGTGAGTGAGCTAATATACTCAGAGTGTGAAAAGAAACACACACACACACACACACACACACAAGACAGACAAAAATGTATAAAAGTTTCCCAGACAAACAAAAGCTGAAACACTTCATCACCACTAGAAATCCCTTATAAAAAATGTTAAAGGGAGTTCTTCAAGCTGAAATGGAAGAATACTAATTAGTAACATGACAACATATGAAAGTATAAAACTCACTGGTAAAGGTAAATATAGAGTTAAATTTATAACTCTAATATTATAATGTTGATATGTATATCATTTCTAACTCTAGTATAAAAGTTAAAAGACAAAAGTATTAAAAATAACCATAGCTATAACAATGTTATAATAATGTTTGTTAATGAATATACAATATTAAAAATGTAAATTATGTGGCTTCCCTGGTGGCGCAGTGGTTGAGAGTCCGCCTGCCGATGCAGTAGACGGGGGGTCATGCCCCGGGCCAGG